>NC_048570.1:42578522-42901379 GCF_013265735.2 Oncorhynchus mykiss | reverse complement strand
TGAAAATCCATACAGCTAATTATGTTTTCCATTAGTCAACAAATATCTGTATCCCTAACATGGAATAAACTGTGTGTGTGTGCGCGTGTGTGTCTGCGTGTTTCCGAGTGCATGTGTGCGCATGTCTATGTGTGTGGTTGCATGTGTGTGCGTATCTGATCATGCATGTGCCTGCTGGCATGCCTGTCAGTGCATGATGAGTATGTGTACGTGGGCACGGAGCAGATTTCCTTCTTCCCACCTGAGTGTGTGTAATAGTCTCCCATGGTAAGTGATTAAGCTGTATTACAGGCCCAGGGCAAGGGCAGGACTGGAGTGAAGCCCGCAGAAGTGCATCTTAAGACAATGTACACTAGCAATAGGATGTGTGTAAATTGAGTTGAGACAGTACATGAAAAATAACTCAAGCTCTATAACAAAATGCCATTAAGATTTCAGCAGAACACTACTGAGTATTGAGAGCAATTGTCAAAGAGAGGGAATTACATAATTTATTTTACACTGCGTGTGATTCCCACTGATTCCCGCCCAAAAAAGACTCTCCTCAATCACCCTCATCGTGTTGGAAGCATTGACGATGAGGTCACAACCCAGCTAGTATATTCCAATCCAGCTATTCCAGAGTGTGAGCCTGAAGAAGAGTCGGTCTGAACACAGGTGCACTAATGTACAGTACTACTACGCCTGCACAATGTTAGGCTCCTCTCCAAACAAGAGAAGAAACATCCCGTGAGAAAAATGCTCTTGGCTTCGGTCCTCCTAAACAGTCCTTTCTGAGAAATTCCTGCTGAACACTGCTCATAGGGATTTAGGAATGGGCAGGCAGGGTTGGGGTGTAGCGTAGGATTTAGTGCACTTCAATGTGGTCCTCTGTACTCATTCGAAGAATCTGATTCATACAGTATCATGTGTGGCAGGGTTACGGGTAAAGTGGTTTCCTACCTTTCTGCTAACTTGACCAGTCAGTCCAGGGGGTCCTGAAGCACCACGGTCTCCCTATAAAGATAATAATGATTTATACAGTATATACTCTTCATTCTCAGGCTAATTGTAAAGTAGCGAATACATGTAAAACCAGTGATGTCATGGAACATGTCTGAATGCCAGCTAAAGACAGATAACACAGTAAGTCATATCGGACAATTGAAAGAATTGGGTTATCGCAAAGCGTGTTTCCATTTTCTCGAGTAACTCTCTATGACCGAAGTAAAATTCTCTGTAACAGATAACTTATTACATTATTGAATCATGACATTATCCGGTATTATTACTTTATCCGGTGTTACACTCTCCTTTTCAGAGAACGACACAGTGAAACACGAAACACAAGATGCTCACTCTTTCTCCTTTTGGTGCTCTGCCAGGTGAAAGGCCAGGGTCTCCTTTTCGTCCCTTGAACACACACACACACACACACACACACACACACACACACACACACACACACATACACACACAGAGACAGAGAGAGCAAAAAACAAACGGTTTAGTTTAGACAGATTCCGCTGATTCCCATGACGTCTTAGTCTCCAAATAACGAACAGATGTAGATTTCTGAAATATTTAAAGAAGGTTCAGGATGGAAACCTCCCCTCAATAATATGAATTGCTGATACGTTTTGGTGCAAGCTGCTTCGGCCAAGCCCGGATGTTGATTTCTCCCTCATACTTAGACTTAAAGAGCCTACTCAATGTTATGAGTCAATGTTAGGTCTAAATATAATGGCTTTATTTACATGTTCTCTACCATGACATGCAGAACTCAGGCGCTAAAGTTGACATGAAAAGGCCTACGGTACTCACTGCTGGTCAACGTTAGTGATCCGGTACACGCACGCAATAGCTTGACGTAATGGTGCATTTACACATTCTCTGCTGAGCTATGCTGTTTAATCACACGAAAAGTGGAAACATTACCGTACATGCTTGCATGCAGTGTAAGGGAGGGAATGGGTTCGCACACAATAGTAGCAGTTGTATTTACACAAGACAGAGTCCATTAATATTTACGTTTACAGCAAAGCCTCTGAAAAGCCATTGGGAGTGACCAGGCACATTCCTTGTCCTTTTCAGGCAGCAGTGGGATGTGGTCTGACTGCTGCTGTACTCCAGGGAACTGGGAAGGGCTTACTTTTAAATCTTACTACTGTACCATGAAGACGTTGGACGCTATTCATCTATGGCCTCAATCACATATAAAGTCAGGACCCTTGTAGGGGCCCTCGTGATGACCTTTCATTTATAAGTAGGGCCCAGAGTTTTTACTGGTCAAGTCAGGTGGAAAGGAAAACAACCTTCAACACATGTTAATGGAGCCATTCAAGGATTAACACAGAAACATTTGCAACCAGCTGTAAAATCTGTGTTTGTTCAAAGGAATTGGATCAAAAGGAAAATGATTTTTACAGACACTGGGCTTCTGAACAAACACTGTATGTGAGTAACTTTTATGAATGCTCTCCGGCAGTTAACGACTTTCTCCTGTGTGCCTACAATAAAAAAAAAGTTGGGGAGCGATTTTACATCTCCACCTCTGAATGCACCAGGCCTATTTCAGCAGGTACTCCAGGTAACAGTCCTGTTGGTTCTAAAACTGTGAAAAGGCTTAAACGGACACAAAATAATACAATTATTCCACAAGGTCATTGATGGTGGAAATATAAGCTTCTCCATTATCACCTTCATTGCACCATTAAATTATACATTTTCATATGAGCCCCAACTTGGCATGAAAACCGGCACGTGTCCCAAACAGCACTCTATTATCCTTGTAGTGCACTACTTTTGACCAGAGCCCTGTGAGCCCTGGTCAAAAGTCGTGCACTATGTATAGGCAATAGGGTGCCATTTGGGACACAGCCAAGGTCTTTCTTTAAATGTCCCCCAGACCAGCCTCACCTGGACACGAATGGGGAAAGGAGGTTGTAACTGGTGCCAACATCTACACTCGGGAACAATGTAGGATTTCACTGTCCATCACTCTCTTTTATCGGAGAAAGGAAATTTAAAACAAGTGAAGCAGTTTATTTACACTTGAGGACCCACTGTAAATAAAAAAATAAGTTGTTTAATTGTTTGTCTTAAACTCTACAAAAGTCAGCTTTCTCCCTCTCACTGTCTATATCAGAAGTGTCACGGGCACAGTTCTAAGAGGACAAGACCACATACTGGGTAATTGCACTGGGGTTGTGTCAAAAGGGACAGGGGTTGCACACAAATGAGCTTTTTCCATCTCAATTGACAGTAGGTCAAAGTGAGATGGACTACCTTTGGTGACGCGCCAGCTCAACTACTACTCGCTATATCCTCTCTCTCTCTCTCTCTCTCTCTCTCTCTCTCTCTCTCTCTCTCTCTCTCGCAAATCAATTTAAATTCAATTCAATATTGACATGATGTAACAATGTACATCTCCCTCTCCCCCTCTCTCTCTCTGCATCTCTCTTTCTCTATGTTCTTCTCGCTCTTACACTTTCTCTAACTGTCTTTCTGTCTCTCTGTGTCGCTCTCTCTCCTTCTCCCTCGCTTTCTCTTCTTCCATTCTAACACATAAATAAGCGTTATGGTGGTATGAACATGGGCTCCAGTCAAAGGCTGGTATTGATTACTTTTTACTATTGTGAACATGGAGTGGAAAAAATACCAGTTGAAATTGAATGTGCCCATAAGGATTAAGTATGGAACAATAACATGAAAATGTTTCCATTCTAGTTTAGTAACTTATTACTTGTGAATTCATAAAAGACGCAGTCAACAGTCTTGCAGTTATCCATCCATCAATGATTCAGAGAGTGTGGAACAGTAGGCTATGTTTTATGACTGATCTGGGTGTACATGTAGTGAATTTTAACAATATATACACTATCTATACATTAACTATACATTAGCTATACATGCCAGGGACATTCAAAGATGTCATTCAAGTACAGTAACCTCCGAATGTATTTGCACCCTTGATAAAAATGAGCAAACAATATTATAAATCTGGTTGCTTGGATCCTGGATGCTGCTTGGACGAGGTGCGTTCCAAGCCGTGCAGTATTGGCCATCACAGACACACCTACAGTTTGTCTGCTAACAGTTCCATCTGAAAATTATCACTGTGCCTCCATAAGAATATCATGTTCATGTTGCTGTCCAAAGAGTCTCTTGTATTTATCTCAACTTGCACATTATTTACCCTTGCTTCCAGCCTAGCATTTAGTTTGGTACAGCCAGGGTTAATATACTGTATGCCTCGCTGTCTGCCTGTCTGACCTCGGAAACAATGTTTCACTTTTGAACTTCAATCTCTGTAGTACCACAGATAGAATGAACATTGCCCAGACAAGACAACCTTTTCTGAGAAAGTCGAAATCACACATCAACGTCATTATCTTGGACATATCCAAGTAAATGCCAATAGAAAGAAAATCTCAAACAAACAGAAATCCAGCTAGTGTACGGTCATTCCAGGTTCAATGTATGACGTGACTGAGTTAGCTGAAGTTGGCTAGCGCAAGTGATAAGAACTTTACCCAGCCTGCATCGCAACTGTTTTGTATAGAACGGACGACCAGTCCAAAGATTTTTATTACTAAACCTAATTGTTCTATCTGTGACCAGTCCTTTTGCATAGCACCTACAGTTGAAGTTGGAAGTTTACATACACTAAGGTTGGAGTCACATCTACTTTTGTGCAAAACACAAGTCATTTTTCCAAACAATTGTTTACAGACAGTTTATTTAACTTATAATTCACTGTATCACAATTCCAGTGGGTCAGCAGTTTACATACACTAATTTGACTGTGCCTTTAAACAGCTTGGAAAATTCCATAAAATGATGTCATGGCTTTAGAAGCTTCTGATATGCTAATTGATATAATTTGAGTCAATTGGAGGTGTACCTGTGGATGAATTTCAAGGCCTACCTTCAAACTCAGTTCCTCTTTGCTTGACATCATGGGAAAAACCAAAGAAATCAGCCAAGACCTCAGAAAACAAATTGTAGCCCTCCACAAGTCTGGTTCATCCCTGGGAGCAATTTCCAAATGCCTGAAGGTACTACGTTCATCTGTACAAACAATAGTACGTAAGCATAAACACCGTGGGACCACGCAGCTGTCATACCACTCAGGAAGGAGACGTGATATGTCTCCTAGAGATGAACGTACTTTGGTGCAAATCTATCCCAGAACAACAGCAAAGGACCTTGTGAAGATGCTGGAGGAAACAGGTACCAATGTATCTATATCCACAGTAAAACGAGTCCTACATCGACATAACCTGAAAAGCCACTCAGCAAGGAAGAAGCCACTGCTCCAAAACTGCCATAAAAAAGCCAGACTACGGTTTGCAACTGGACATGGGGACCAATATCGTACTTTTTGTAGAAATGTCCTCTGGTCCGATGAAACAAAAATAGAACTGTTTGGCCATAATGAACATCGTTATGTTAGGAGGAAAAAGGTGGGGGCCTGCAAGCCGAAGAACACCATCCCAACCATGAAGCACAGGGGTGGCAGCATCATGTTGTGGGGGTGCTTTGCTGCAGGAGGGACTGGTGCACTTCACAAAATAGATGGCATCATGAGGGAGGAAAAGGATGTGGATATATTGAAGCAACATCTCAAGACTTCAGTGAAAGCTTGGTGGCAAATCGGTCTTCCAAATGGACAATGACCCCAAGCATACTTCCAAAGTTGTGGCAAAATGGCTTAAGGACAACAAAGTCAAGGTATTGGAGTGGCCATCACAAAGCCCTGACCTCAATCCTATAGAAAATGTGTGGGCAGAACTGAAAAAGTGTGTGCGAGCAAGGCCTACAAACCTGACTCAGTTACATCAGCTCTGTCAGGAGGAATGGGCCAAAATTTTACCAACTTATTGTGGGAAGCTTGTGGAATGCTACCCGAAATGTTTGACCCAAGTTAAACAATTTAAAGGCAATGCTATCAAATACTAATTGAGTGTATGTAAACCTCTGACCCACTGGGAATGTGATGAAAAGACATGGTATTTTTTACTAGGATTAAATGTCAGGAATCGTGAAAAACCGAGTTTAAATGTATTTGGCTAGGGTGTATGCAATCTTCCGAATTCAACTGTATGCAAAAAATAATTATTGACTGGTTTGCGTCTGTAGCAACATGACCAACCAGATTTTTGTCCGCACTATATCTTCTAGTGGAAAATTGAAATTGTGTGAAATTACTTATTAAAATAAACACTTTATGAAAATATGTAATAGAGCACTGCCTCACGTGCCTTATTGCTTAAATACAAATGCTGAGCTATATTGTATGCTCCCCAAAAATTGTAATATCTTCTTTTATACTATACAATTGCTAAGAGAAAGACATTTTGCAATGGGAGGGTGCCGGATAATCATTTTGACCATCTTAATAAAAACATTTTTTATATATATATATTACCTGTTAAACAAAATATTTTACTCCTCGCATATGTATTATTATAAAATAATATAATTTCCCCATTTATTTTAGCATACAATATAGCTCACTATTTGTATTATTTATTTTATACAGGTTTTTTTGCTCATCCTTATCAAGGGTGCCAATTGTTTTGGAGGCTGTACATTACCAAGCACTCCAGACAATTTTAGAGCATGGTGAGAACCTGAAAGAGAGAAGCTATTCATTCTCACCCATACACTGTCACTTATATCAGTCTCTATATTGTCCCTCTAATATTGGCCCAATCTAATAAATACATACCTTGAGTCCAGGGGGTCCCGGGCGACCAGGGTTTCCATGGGGACCAGGAGGACCCTGCAAAACAAGAAGACGCAATGTTGAGGAAAATTAAGATTAAGGAGAAAACGGGTTCATCAACCACACATTTGTTTCAAAGGAGTCACTGGAATCCCTATCTGAGTAATGTTACCGCGTGTGGAGTTTCCACTCTCTGGTCAGAGCTGAGCTCTTTCTCTCTCTCTGTGTGTGTTTCTGTAGGTGCTCTGTGGGCCATATGCCAATGCCTGTCTGTCTTTTTGTATTTCTGTCTGTCTGTCTGACTGTTTCTCTGCCTGCCTGCCTGTCTGAGTTATGACATATGGATGTGATTTTCCTCATCACTTTTCCAACAGCATCCCAGAGACTCACAGAGACGAGTGAAGGCAAGGCCAGTCACCCATTCCTATAGTCACAGTGGATACTCTGTCTCTCTTACAGAAGTTGTACCACAAACTGTGGGTACATGTATACTCCTTTTGGACCAGGCCTGCCAAATGTTTTAGCAGGGGACAAACTAAATATAACAACCAGATATAAATCCACCGGTGATTAATGGTAGGATAAGTCCTTTTGGGGAAACAGAACATAAATTCCAAACCAACCAAGTCGGGCCCATTCAACAGGGACAGGGATCGATAAGACTAGGGCTGTGCGGTGAACGTATTACCACCACACGAGTCATTAAGGAAATCAAATTCACAGTAATTAGGCTTCTCCAAGCTCTGATGCTGGTGAGCTCATGTTGCGCAACATTTCAATAGGCTATACAATTGCATGAGAAAACAGAGTAATGGCCTCTAATAGGAGGATCAGCTTTCTATAGGCTAGGCCTACTATATTTATTACTCAACTTTCCTAATATTAAGAACATTGCTTATTTACAACAGGAGTATAGCCTACCTGGCTGGCATGAAGATAACCCATGGTGGAAAGCGACCTCCATTCGCTATTTAAGTGCATTGATGACATGTATTTTTTTTCCTGCTGACCCTGATAATAATGGTCCATATCAAATCAAAACAAATTATAAGACATACATTATTTAGTGTATGTAAAGACAAGATGAAACGAAGAATAGTCTGATGGGTGACAATATTAGCCTATCACTTGTGAATTATATATTATCACTTGAGAATGATGCCGAGCATAAGAAACAATGCCTTTTTTGGGACTTTTTCAATCATAGTTGTACCCTTAATGTAGCCTAGCCCATAGGCTAGGCTATATGTTTCATAAGGTTTGTATCACAACTAAAGTGGCCAAATAACTTCTTAAAATGAATCACATTAGTACGCTTTACAAGGGGTGTGTAGCCTAACTGGCATACATAAGCAGCATGTGAGTTTAAATTTTGGGGAAGATAATTTTCAATATAAAAAGGCACCTTTATAATAAAAGCATTACATTTAGATTTAGAGCATTAAAGAAATTGAATAATTTATCTGAGCAAACCAGAAACCTTTCAATATATACATTCAAACAATACTTTAGAGCCATTTAAATATAATACATTGGAAGGTTGCGGGACTATGGAAAATGAAGGAATCAATCTATCTTTTTAGACTGTTAAGAGTATTTATCTGGTCATTATGTCAGTGTATTATGTCTGTTCGTAACAGTGTGTTATATGAGAAAATGTGATCGTATTATAAATTGTATTTTAATGTTTAAGGACTCTTGGAAGATTAGTCCAAATGAGGACTATGCATAATTGCATTTGCGGTCCCTTTTGATAACTGTATTTTCTGCTAATGGAACATTTGCGCTCATAGCCTACTGCCATGTGCCCTTTGCTGTGCTTATAACGTGAAGAAATAGCCTAATAGTTGATCAATATTTTAAGCTAAACGTTCTGATCTGTTGAGTCACCCACATTGTGTAAAAAAGTTTTTGGGATGCTAGTGATTGTATTAATTTGGGATCTATCGCATCGCACAACTGTCCCAAACTATGTTCGGAATATTTTTTCTCTCACAGAGAATAGAATAGGTTGACCTTTCTACTATGTGGGATTGCAGATTGACATAGGCTAGTGCTTTTCATGTTCGTTCGGCCTACTCATATTGTTTTGTGATGAAAAGTAAACATGGACAGTTTTTCCAATATTTTCAACATGCACCTCGAATTGGATAAGGACGCGCGCAGTTGCATCCCGATTGTGTGTGTCTTCACTTTTAGCCTGTGAGAAAGACCCATGCAGCACTCAGGGAGAAGAAAAGGGTATTCCGCCGTGATATTCTTGGCATTATGAAGGGGTTGTCAATTTACTGACGTTGTGTGTACAGCCTGCGCAAAAACAACAAAGCAGAGCTCAAGCAACTATTTCAAATCATCATTAGAGTCACATCATGCAGCCTTACAATGTCTTAACATGTAGCCCAACGTTTGTAGAACAACTAAAGTTACATTAATAACTCTAAATTAAGCCTTTACGAAGACCTATATCTTTGTTAACTGCTCAACACAGAATAGCCACATGTGTGCACTCCCTCAAATCATTTGTAGAAAAGATCCTTTCTATTTTATTCAGCTTTGTTCAATTTTATTCTTCATACTATAAAATAACGCCACGGAATTCGAAGCAAATCTTGTCTGCTAAATGAACTAGTGAAGCCCACTGCCATTTGGCATAGCCACATCAGGACCTAACATAAGGACAACTCAGAGTATGCTATTCTGTTCTTCTGAAGTAAGACTACATTTTCTTCATGTCATGCTTTTTTAGACCTGTCTAAAATAAATCATGAATTTATTGGGAAGGTGTAGGCTATATTGCATGGATTTATTATACTTTTTAAAATGTTCCAAAGGTATGCATCAGTTGATTGTGTGGAAGCCAGGAGATGCTAAATGTGTTTATGTTAATTACTGTTAATTACCGTGAGACTGACAGTTATTTGCTTGACCCGCTGACAACATTTTGACCGCCACAGCCCTAGATAGGACCCTTTGGAAAATAGCATAGTGAAGTTGTCTTGTGAGTAGCCTGATTAAAAAAAGTCTATATTCAATTATGTTGGAGAGAGATGAACTGCTGAGTTTAGACAGCGTTGGACGTGCTGGGGTTATGTCCATCACAAACACCTCTGGTGACAGGGAGGATGACAGTTGAAGTTGAAAAGAAATGAGCTAAAAGCATTCTTGAACACAAAACCCGCTGACTCCCCAGGTTTCCTTTGTGGAGGAGAGAAGAGACAGGGGGAATTCATTTCAACCACATCCAGAGGACGAGGAGAGACAGAGGAGAGACTGACGAGGGACTGACAAAAGACCAAAAAAAAGACGGTGGAGAGACAGGGGATGGCCAAGTGCAAGTGTGTGGTTTAGTAATCCCGCCTGTCTCTGTTATTATCTATGCTTTATTATCAGCCTACAGAAAAGGCAGCAGCTCACTCTCACCTCCACATGCTGCCCTGTCCCCTTAGCCCCAGGCCCAGCACAATAGCTGCACACAGCACACTGGCTGGACATATGGAGACACTTACCAGAAGCTCATCTACAGATTTTCTCTATTCAACCATTCAGTGCATCTCACTGGATTTGCATTCGCTTGACATTATTAAAACATATGGAAATCATCATCTCCAAATACAAAGAGAGGAAAGAAAAGAGAGAGAGAGAGAGAGATACAGAGAGATACAGAGAGATACAGAGAGATACAGAGAGAGCGAGAAGATAGAGAGAGACAGAATGGTGGAGAGACAATATCGTTAGAAGTAGACACACATGCAGAAAGTAACAGGTTAGTTTACACATGGTGCAAGTAATCGGAAGGTAGAGATATGTGGAGACACCTGACTCTCTCACCCTGGCCTGGGCCTGACCAGGTTTACAATGTGGACCAACGATTCTTACAGGGGTGACGCGTAGAGTGTTATATTCTTCAATCATAATAATACTTTACTAATAATCATTTTATTTTAAGTGCTTTTCAAGACACCCAAAGTCACTTTAAATACACAAGAAAATGAGCAGGATAAAAAGCAATAAAATCACACATTAAAATAAGGAAGTACAGTGCATTCGGAAAGTATTCAGACTCCTTGACTTTTCCCACATTTTGTTACATTCCAGCCTTATTCTAAAATGTATTAAATTGTTTGTTTTTCTGTGCCTGGACACAATACTGTCTCGGAGCTCTACGGACAATTCCTTCGATCTCATGGCTTGGTTCTTGCTCTGACATGTACTGTCAACTGTAGGACCTTACAGTATATAGACAGGTGTGTGCCTTTCCAAATCAAGCGATTTAATTTACCACAGGTGGACTCCAATCAAGTTGTAAAAACATCTCAAGGATGATCAATGGAAACAGAATGCACCTGAGCTCAATTTCGAGTCTCATAGCAAATGGTCTGAATACTGAATACTTATGTAAATAAGGTATTTCTGTTTTTGTTAAAAAAAAATTTAACCTGTTTTCACTTTGTCATTATGGGGTATTGTGTGTAGATTGATGAAGAAAATGTATTATTTAATACATTTTAGAATAATAATAACATTCTGAATGCACTGCATATTCAAAGTACACTAAACATTAGACATTAGGACAGAATAAAAAATTGAGAACACTAAACAAGGCTAACCAGGGAAGTGAATTAGACAGAGAGTAAAAGCTAAGACAACAGATAATCAGGTAAGCCTGTATGGAGAGGTGTGTCTTTAGTGTGGACTTGCGTATCGATTGTGAGGTTCTGACAAGGAGAGAGGGGGAGTTCCAGAGTTGGGAGACTGCACCGCTAAAAGCAGTTTTACAGCCCATTAATACAGAACAGACATTCTAACACGCTCGGAGGCCAAACGGATCGGAGAGAAACATGACGCCTGGAGCCAGATGACTTGAAGTCAGATAACAGACTTCTCAACGCTCGATTGTGCTCTACAACACAAGGGTTTAGAAATAAAAGGGGAGAGTATGTAGATCACATGAAATGACATCAAGGAAGTAACATAATGAAACTGTTAAATACAGTTAACTTAATATTGCAGTGGTAGGTTTTTCCTGGAAGAAAATGTGTGTGTACTGTATGAACAATACCCCAAATGTTATAAACAGTGAATGGAATGCCAGTACAGTGCCGAACGGCACTACGATCGACCTGCATCGGCATTCTGTCAGAACCCACTGATAGGCAGCTCCCCTTGGAAAGAACAGCAATGTCCTGATTTGGACCCAGGAACAATCATTTTGACATCCTCTTCAGTGGCACTACCAGGCTTCACTACACTCAGTTTCACTTTCCTTTCTACAGTCTTTTCTTCATGACACAGTGAGCGTAATAATTAAATTAGCAATCATGCTAATGCCCTTCTCTCACTCCATTCAAGGCCTACTTCAGCTACTGCACTGCTAGCTACTGAACTACACAATATACCACCTTCACACTGCCCCTGCTGTCTGCACTGCACTGAGGGTCAGTTCCCTACCACAAAGCCTCCTTTGACTGCAGCCAAGGCACCAGGCCTTTCCCTATAGGGCTGGGTGATATCGTCCTCAGGCAGGGCTTTCTTTGAGCGCTAGCCGGCTAGCCGCCTGCAGGCTTGACGACTGGGCTGAGGAACGCAGGTGTGATGCTATCACGTGTCTGAAGAGGAAGAGGTGGAGGAGGTAGTGGTGGAGGTGGTGAGACTGTCTACCCACAGTCAGACATGACACCTCTCTGTCAAGAAGAGATAGCGCTTAGCGAGCTAGCAAGCTAGTGACTTTGCTCACGTTTACACAGCACCGACCGCCACCAACGCTACTACAGAAGCTGAGCTGTGAAGATAAATGGGGGATAGTTATACGTCTAGACAGCTCACGTGTGCTCTCTCCCTGTGTGTTGAGCGACGGTTGCTAGATTACATATCACGTCTCTGTGTCAAAGGTGAAAGGTCAAATGAGGTCAAGGGCTTCTAAACGCTTAGGTTTCACTACTTGCTTCAGTCCTGTGAAAATCGTTTTCATTATTAGTATCCACCTTCCAGAGCAATCAAGGACAGTTTCAGAAAGTTTACGAGGGTCATGGAAAATAAGCAGTGTCTTACTGCAATGCCATTGCACTATTTAAACAATGTATCATGTCTTTGTCCAGATTAGAAGCATCAAAGTGGTTCCTTTGTGTTTCTGTTTGCTGAGCCAAAGAGAAGAGATATCCAGATCCACTTGACAGGCAGGCAGAAACTCAACCACTTACTTTAGCCATCATACAGTCTTGGGGGCGAATGTTAACTTTCACTTAAGTCACATTGACATCAATGCATGACTAAGTGAACATTTGAGGATTCGACCGCCCCATATAGTATAAGATATTGCACCGCCAAATCACTCAAGAATCAATCATTCCATAGTGAATTGGAGTGAGTGGTCTCAGGCTCTTGATCATGAATGAACTGTATGGAGGTAGTGTACTGGAGGGAGGTGGTAGTGAGCACTAGGTTAGCTCTTAAATGAATTTAATGAGATGGGAACAAAGCCCTCTTTCTTCAGTTAAAGTGATTGGGTTCCCACAGCCTACCCCTCTGAGGCCTTGTCCCAGCCCCCAGCCCAGAGACACAGGGCAGGCATAGTAGCAGTCTCACAGAGTAGGCAGGTACTGTAGCTCCTGCACACGCACATACAGTACAACCTAGCCAGAGGGCATCTGTCTCTTTCTTAACTCACTTCCTGTACTCCATCCTTGACATCTATTTATCCCAAACACAGAAGATACAGTATCTTGTTTTTCTAAAATAGAAAATCCCTGACAAGCCAAATAAGAGAAGAGCTGATGCTTGATCTTGCATATTAACTCTTGATCCACTGATCCACTAGTTTCATGTGATACTGATATAACTCTGCTGGGGGTGGATTTAATCCTGCTTAAAGTCTATACTGAGCATCTATTTTAATATGACATGGCTTTGATGGGTTAACATGGGTTAGATTGAAAGTTCAACAGCTACAGAGAAAATGATTACCCCATTAGGTCACAGAGAGTCTAACCCCAACAACAACAACTGTCAGAAAGACAAAACATCAACACGTTTTTTTTGTTCATAATAACAAGCAAACTCCTATACTGTTTTCAAACGCAGTCCACGATTGAAAATAGGTCCCCAAGTGGAGAAGACTGGCAATAGTGAAGGATTCGATGTACAGCACCAACACACTGAAGATATGTACCTAACATAGTAGACGTACCTAACATAGAAGCGAAGTGAAAATGAAGCACTAGCACTGTATAAATACCTGATAGTATGGTATTTCCGTACTAATCCAGAGATCTTTATCTCAGTTTTGCATAACGTACTCATTCTTTAACTGAATTGCTCCTATATTCCCCATACATTGAAGACCTTATGCGATGAACTCAATGACTAGGTTTCACTCACTCATTTGGCTTAGGCACCATTGACTATCATAGTGTTACAGCTATTTCTTGTTCTCCAGCTTTAGAGGCATACTTTGGCAGCAGACAAACAGTGTGATCAGAGCCAATGGAAACTAAACCTAGGATGATTTATGCTCCATAATCCAAAGATGTTATTGAGTACTTAATCATAATGCTCAAAAAGCCTGTCTGTTTCAAGTCACAATTAATCAAATTAAATCAAATAAAATGTTATTTGTCACATGCGCCGAATACAACAGGTGAAATGCTTACTTACAAGCTCTAACCAACAATAAAAATACCTTAAAAAAATATGAATAAGAAATAAATGTAACAAATAATTAAAGAGCAGCAGTAAAATAACAATAGCAAGGCATTATACAGCGGAAACTGGCACAGAGTGAATGTGCTGGGGAACCGGTTAGTCAATATGTAAATGCAGGTAGAGTTATTAAAGTGAATATGCAAAGAGGGGAGGGGGCAATGCAAATAGTCTGGGTAGCCATTTGATTAGATGTTTAGGAGTCTTATGGCTTGGGTGTAGGAGCTGTTTAGACTTGGCGCTCCGGTACCACTTGCCACGCAGTAGCAGAGAGAGCAGCCTGTGAGCAGGGTGGCTGGAGTCTTTGACAATTTTTAAGGCCTTCCAAGTGACACTGCCTAGGATAGAGGTCTTGGATGGCAAGAAGCTTGGCCCCAGAGATGTAATGGGCCGTTCGCACTACCCTCTGTGGTGCCTTGCGGTCGAAGGCCAAGCAGTTGCCATACTAGGCAGTGATGCAACCATGCTCTCAATGGTGCAGCTGTAGAGCCTTTTGAGGATCTGAGGACCAATGCCAAATCTTTTCACTCTCCCAAGGGGGAATAGGTTTGTCGTAACCCCTTCACAACTGTCTTGGTGTGCATGGACTATGTTAGTTTGTTGGTGATGTGGACACCAAGGAACTTGAAGCTCTCAACCTTCTCCAGTACAGCCCCGTAGATGAGAATGGGGGCGTGCTCGGTCCTCCTTTTCCTGAAGTCCACGATCATCTCCTTTGTCTTGATCACATTGAGGGAGAGGTTGTTGTCCTGGCACCACACGGCCAGGTCTCTGACCTGCTCCCTATATGCTGTCTCGTCGTTGTCAGTGATCAGGCCTACCACTGTTGTGTCATCAGCAAATTTAATGATGGTGTTGGAGCTGTGCCTGGCCATGCAGTCAAAAGTGACCAGGGAGTACAGGAGGGGACTGAGCACGCACCCCTGAGGGGCTCTGGTGTTGAGGATCAGCATGGCAGATGTGTTGTTACTTACCCTTACCACCTGGAGGTGGCCCATCAGGAAGTCCAGGATCCAGTTGCAGAGGGAGGTGTTTAGTCTCAGGGTCCTTAGCTTAGTGATGAGCTTTGAGGGCGCTATGGTTTTGAACGCTGAGCTGTAGTCAATGAATAGCATTCTCACATAGGTGTTCCTTTTGTCCAGGTGGGAAAGGGCAGTGTGGAGTGCAATAGAGATTGCATCATCTGTGGATCTGTTAGGGCGGTATGCAAATTGGAGTGGGTCTAGGGTTTCTGGATTAATGGTGTTGATGTGAGCCATGACCAGCCTCAAAGCACTTCATGGCTACAGACGTGAGTGCTACGGGTCGGTAGTCATTTTGGCAGGTTACCTTAGTGTTCTTGGGTACAGGGACTATGGTGGTCTGCTTGAAACATGTTGTTATTACAGACTCAGACAGGGAGAGGTTGAAAATGTCAGTGAAGACACTTGCCAGTTGGTCAGCACATGTTCGGAGTACAAGTCCTGGTAATCCGTCTGGCCCTGCGGCCTTGTGAATGTTGACCTGTTTAATAGTCTTACTCACCTCGGCTGCGGAGAGCGTGATCACACAGTTCTCCAGAACAGCTGTTGCTCTCATGCATGTGTCAGTGTTACTTGCCTCGAAGCAAGCATAGAAGTATTTTACTTCACCTGGTAGGCTCGTGTCACTGGGCAGCTCTCGGCTGTGCTTTCCTTTGTAGTCTGTAATAGTTTACAAGCCTTGACACATCCGACGAGCGGCAGCTCTACTCTTTAGCTCAGTGCGGATGTTGCCTGTAATCCATGGCTTCTGGTTGGGGTATGTACGTACAGTCAATGTGAGGGGGACGTCATCGATGCACTTATTTATGTAGCCAGTAACTGATGTCGTGTACTCATCAATGCCATCGGAAGAATCCTGGAACACATTCCAGCATCTGCTTCATCTTACCACTTTGTTATTAACCGAGTCACTGGCTCTTCCTGCTTTAAGTTTAGCTTGAAAGCAGGAATCAGGAGGATACAATTATGGTCAGATTTGCCAAATGGAGGGCTTTGTATGCGTCTCTGGTTGCACATTTACAATGCTGGTGGAAATTTGGCAAAACGGATTTAAGTTTCCCTTTATTAAAGTCCCATGCCACTAGGAGAACCACCTCTGGATGAGCATTTCCCTGTCTGCTTATGGTAGTATACAGCTCATTGAGAGCAGTCTTAGTGCCCGCATTGGTCTGTGGTGGTATGTAGACAGCTACAAAAATATGGATGAAAACTCTCTAGAGTTACAGCTTATCATGAGATACTCTACCTCAGGCGAGCAAAACCTTGAGACTTCCTTAGATATCGTGCACCATCTGTTGTTTACAAATATACATAGACCACCACCCCTTATCTTACCAGAGGCTGCTGTTCTATCCTTCCGATACAGTGTAAAACCCGCCAGCTGTATGATGTTCATTTCGTCTTTCAGCCACGACTCGGTGAAACATTAAATATGATGGTTTTTAATGTCCCGTTAGTGGAATGATCTTGTACATAGGTCATCAATTTTATTTTCCAAACATTGCATGTTTGCCAATAGAACGGATGGCAGTGGGGTTTTACTCTCAGAAGGCAGCCCGACCTCCTCTCCCTTTTTGTACGTATTATCTTTGCGCAAATGACGGGGATTTGGGCCTGTTCCCGGGAAAGCAGTATATCCTTCACGTCGGACTGGTCGGACTCGTTAAAGGATAAAGCTTCTACCAGTTCGTGGTGAGTAATCGTTGTTCTGATGTCCAGAAGTTATTTTTGGTCATAAGAGATGGTAGCAGCAACATTATGTACAGAATAAGTAAAAAGATGAGTTACAAACAATGTAAAAAAATAAATAATTAAATAACACAGTTGGTTAGGTAGGAGCAAGTAAAATGTCAGCCATCCTCTCCAGCGCCATTCTAATGGTGTTATTTGTATGTATTGATGTTGGAATATAGACAGTACAATGGATCAGACAAGGGAACAGGATCCACAGTGCTTAGCATAAAGAATGTAGCTAGCTACAGTACGTGATTCTGAATGGAAAGAAAGAGTGAAGGATGGGAGGTTTTTTTTATGAAGCTTGTCTGTCGTTGGTTATAGTGCATAGGTTCTCAGTCTTTTTCATTTCGAGGTCCACTGAAACTCCCACAGGGGTCATAGGCTTCCTGGTTGAAAATTACTGATTTAGTGTACACCAAGAGAATCAGGAATACAACAAAGAGAAACTCACCCGTGACCCACTCTTCCCTGGCATCCCTGGCTTCCCAGGAGGTCCTTGAAGTCCCTGGAAAGGGAAAATAAAAGATGTCAATGAATCAAAGCAGGAAGTAAGAACACTAACCAACTGTTTACAAGAAAGGGCTTGAATTGATTGATTGAATCCACGTGGGAGAACAGAACTTGAATAAAAAGAGTTGTGAAAGAACTTGAGAGTTGGAAATGTAACATGCAATCCACATAATGACATGTCATTGCTAGGTAAGATAATTGCCTTCATTAGCCTTAATTAAGTTGGCAGTAAAACACCTATCCATCCACCCAGTAATGCTATACTTGGCAGCCTCAAAACCCATTTTCAGAAATTGCATATCGAAACAAGGCTTCGTTCTTTTCCTTGCCATTCTGTGTAGGCTATTACATTCAGTACAGCTTAGGTCTTTGGTTTAAATGTTGGCAGAGTTGCTGAGAGTGTATTGTTAAACCTGCTACGGCTTACTCCCACTGAAACCAATATCATACTAGTTCCAAAACCACTACAGTGCTTGGATATGGAAGTGTGAGTCATTGTGCTGGGAGCAAGCAGGGGGTCCTGGCCTGGACGGTGGACCAGGGCCTGCGTTGCTCGAGTCCAACCACAGCCACTCTTGTTAATTATGGGCATCAGCTAGCTTTAAACCAATTACACACATGGATTAGCCCAGCTCTCAAAGGTCATTGCTAATGAGGGGTCAGCCTCTGCAAATCCAAGCAGAACAGACTATTAGTTTGAAATGTTAGGTTTGGTTCCCTTTTCCACATTTCCACTAGCACCAGGCTCATAAAAACACAGAGGAAAGAGGAAATGAAAAAAAAACAGCTTAATATGACATTCGGTTTTGTTAACATACAGTAGGAACTTAATGGTGTACATATAACAGACTTGCCCCGGAGAATGCTTGATATTTCACAGAATTGTTGATATTTGGACATTTTAACTACCCTACTAAGACTAACTTCTACTAACTTTTTTGGGGGGGGGCTTTTTTTCGGAGTTGGAGCTGAGTCTGAAAATGCACCACAAGACTACTACTAAGACTTCTTTAAACAGATATAGAAACAAGTCTCTATCGAACAAGCCTGTAAGTACCCATTGAGGAGACCTGTTCTTGAAGAGTACTGCTGGACTAGAGTGCTGAAAGAAGACTGTTTATGCTCTGGTGTGGTCCACAGTTGAAATGACACTGACAGCTTGAATATATCAAAGACCATTGTGGGCTATGCCAGGACCCATGTGTAGCCTCACAGATGCCAAGCTTGCACCGCAGTGGGGTTCAACAGTGTTTGAAGACTACAATAGTCAGACTGGCGGTCACAAACTCACACGTGAGCAAGGCCCTCAAACGAAGATTGGCGACAGTTCTATCAAAATTTGTAGAATTGCACTGCTATGAAGAATGTCTACTCTATAATTCTACTGACGTGAATAGAAACAAATTGTAGTTGTGGGATTTGTCCGTTCTAAATCACAGAGTTATTCCAGCTGGTGTAAACCTAGGAAAACGGACCTGTGTTTCAAAGCAGTGGAACTTGAAAGGCATTCTTACACATTATCATGCCAGAAGAGGAGACACACACTAGGCCTAGATCCTGGTAATATCAACCTTGACCAAGCATGAGGAGGATGGATCCAGCTCTGCATCAGCTAGCTCTCCAATAAGCATGTTTCTCACAGCCTTAGGTGGCTATGACGTACATAGCAGTGTGGATGCCCTCACTGCAGAAGCACGAGCAAGGCTCTTTGGGCCACAGTTAACAATGGAAAATGTGGGTAAATGTCATCAGTACCCCAGGCTAGTGAATTTCTTCACAGCAGGGCCTGCATAATGTGCGTACATGTATTCAATATAACAAGTAACATTCATTATATATATATATATATATATATATATATATATATATATATCTCCAAAAATGAGCTATGCCATACTTTAAGTACAATGAATGGTCTGAAAAGGTCTGAGATCAATATTTGATTTAGCTTTGGACAGAGCTAAGGGAAGACATTGACATAGTAGCACAAGCAAGTGTTATCATCTACTACATCAACATAAAACATTGTGAGAATATTTTTGGTCGCTTTGGATCTTGACGCCACAATATTAATACATGAAAACATCTGAAATAGTCTATGACATAGGGACACATGGTGAAGGCCAAGAAGTGTCTGAAATGACTGATAACTCACATTTCATGAGATCTTTCAAAACAAGTAAAGCCTCAAGCCTGCAATCACATCTGGGCACCATAACATTGCAAGGTTCCAACAAGAACAAATGACCTACACGCTATGAGCTATCAATGGTCTGTTACGAGCTGGACAGTCATGCTTGTTATAGTTTTGAAAGCTGTTCAAACATCTGACATGAGTCATAAAAAGGTAATTTCTTAATACAATGTGAGTTTGCTTTCTTGGAAATCCATTTATAATTTTCATTGATTTCCCAAGACGAGAAAGACACTTCCCAAGACACTTCACCTTAAAAACCTCCACCATAACCTCCACTACAGGCTTCTAATCCCAACACAGGTTTAACTCAACAAAATGGACCAGAATCGTCATTTTAACACACTCAACAAATCCCATTCCAATCCCAACCATCAAGCCAAGCATTCCTTGCCCTTCATATTAGCACTTCATGCAATGCATGGTGGGTTCCGAAGCTTTCAAATGCTCCGAGGTGCTTCATCCACCATGACCTTTGAACCTGTTCTAAAGGTCTCCATTCTTCCTACAGTCACACACCCTTCTGGGAGGAATCTCTCACCCCGGCGTCAGGCCCTCAGTTCAGACACACAGACCACTGGCTGGCGGGGCACTTCTGTGGACCCGACTATTTCTACCCATCTCGCTAAAAAGGAAATCTCACATTAGCAAGCAACACTCTGAAGAGTAGCTAGCACCGGCCCACAAGCCGTTTATACTTGATAAGGGGGGCGATAGCGAACAGGCTATAGGGTAGGACACATTTTGCTGAGCTCCTGCTGAATTCCTAGATAGAAGAATACATTTAAAAAAAGAGATACTGTAGATGAAGCCTATGCAATGTGTTCCAATAAACTGAACAGATGCAAAACTGAAATACGGTTAACTATTAAAAATGACACCATACAGACAGGGCTCGGGGGGGGGGGGAGGCACTTCTATGTCTGTAACCCATGGAAGGACTTCGTGTCAGGGACTTTTTAAGAGGGCCGAACCTACTCCACCCACCCAACCCCCTACCGCCTCGCCATCCACAGAGCGACTTAGCATCAAGCTCCCTGCTTGTTTAACGTAATGGGTGGAGAAGGGATTAGGGGCAGAACAGTACAGAACAGCTCCCAAAGCTCAGTGTGAAATATAGCAGGAGTTTAAAACATCAGCCTGCTGCCACACATGCCAGGCAGGTTAGGAGTCCCTCCTGTACATTGAATATATACATACTGTACATACACACACCAGTGGAGGCTGCTGAGGGGACAACGGCTCATAATAACATCCAGAACGGAGCAAATGGAATTGCATCAAACACCTGGAAACCATGTGTTTGATGTATTTGATACCATTCCAATGATTCCGCTCCAGTCATTACCACAAGCATGTTCTCCCCAATTAAGTTTCCGCCAACCTCCTGTGACACACATCTCTATTTAAAAATGTGTTCTTACCGCTGGTCCCGGTTCTCCCTTTAGTCCAGGTGGTCCCGGCCCAGCCAGCAGTGAGAACTGGGTCGGTTCCAGGTCCCAGGTTTGGAAGCCATCCGTGGCAGGCGGAGTGACAGAGATAAACAAGGTGGGTCTGACAGCCTCCACACTGGTCACTCTGGGCTCAGGTTTCTTTGCAGCTAGCACGGTCAGCTGCTTTCTCTGGATGTAGAGGATGGAGGTGTTTGAGTTTGAAGAAGAGCCTTGTTTGGATGCTGCCGTGGTTTGGAGGTCTGGCTTCCTCTTTAGTGGCCGGGTGGTGACGGAAAGGGTTGGTGCAGCAGCCAATCTGCTCCCTATGGGCTTTGGGGTTTTAACACCAGGTTCCACCGCCATGCTCTTTTTAGCACTGCTGTCGCCACGGGATGTTGGCTTTGGGGATGTTTGTGTTCCGCTGGTCCTGAGGGGTACAGTAACAGTGTGAGTCTTGGCCATTAAGGGGTGCTCTAATCCTGGCCTGGCCATTGTCGGGGCGACAGTCGCAGGAAGGGACAGGGACATAGTTCCCGACTTTGGTGTGACAAAACTCTCACGCACAGAGAGGGTTGGCGCCACTGTGGGGCGGCTGGTCGGGACAACAAGCTTAGTCCGGGTTCTGTCCCCAGTCAAGACCAGACTAGGACTCTGGACTTTCCTGGTTACCTCAGTCGACAGCAGAGGAGTGTTGAGGGTGACAGTAAAGTTTGGGTTTGAGGGGATCAGAGGTAGCAGGGGTGGGAGATTTACAGGCCTGTAGGTGTCGGCCTCCCTGCAGTGTTTCTTTATGTACTTACAATAGTTATGAGCTGCCTTGGCAGAGGGGTAAATATCAAACTGGCAAATGGCACCCTCAAACTGCACTGAGTTCTGGGCCATCTTACCCAAGAGGAAAGAGCCCTCGGGATCCAGGGCCTCTTCTTTTTTAGAATGCAGATCTGCATGTACACTAGTCTTCCCACAAGAAGTATATAACGAGACCCTCTGGCCTCGGATGTCCAGGGCCAGGCTGTGCCACAGGCCGTTGTGAACGTCATAGTCAAAATGGACAAAGTCCTTCTGGCCAACGTAGACCAGGACCTTCCCCGGGATGAACTGGACCCCCAGCTGCAGTCTCTTCCTCTTGGACAGGACGGTGAAGAGGAAGGCGCTGTTGATGCGGTGGGAGCTCAGGCTGAGGATCAGAGAGAGGTTGGTGGTGGGATAGGAGGCAGTGGAGAGGATGGAAGACAGGGGGGCCTGGACCCGGGCCCGCTGAGTGAGGATGACCCCAGACTTAAAGGGGATGACCCCCTGGGGAGCAGCACGGGCCCCTGAGGACGATGAACCCCCTCCGCTCCTTGTCCCTGTGAGCCCCAGCTGCTGTAAGACATCCACATCTACAGAGAACCAGAGGAAACACACCATCAGACACATCACACAATGGCCATATCTACAGAGAAAGAGGACAGAGACACACAGATCACAGAAATCCCACCATGTCTACATCTATAGACAAGCAGAAGAAACACACCATCCGACAAATCACACAATGTCATATATCTACAGAGAACCAGAAGAAACACACCACAGATCACACAATGACCCTATCTCATACAGTAGGAGTGCAAAACATATTCAGACAGTCTAGACAGAGAATGGAATTTCAATAGAGTTAAAAAGTGTTCCAAAACAGGCATGTTATAGACACAAAGACGATTATGTCAGATTACTGGTTGCAAAGGTGTGATGTGACAGCAAGATGGCATGGTATTTATCATGATGTTTGTCTTTTCTGTCTGCCCTCACTAAAGAAGAAGTGCTTATTAGTGATGTGGACTTGACGTTCAGCCATCTTTACAGGATTTCTGAGAGCCTCTTCTGAGTTGCAAAATGTAAACAACGTGTTGTAACACAACGTGTTCAGTAGTGGCATTCAAATGTTGTCAAAGTCAGCAATATGGTCCATCAATCATGGCGCACTTTAAGCAAAACAACAGTGAATATGCAGTGAAAATCTGAGAAGCATAGTTTTACTGTGAACAATGCATTAATTTTCTGATACCAGACATCACTCATGCACTAAAAGAAAAAAAAAGAGAATGCCTTTCTGATGCCTCGTGGACAGTGTTCATTGTATTCAAGTACAGCTGCAGTAGTCTTGGCCAAAGTTAATTTGTGGAATTTCTTTCCTTCTTAATGCATTTGGGCCAATCAGTTCTGTTGTGACAAGGTAGGACATTAGACCAGTGAAAATGTGTCCTCTGGTCTGATGAGTCCAAATATGAGATTTTTGGTTCCAACCGCCGTGTCTTTGTGAGACGCAGAGTAGGTGAACAGATGATCTCTGCATGTGTGGTTCCCTACGTGAAGCATGATGGAGGAGGTGTGATTGGTGGTGCTTTGCTGATGACATGGTCTGTGATTTATTTAGAATTCAAGACATTCTTAACCAGCATGGCTACCACAGAATTCTGCATCGATACGCAATCCCATCTGGTTTGCACTTGTGGGGCTATCATTTGTTTTTCAAAAGGACAATGACCCAACACACCTCCGGGCTGTGTAAAGGCTATCTCACCAAGAAAGAGAGTGAAGGAATGCTGCATCAAATGACCTGGCCTCTACAATCACCCAACCTCAACCCAATTGAGATGGTTTGGGATGAATTGGACCGCAGAGTGAAGGAAAAGCAGCCAACAAGTGCTCAACGTATGTGGGAACTCCTTCAAGACTGTTGGAAAAGATTCCAGGTGAAGCTGGTTGAGGGAATGCCAACAGTGTGCAAAGCTGTCATCAAGGCAAAGTGTGGCTACTTTGAAGAATCTCAAATATAAAACATATTTTGATTTGTTTAACACTTTTTTGGTTACTACATTATTCCATGTGTTATTTCATAGTTTTGATGTCTTCACTATTATTCTACAATGCAGAAAATAATTTTAAAAAAAAATTTTTTTTTGGAATGTGTAGGTGTGTCAAAACTTTTGACTGGTACTGTATATATTTCCATACTATGAGATAGGAATAATACTGTGAAATTATGATAATGCCCTTTTAGTGTCATGTATTGTCATGTTGTGTCCTGTTCCTGTTCTTTCTCTTCACCCTGTCTCCCTCTGCTGGTCGTATTAGGTTACCTTTTCTTCCCCTCTTTCCCCCAGCTGTTCCTTGTCTTCTCTAACTACCTCGTTCACCCCTTTTCCCACCTGTTCCCTTTTTCCCTCTGATTAGGTCTCTATATCTCTCTCTGTTTCTGCTTCTGTCTTTGTCGGATTCTCGTTTGTGTTTCTCATGCCTGAACCAGACTATCGTCGTGTTTGCTGCAACCTTGTCCTGTCCTGTCGGAATCTGCCTGTTCATCTAACCTTGTCCTGTCCTGTCGGAATCTGCCTGTCCATCTGAGCCTACGTGTGTTTCGTCATTAAAGAAACTCTGTTTTGTTAATTCGCTTTTGGGTCCTCATTCACGCACCTGACAGAAGAATCCGACCAAGAATGGACCCAGCGACTTCGGATCCTCTCCACTCAGCCGTCGAGATCCAGGGAGCGATGCTAGGCAGACACGAGCAGGAATTGTCTGCTGCTCGACATGCCGTTGAGACCCTGGCCACCCAAGTCTCCAACCTCACAGAACAGGTTCACCATCTCCGCCTCGATCCACCGGCCACTTCCAGGGCTTTCGAATCTCCGGAGCCCAGAATCAATAACCCGCCGTGTTACTCTGGGGAGCCCACTGAATGCCGCTTGTTCCTCACCCAGTGTGATATTGTGTTTTCTCTCCAGCCCAACACTTACTCCAGGAGCACTGCTCGTATCGCCTACGTCATATCTCTCCTTACTGGACGGGCTCGTGAGTGGGGCACGGCAATCTGGGAGGCAAGGGCTGAGTGTACTAACCAGTATCAGGACTTTAAGGAGGAGATGATACGGGTTTTTGATCGATCTGTTTTTGGGGAGGAGGCTTCCAGGGTCCTGTCTTCCCTATGTCAAGGTAATCGATCCATAACAGACTACTCTATTGAGTTTCGCACTCTTGCTGCCTCCAGTGACTGGAACGAGCCGGCTTTGCTCGCTCGTTTTCTGGAGGGTCTCCGCGCAGAGGTAAAGGATGAGATTCTCTCCCGGGAGGTTCCTTCCAGCGTGGATTCCTTGATTGAACTCGCTATTCGCATAGAGCGACGGGTTGATCTTCGTCACCGAGCTCGTGGAAAGGAGCTCGCGTTCTCCGTTGCCCCCCTCTCCGCATCACTACCATCTTCCTCTGCCGGCTCGGGTGCTGAGCCTATGCAGCTGGGAGGTATCCGCATCTCGACTAAAGAGAGGGAACGGAGAATCACCAACCGCCTCTGTCTCTATTGCGGTTCCGCTGGTCATTTTGTCACTTCATGTCCAGTAAAAGCCAGAGCTCATCAGTAAGCGGAGGGCTACTGGTGAGCGCTACTACTCCTGTCTCTCCTTCAAGATCCTGCACTACCTTGTCGGTCCATCTACGCTGGACCGGTTCGTCAGCTTCCTGCAGTGCCTTGATAGACTCTGGGGCGGAGGGCTGTTTTATGGACGAGACCTGGGCTCGGGAACATGACATTCCTCTCAGACAGTTAAGGGAGCCCACGGCCTTGTTCGCCTTGGATGGTAGTCCTCTCCCCAGGATTCAGCGTGAGACGCTACCTTTAACCCTCACTGTCTCTGGTAATCATAGCGAAACCATTTCTTTTTTAATTTTTCGTTCACCTTTTACACCTGTTGTTTTGGGCCATCCCTGGCTAGTTTGTCATAATCCTTCTATTAATTGGTCTAGTAATTCTATCCTCTCCTGGAACGTCTCTTGTCATGTGAAATGTTTAATGTCTGCTATCCCTCCTGTTTCCTCTGTCTCTTCTTCACAGGAGGAGCCTGGTGATTTGACAGGGGTGCCGGAGGAATATCACGATCTGCGCACGGTGTTCAGTCGGTCCAGGGCCACCTCTCTTCCTCCACACCGGTCGTATGATTGTAGTGTTGATCTCCTTCCGGGAACCACTCCCCCCCGGGGTAGACTATACTCTCTGTCGGCTTCCGAACATAAGGCTCTCGAAGATTATTTGTCTGTAGCTCTTGACGCCGGTACCATAGTCCCCTCCTCCTCTCCCGCCGGAGCGGGGTTTTTTTTTGTCAAGAAGAAGGACGGGTCTCTGCGCCCCTGCATAGATTATCGAGGGCTGAATGACATAACAGTGAAGAATCGTTATCCGCTTCCTCTTATGTCTTCAGCCTTCGAGATCCTGCAGGGAGCCAGGTTTTTCACTAAGTTGGACCTTCGTAACGCTTACCATCTCGTGCGCATCAGGGAGGGGGACGAGTGGAAGACGGCATTTAACACTCCGTTAGGGCACTTTGAATACCGGGTTCTTCCTTTCGGCCTCGCTAACGCTCCAGCTGTCTTTCAGGCATTAGTCAATGACGTCCTGAGAGACATGCTGAACATCTTTGTTTTCGTTTACCTTGACGATATCCTGATTTTTTCACCGTCACTCCAGATTCATGTTCAGCACGTTCGACGTGTCCTCCAGCGCCTTTTAGAGAATTGTCTTTTTGTGAAGGCTGAGAAGTGCACGTTTCATGCCTCCTCCGTCACATTTCTCGGTTCTGTTATTTCCGCTGAAGGCATTAAGATGGATCCCGCTAAGGTCCAAGCTGTCATTGATTGGCCCGTCCCTAAGTCACGCGTCGAGCTGCAGCGCTTTCTCGGCTTCGCGAACTTCTATCGTCGTTTCATCCGTAATTTCGGTCAGGTGGCAGCTCCTCTCACAGCCCTTACTTCTGTCAAGACGTGCTTTAAGTGGTCCGTTTCCGCCCAGGGAGCTTTTGATCTCCTCAAGAATCGTTTTACATCCGCACCTATCCTTGTTACACCTGACGTCTCTAGACAGTTCGTTGTCGAGGTTGACGCGTCAGAGGTGGGCGTGGGAGCCATTCTTTCTCAGCGCTCCCTCTCTGACGACAAGGTCCACCCTTGCGCGTATTTTTCTCATCGCCTGTCGCCGTCGGAACGTAACTATGATGTGGGAAACCGCGAACTGCTCGCCATCCGCTTAGCCCTAGGCGAATGGCGACAGTGGTTGGAGGGGGCGACCGTTCCTTTTGTCGTTTGGACTGACCATAGGAACCTTGAGTACATCCGTTCTGCCAAACGACTTAATGCGCGTCAGGCTCGTTGGGCGCTGTTTTTCGCTCGTTTCGAGTTCGTGATTTCTTATCGTCCGGGCTCTAAGAACACCAAGCCTGATGCTTTATCTCGTCTCTTCAGTTCTTCAGTAGCCTCCACTGACCCCGAGGGGATTCTCCCTGAGGGGCGTGTTGTCGGGTTGACTGTCTGGGGAATTGAGAGGCAGGTAAAGCAAGCACTCACTCACACTCCGTCGCCGCGCGCTTGTCCTAGGAACCTTCTTTTCGTTCCCGTTCCTACTCGTCTGGCCTTCTTCAGTGGGCTCACTCTGCCAAGTTAGCCGGCCACCCTGGCGTTCGGGGTACGCTTGCTTCCATTCGCCAGCGTTTTTGGTGGCCCACCCGGGAGCATGACACGCGTCGTTTCGTGGCTGCTTGTTCGGTCTGCGCGCAGACTAAGTCCGGTAACTCTCCCTTGTTAATTCGCTTTTGGGTCCTCATTCACGCACCTGACATTTAGTGTAAGAGCTGTTTGAAAACACCACCTGAAATTTCTGCCTGTTTTTGTGGGATGGAGTTTTGGCCTACCTGGTGACATCACCAGGCGTTAAATTAATGTATAGACTAATAAGAAAGAGAGCTCCAAGCCTTTCTGCCAATAACAGCTTGTTTAGTTTTTTTTTTTCACCTTGTCGGCTTGGCTATTTGAACCAGCGACCTTTCGGTTACTGGCCCAACGCTTTAGCCGCTAGGCTAGTGCCGCCTCTGCTAGTAAGAAATACATTTTTTAAAAGCAGCTTTACTTAGAGGAGATCAAATGGTCCAGAAAGTTTATAATAAATCAGATGAGTTGTTGTAGAAAAACTTTCAACACTTGTTACAACATTGTCACACCTCACTTGGGTTTAAATAGCTGATAGGAGATAAACCAGATACAGTCCAGTCCAGTCTCTACACCAGGGGTATTCAGCTCTTACCCTACGAGGTCCGTAGCCTGCTGGTTTTCTGTTCTACCTGATAACTAATGCACTCCCCTGGTGTCCCAGGTCTAAATCAGTCCCTGATCAGAGGGGTACAATGAAAAAACACAGCGGAACTAGCTTCAAGGTCCAGAGTTGAGATTGAGGGCTCTACACTGTTAAAATAGCATGACTCAAAACACCCTCGTTGTGAAATAAAACCATGGGAAGTAATGCACCTAAGCTGAGATCTGGTGTTTTGGAGGGTGTTTGATACACAGAATGTGTTTGAAAACAGAATGGATGTGCTCTGAAACATCCACTTGTTCTTCAATCGGAATAATGGTGTTTGTAAGAGAGTGTTGTGGAAAACATTTGCGGTTTCAGTGCACCTAAAAAGCAACATCAAAACACATTCAATCAAATTGTTTATAAATGCAAATGGTTTTATAGCCTAAAGATTGAATGATGATAATTTTCAATCAATATTTTACAACTTATTGTAGGCTATTACAGTTTGCACATGAGTTTCCAGTGATCAAGAGACAGAGCTGTCATCCAGTATTTTTCCACAACTTGTTAACATAAAGAAGATGGATATATTGGATCTAGTGGGTATATGGAGGCTTAAATATCTGGATCTAGTGAAATATACATGGTGGAGGCTCAATCAAGCTAGTCGTCTTGACAACGTTCTTATTCCATTCTCGCTGGCACCAAAAGTTTAAAAAGTGATGATAGGGGACATAATGCGGTCGGACCATCAAATAACTGGCAAATACATTACTCTTACAGAATTTCCACATGGGAGAGGATATTGGAAATTTAATCCAAGCCTATTGGATGATAACATGTTTTTAACTGGGACAGAATAATTTATAACGTGCTTCTTCTAACATAACATAGGTACAGCAGATCCCTTTATTGTATGGGACACTTTTAAATGTGCCTTTAGAGGCCATGAAATTCGATGCTCATCTTTGAAACAAAAGCAATTTAGGTCAAAAGAGTTCATATTAACAAAGGAAATAGAAGGTCTAACAATGCAGATAGATGGTAATAAAAACTGTGCCATAGAGGCACAGAATAAGTTAGAGGAAAAACAAAAAAAATGGAGGAACTTATTCAAGAAAGATCAAGTGTAATATATTTAAAACATTAAGCCAACTGGATGGAATACGGGGGAAAATGCACCAAATTATTTTTAAATCTTCAACATAGAAATGCTACCGAAAATAATTTACTGAAACTTGTTACAAATGACAGAGTAACCCATGATTCACCAAACAAGTCCTAAAGAAGACACTGGGAACTGAATACTTTTCCTAGGGTAGACAATGACACTAATTATACTGCCATACCAAGCAAAAAGGCAGTAACTGCTCACTGGTCGAAAATGAGTTAATGTCATTTTTCCTACATTAAATGCATGCTTAATCATGTGGACAAGTATCCTGCCTCTATTTTATTGTGTTTTGGGGAAAATGGGGGTCATGTTAGCAGTAACTGTATAAAGTTACTGTGAAACCAAGGTAAATAAAAGCCATTTTTCTCAGTTCCACATCATGAGCAGTTACTGTCTTTTTGCTTGGTAGAGCAGTATAGAGCTACTACAGTTGTCAGGCCCATTGTGAGGTTAAAATGACGTTACAATCCAAATGTTTAGGGCTATGTAAGTTATAGCAGAAGTAGCATGAGGTAACATACATAATGTGGGCATCTGATATTTGTGTGACAAGGTGGATTTGTATCTGCTTGTCACGACACTGACTTCCACTCAGACAGTCTTCAGGAATCAACGGTTGAACTGAACTACCATTGTTACATGACCATGGACTTAAGTCAATATTTTTTTCGCTGAATACTTTAACTTCTCTCAAGTCTAAATAGATGGGTTGGTTGTTTAGCAATAAAACCAATGTGCGTGCAACTATGGGGCAAAACAGACGGGATTGACTTCGATTGTTGACAACATGTAAACTATATTTTGTCTCCAATGTTTATTGAAAACATAAAGACATTTGCACAATGAGCACTTGTGGTCTATCAAATACACTATATCGTTACAGTTGTTGGTTAGCTAGCTAGCGAAATCAGTCAAAATAACTCTAAACAAAATATGGTATCAAGAAAAAGATGAAACTAGCAGAAACGAGTCCCGATTTCCCAAGTGGCAGTTTCTTGTCATTGATGTTTAGCTATCTGGCCATCCACAATCACAACAATTAACAAACTTCTGCCCCATTGAATCGTGCGTATCGTTTCCGTGACGTTGTCAGCTAACCCATCTACAGGGCCTATGGAGAATATTTTTGTGGTATTCCACCTTTACTTTTCCTATTCATTATTTACACAGATTAGAAACAGGAGAAGACAGAGAAGAAGTGGGAAAGTTTATTTAATCTGTGACTTCTGGGGCAGTAAGATGACACATTTTGTAATGTTACCCATTCAAGCACACGTTCCATGTGAGGAACTTGTTAATCCCATTGAGCTAAAGCCTGGGCCCCCATATCAGAAAACAAATGTTTTTATTAAAATATGAACTTCAAACATTGTTCTGTTGTACTGTTCAGAATTCCCCCAGTCTCGGGCATGAAGGCGGATGAACCCTCTACTAGAAAACTCTATTGTCAAGTATAAAAACAGGCAAGTTTGCAGGCACCTCCTCTTGGGCCACGAGGTGGGTGTAAGATGGCAGACAGGAAAAAAAATTGAAAAGTGGAAAATGTTGAGTGAATATGGAGTGGTGGATCACACAGAGGTTTTGGAAGAGATACAAAAGGAAATTGAAAGTGACGAGAGTGAGGATGAATTAACTGGCAGGTGCGGTGAAGACCGCCGAGCTTGAGCCTCATCCTGATGATGAAAAAGATGATTCTGGCCCAGTGGGAGTGAGATTTTTTGGAGAGAATGGATACTTGCCTTCTGGCAGATCCATACAGTATGTGTTGTCTGTCGGGTTGGGTGGAGAAGAGGTTGAGGAATGTTGTGTAGGTGAAAGAGAAGTGTAATTGTTTCTATTTTTTTTTTTTTTATTATTACTGCCGGCCAGAGGAAGCATGCTCTCCGCACCATGCGAATGGGGACAATAACTGTGACTTGCTTTCCTCTCTGGAGCAGTAGGGAAATGGTTCTAATAGTTTTTCCATCTTTAATTTTTCCCATAGGGAATTTTAGAAACACTTCAAATAAGGGCTGATGTTTCGTGTAGGCATTCCCTGGCGTCGCGTTTTGATAACCTTTGATAAATCTCTCTCGGACAAGGTGACTTTTGTCAATATATTCGACTCTATTTACTCTCAGATAAAAAAAGAAGAAGCGAATTAGCATCAAAGTAGACATCATGCAAGACTGCAAATCCCTGCAAGCTCCTGCACGTCATCTCTAGCTGACACCTTTGCTCACAGGTATTGTGTCCATTTAAAACTTGCACGAGACAGTTCACAAAATTGTGAATTTAACCCTCCTGTTGTGTTTGTTTCATGTTAATGTATTCTGTGTTCACGGTCCAAAATGACCGCCCCATTATAGCTGATTATGAATCCATAATAATACATATACAGTATTATCACCTAATGTTGTGTTAGATATTTTTATCAACATAATTTATTTTTAACATTACAAAAATGTTTCTTCTGTTTGCTATATATGGCCTGTAGGCCTCATTGACCTGAGCTCATACAACTCGTTTTTGAGTTTTAAAAAAGCACAATGTATGGATTATTTTGGCTATAACATATGCTCAGATTAAACATTTTGTGCTATTTATCACAGGCTACTTTGTGTCAAACTGTAACAAGGACTCTCTCCTCCTCACCAGTGTCATGATCAAAGATATGATCAAGAGCCTCACAATCAGTATATTGTTTGGTCATTGTGCTGCCACAGAATGAATTGTGAGCAAGGCCTCAAAAAAAGCTTAATATACCAGAGCTGCAAGAAAAGTTCTATATATTATTGAAACAATGTTTGTGAGAATGCCAACAGGTGTGTTTCCAGTGGGGGAAAGATTCTATTGGGGAAAGGTTCCTGTGGGGGTTGCCATGGAAGCCAATAAGTGGAGTGAGGTGTGTGTGTGTGTGTGTGTGTGTGTGTGTGTGTGTGTGTGTGTGTGTGTGTGTGTGTGTGTGTGTGTGTGTGTGTGTGTGTGTGTGTGTGTGTGTGTGTTTGTGTGTGTGTGTGTGTGTGTGTGTGTGTGTGTGTGTGTGTGTGTGTGTGTGTGTGTGTGTGTGTGTGTGTGTGTGTGTGTGTGTGTGTGTGTGTGTGTTCAAACACACATGCGTGTGGGGGTCTGGGAAAGGAAGTGTGTCCATCTGATAAATGGGCATGTGGCTGAACTCAATTCTATACACTAATTGCAGTCTCACCCATTCATTTCTAATGACCGGCCATTTTTGACCGGGAACACCACATGTGTACAAAAGTTAAATAAAACACCCAAAATGGAATGAAAATCATCCAAATGTATTTTGTGTGTTCAGATGCCCTGTGTGGACAAAGTCATGGAACCTTATGACAATCAGATAAAATGAACTACATTTTTTTAGAGAGAAAACTTCGGTCCAATTCGACCGGAACACAGCAGGAGGGTTAAAGAAATGTAGCCAATGTATTCATTACTAAATTTAGCTGACATTAGATAGATAATCCAGGGATTCTAACCTTTGCCTCGATTTGGCAGTCTCGTCCAGATCATCATGGCATTTGTAGTTCATTATGATAGCCACATTAGCAGCTAATTAGCATTTCGTTTCTAGGGGGGAAATACAGCTGAATATATTGAGAAAAGTTAGCTTGTCCTAGAGAGATTTACACGGTTATCAAAATGTCACGACAGGGTAAGCCTACACAAAACGCAGCCCTTATTTTAAGTGTTACTTAAATCCCCTGTTGGGAAAATGAATGGTGGAAAAACAATTGGATCCATTTTTTCTTGTTTGACCGCTAGGTGTTATGGGTATTATGACTCATACTGTGGTACTCTGTCATCACAGGAGGTTGGTGGCACCATAATTGGGGAAGACGGGCTCGTGGTAATGGCTGGAGCGGAATCAGTGGAATGGTATCAAACACATGGTTTGATGCCATTCCATTTACTCCGCTCCAGCCATTATTATGAGCCGTCCTCCCCTCAGCAGTCTCCACTGTCATATTCTCTTGATTTTGAAGAATATGATAAATACCTTACGGATCTTAGAACTGTCTTACTTTATCAATATACCATGTGAAAGACCTGTTAATGTTTTGTTGTCATTGGATAATTTGCAAAGAAAAAATAAAGCATTTGATGCATTAAAATCAGGTCTTGAAAAAGTCATGCACTCATTCATTATTCTCTTGGACAATCTTATTCATTTGCATTTTCATAGAGCGATCTTTTCTGGTGTCTTTTATTTGAGAATAATACTTAACCTTTGACCTTTTGGTGTTACCAATGAGGAGTTTATCAACACACACGGCGTGACACACCATATAAGAGCGGGGAATACGAAATAAGAGAAGGGACTCCCATTTACAGTATTTGAAAACTCCAGAAGAAGGGATGTAATTCTGCACTGGACAGGATTTGAAACACCATAATAGTGTTTTCAACATTTTCCAGTAGCTTTCCCAATCTCTGGGAAGGTATTGCACAACTCTTGATTAAGTGGTGTTACAACACCATGTCATGTTCCAGAACATTTCAGGATTATGAGTTTTAACAACTAGCAAAGTTAAGGTTTTGTCTCCTTAACATTGGTGGCAGCTCAGTTGCCACTAGTTGTAGTGTTACAAAACACTTTTAACGGTGTATGGCTCACCTACAGTAAATGGTGTATTGCTTTATACAAATCATCTCTCCATCATCTCTGTCTAACATGCAGTAATGTAGCTGAAATATGGTACCGTAATAAGCCATCTGGTTACCACCAGGTACAGTGGTTGTACCATGCTGTTTGAGGCCAATAAAGTCTGAATCTGGTGTTTAAAACTTCTTAGATCAGCATTAAAACAACCCCCTGTTTCTGCAGCTTGGTCTAGAGGTAGCGCTGCCGCCCCTAAACCACACATTGTCCCTGGAGGGAGTAGTTTGACTGCTGTTTATGCCAATCACTTTCTGTGATATATCTTTCTCATCAATCTCCCCATCTCTGTATCTGTCTCCCAAACAAAATGTTTCACTCTCTGCACCAGGTTGAAGTAAGGTGGTTGAAACGATTAATTCTCTTTGTGACCCACATAAAGACTACAGTACATGGCTTCAGATGTGAAAGTACAACTTCCCCTTGGCTAATGCAAAACAAATGTGGGCAACAGTCAACTAAACACTGAGTTGAATTATAGTGCTACAATAGAGAGGAAATACAGAACAGTACAAGACACTGCAGCTATGATTCCTAAGGGCTGTTGAGCCATAAGTCATGTTAGGGGGGAAGGAAGGGGGTGGGCTGTACATTATGCAGCGTCCCAAATGACAACCTATTCCCTATGTGAAGCACTACTTTTGACCAGGGCCCGTAGTGGTGCACTATATAGGGAGTAGGGTGGCATTTGTGACATTTCTATGTGCAGGCAAGTGGGAGGCAGGGAGGGCATGATCACTGGACAGACCTCCCTACACATGGAAAGGACATCAAACTGAAGCTGAACTTGAAGACAAGAACAAAAACTTACTTCATCAGCAGAATATGATACTGTAGCTTACAATTATCTGTATAATGGTTCTGAGAGATTATTTTACAGTCTGCTAGATACAAGATGAAATGTAATAACATAATAGGAGTAAGTAGTCTGTTATAGGAAGGGGGACAGTGAATGCCAAAACTCTAGGTTTGACCCTATTACATCCAGATCTTCACAAACATCCTTTATTAGAACATCTTGGCAGAGTTCCACAGTAAACGCAGCCGTTGCATCAGAGACCGAAGAGGGAAGGATATCAGAAGATTCAGAAGATGCAATCCCCGTAGAATCTTCAGTACACATCTCCCACTCCCACAATAGAACAGAGAGCGTTTTGTCTCCACAATCTCTTCACTTCCACACCAAAAAGAAGTAAAGGAGATAGCAACTACTGTTGGAGAAAGGATTGTTGCCTCTCTCAGAATAAACATGCTTCAGCTGAGCCTCTGGACAGACAGACAGACAGACAGACAGCCAGCCAGCCAGACAGACAGACAGACAGACAGACAGACAGACAGACAGACAGACAGACAGACAGACAGACAGACAGACAGACAGACAGACAGACAGACAGACAGACAGACAGATAGATAGATAGATAGATAGATAGATAGATAGATAGATAGATAGATAGATAGATAGATAGATACATAGATACATAGATACATAGATAGATGCATAGATAGATAGATAAATAGATACATAGATACATAGATAGACCCCTGTCACAGTTAATCCTCAACTTCACGAAACACGTTAAAGGATAAAGGACTTATGTTTGGAAGGATTGAATGAAGTAAAGCTGTTTCAGCTGGGTTATGATACATTTTACAGTCCACATTTCACCCCTTTACATTACTGTAAATCATACACGTTTTGCCCCAGCACTTTCCAAGTGTGTTTTTACTAGGCTGTACCAATTTGACACTGACAATACGCAATACAATGTTCTGCTGTACAGCTATAATAAAACTCAATAAAAATACATGATTGGATTTCTGAATCCTTACTTCAGAATGAAATAATGAAACCTCACCTTCAGGGTGTGCTTGAGCTAGCCCCAGGAAACAGGTACAATAGAGAATAGTCCAGAGTATCAGAGTTCTCCTGTGGGGTAGAGAGAGAATATGGTTACACACACTCATCCATAGGGAAGTGGTGGAAAAAGTACTTCATTTTCATACTTGAGTAAAAGTAAAGATACCTTAAAAGAAAATGACTCAAGTAAAAGTGAAAATCACAAAGTAAAATGCTACTTGAGTAAAAGTCTAATAGTATTTGGTTTTAAATATACTTAAGTATCAAAAGTAAAAGTATAAATAATTTAAAATGTCAAACCAGACGACACAATTTTCTTGTTTTTTAAATATACGGACAGCCAGGGACACAGTTCAACACTCAGACACAATTTACAAATGAAGCATTTGTGTTTAGTGAGTCTGCCAGATCAGAGGCAGTAAGGATAACCAGGGATGTTCTCTTGATAAGTGTGTGAATTAGACAATTGTCCTGTCCTGCTAAGCATTCCAAATGTAGCGAGTACTTTTGGGTATCAGGGAAAATGTATGGAGTAAAAAGTACATTATTTTCTTTAGGAATGAAGTGGAGTAAAAGTAAAAGTTGTCAAAAATATAAATAGCAATGTAAAGTACAGATACCACAAAAAATTAATAATTTTTACTTAAATACTTTACACCACTGCCATAGAGTATAGGTTATAACAGGGTTTGTAAAAGGTTTAAAAATTAATTTCTGCACTCATTTCATCCTTAGTTTCTAAGTAGTAAATATGTGGTTTATGACATTATTGCTCCTAGTCAGATCTCATGTATAGTAACCCATGGAGGCAGCAGCATAAGCAGCACTAGCATCAGAAGTACTGCTTCTACCCAAAGCCCATCCAGCTGGTTCAAGTCACTGGGGAACTTTCCTATCCACATGGCAGATAATCTGACCCACAGGGGGGGCTAGGTGAGTACTGCTACCCCTTAGTCTCCCTCTGACTGCTTTGCATCTGAGCCCCTATTCCCTATATAGTGCAATACTTTTGATCAGAACACTCTGGTCAGAAGTAGTGCACTACAGTGCATTCGGAAAGTATTCAGACCCCTTGACTTTTTCCACATTTTGTTACGTTATAACCTTACTCTAAAATTGATTAAATTAACTTTTTTTCTCATCAATCTAAACACAATACCCCATAATGACAAAGCAAAAACAGATTTTTAGTCATTTTGCACATTTATAAAAAAACAAAACAGATAAACCTTATTTACATAGGTATTCAGACCCTTTACTATCAAACTCAAAATTGATCTCAGGTGTATCCTGTTTCCATTGATCATCCTTGAAAAGTTCTACAACTTGATTGGAGTCCACCTGTGGGAAATTCAGTTGATTGGACATTACCTGTCGGCCCAACAGCTGACAATTGCATGTTAGAGCAAAAACCAAGCCAAGAGGTCGTAAGAATTGTACGTAGAGCTCCAAGACAGGATTGTGTCGAGGCACAGATCTGGGGAAGGATACCAAAAAATGTCTGCAGTATTGAAGATCCTCAAGACCACAGTGGCCTCCATCATTTTTAAATGGAAGAAGTTTGAAACCACCAAGTCCCGCCCGAGAAAACCGAGGAATTGCAGGAGAAGGGCCTTAGTCAGGGAGGTGACCAAGAACCCGATGGTCACTCTAACAGAGCTCCAGAGTTCCTCTGTCGAGATGGGAGAAACTTCCAGAAGGACAACCATCTCTGCAGCACTCCACCAATCAGTTCTTTATGGTAGAGTGGTTAGATGGAAGCCACTCCTCAGAAAAAGGCACATGACAGCCCACTTGGAGTTTGCCAAAAGGCACTTAAAAGACTCTCAGACCATGAGAAACAAGATTCGCTGGTCTGATGAAACCAAGATTGAACTTTTTGGCCTGAATGCCAAGCGCCACATCTGAAGGAAACCTGGCAACATGCCTAAGGTGAAGCATGGTGGTGGCAGCATAATGCTGTGGGGGTGTTTTTCAGAGGCAGAGACTGGGAGACTAGTCAGGTTCAAGGGAAAGATGAACAAAGCAAAGTACAGAGAGATCCTTGATGAAAATCTGCTGCAGAGCACTCAGGACCTCAGACTGGAGCGAATGTTCACCTACCAACTCGACAACGACCCTAAGCACACAGGGAAGACAATGCAGGAGTGGCTTCGGGACAAGTCTCTGAATGATCTACAGTGGCCCAGCCAGAGGCCAGACTTGAACCTGATCGATCATCTCTGGAGAGACCTGAAACTTGCTGTTCAGTGATGGTCCCCATCCAACCTGACAGAGCTTGAGAGGATTTGCAAAGAAGAATGGGAGAAACTACCCAAATACAGGTGTGCCAAGCTTGTAGCGTCATACCCAAGAAGACTCGAGGCTGTAATCACTGCCAAAGGTGCTTAAATAAAGTACTGAGTAAATTCTCTGAATACTTACGCAAATTTGATATTTCATTTTTTTTAATACATTTGCAAAAATACTAAAAAACTGTTTTTGCTTTCTCTTTTTAGGGTATTGAGTGTAGATGGATGAGGGCAAAAAAACAATTTCCTTAATTTTAGATTAAGGCTGTAATGTAACAACATTTTGAAAATGTATTTTTGTGACACAGCCTCTGACTAAGGCCTCCAATGGCTTGTATTGCATTACCCCCGCCTATGGTTCTTAGAAATCAAGGAAGCAAAGATAAGGGGAAAATTAAGAAAAGGGCAGGGGGAGACAAACATCTGGAAACATCAACACTAAGAAACTCAACACACTAAATCATCAGTCAGCACTTCCAGTTCAGAGTCAGACAGTGACGTCACATACATAACGAGGTTGTATTATCCTGTGAGTTTGTTTTTCAGTACCATGACTACGTACTTCAAACTTAAGATAAGGAAAGTGGATGTGGCCAAAGGATGAGTCTCAATGATGGACTGGGAATATCACTGAGTAGTTTTCAGCCTGGATGTTAGCCTGGATAAGTTTTGGAATCCATCAAGACCAAAGTGTAAAAGTGCATGTTATGCCTGTATTTGGTTTCGCCAGCAATGCAGTATTCACCAGCAATGAGTACTTGAGCTGGATGAGAATGCTTTACAGTATGTGGTTACGGCACATCTACTTGTCCACAATCTGAAAAACTCATTGACTTCTGCGGTTTCCTCTTACAGAGTGAGGCCTCTCAATGACCTGCAGGCCTGGAGATTCCAGCCAGGCAGCCAGGGAGGCAGGGAGACACTGAGTGCTACTCCAGCGCCCAATAACAGCAGAAAGTCACCAAGTGACCACAGGCTTATTACACTTACTACGTCTATAGTCACTTCGACATCCTCAGCTTTCTGCACCTTTGCCTCATTCAATATTTTAACACTACATTCAACATTTATATTTGCAGAAAAGCATATAAGGCATTGAGGTTTGCTGAGTTGTGACAACTAGTTTGAATGTAAAAAACTCAAAAAAGAAACGTCCTCTCACTGTCAACTGTGTTTGTTTTCAGCAAACTTAACATGTGTAAATATTTGTATGAACATAACAAGATTCAACAAGTGAGACATAAACTGATCAAGTTCCACAGACAAGTGACTAACAGAAATGGATTAATGTGTCCCTGAATAAAGTGGGGGTCAAAATCAAAAGTAACAGTCAGTATCTGGTGTGGCCACCAGCTGCATTAGGTACTGCAGTGCATCTCCTCCTCATGGACTGCACTAGATTTGCCAGTTCTTGCTGTGAGATCTTACCCCACTCTTCCACCAAGGCACCTGCAAGTTCCTGGACATTTCTGGGGGGAATGGCCCTAGACCTCACCCTCCGTTCCAACAGGTCCCAGATGTGCTCAGTGGGATTGAGAACTGGGCTCTTCGCTGGCCATGGCAGAACACTGACATTCCTGTCTTGCAGGAAATCACGCACAGAACAAACAGTATGGCTGGTGGCATTGTCAGGACGGTCATGTCATGATAAGCCTGCACATGAGGGAGGAGGATGTCTTCCCTGGAACACACAGCATTGAGATTGTCTGCAATGACAACAAGCTCAGTCCGATGATGCTGTGACACACATCACCATGACGGACCCTTCACCTTCAAATCGATCCCGCTCCAGAGTACAGCCCTCTGTGTAATGCTCATTCCTTTGACGATAAACGCGAATTCGACCATCACTCCTGGTGAGACAAAACTCGTCAGTGAAGAGCACCTTTTGCCAGTCCTGTCTGGTCCAGCAACGGTGGGTTTGTGCCCATAGGCGACGTTGTTTACAACAGGCCTACAAGCCCTCAGTCCAGCCTCTCTCAGCCTATTGCGGACAGTCTGAGCACTGATGGAGAGATTGTGCGTTCCTGGTGTAACTCGGGCAGTTGCTGTTGCCATCCTGTACCTGCCCGCAGGTGTGATGTTCGGATGTACCGATCCTATGCAGGTATTGTTACACGTGATCTGCCGCTGTGAGGACAATCAGCTGTCCGTCCTATCTCCCTGTAGCGCTGTCTTAGGCATCTCACAGTACGGACATGTCCACATCTGCAGTCCTCATGCCTCCTTGCAACATGCCTAAGGCGCGTTCAGGGGACCCTGGGAATCTTTCTTTTTGTGTTTTTCAGAGTCAGTAGAAAGGCCTCTTTAGTGTCCTAAGTTTTCATAACGGTGACCTTAAGTGCCTACCGTCTGTAAGCTGTTAGTGTCTTACCAACCATTCCACAGGTGCATGTTCATTAATTGTTTATGGTTCATTGAACGAGCATGGGAAATAGTATTTAAACCCTTTGCAATGAAGATCTGTGAAGTTATTTGGATCTTTACGAATTATCTTTGAAAGACAGGGTCCTGAAAAGGGGAGTTTCAATTTTTTGCTGAGCTTATAATGCATTGATGAATTGTGTATTCCCCCACCCACTCACTGAACTAGCCAATCAGCAGAGTGAGATTTAAGAATACATTGTTTTGTGATTTTTTTACGAACTCCGCCAGGGTCTCAACTAGGGATGTGGCAGTCACGAAATTTCGTCAGCCGTCAAGCAAATAACTGTCGGTCTCACAGTAATTGACCGTTAACTAACATAAACACATTTAGCATCTCCTGGATTCACACATAGCATACAAGCCATTTTAAAAAGTATAATAAATCCATGTAATATAGCCTACACCTTCACAATAAATTCATTATTTATTTTAGACCGGTCTAAAGAAGCATGATATGAAGAAAATGTAGTCTATTTCAGAAGAACAGAATCTGAGTTGTCCTTATGTTAGGTCCTGATGTGGCAATGCCAAATGGCAGTGGGCTACACTAGTTAATTTAGCAGATAAGATTTGCTTATAAATCCGTGGCATTATTTTATAGTATGAAGAATACAATTGAACAAAGATGAATAAAATATAGATATTTTCTCCAAACGATTTGAGGGAGTGCACAAATGCGGCTATTCTGTGTTGAGCGGTTAACAAATAAATAGGTACTCCTATATCCTTAATTTAGAGTTATTCGTGTAACTTTAGTCGTTCTACAAACGTTGGGCTATATGATTCGATTTTTATACATTTCAAGGCTGCATGATGAGACTCTAATGATGACTTGAAAAAAGTCGCTTGAAAGGCGTGAGCTCTGCTTAGTTTTTTTTGCACAGCCTGTACACACTCAAAAAGTATCTTATTCACAATTTGATAAGCACTTGATAATGCCTCGAATTTCACGGTGGAATCCCCTTTGTGGCTGTAATGCACTCTAAAACAAATCTATGCCTCTTGCGACCCGGAGTGCTGCGTTGTGCCCTTCTCCCTGAGTGTTCTGCGCAATCCAAATTGTCTCTCACTCACGCCGCTCTCCTTCACGTGATTGGGTCTTTGTCACAGACTACAAGTTAAAACAGACACATCCAGGACGCAACTGCGCGTCCTTATCCAATTCCGAGGTGCATATTGAATATATTGGAAGAACTGTCCACATTTACTTTTCGTCAGCCAACAAGATGCGTAGACCTAGCGAACAGCAAAAGCACTAGCCTATGTCAATCTACTATCCCCCATAGTACAAAAGCCGATCTATTCTATTCTGTAAAATCAATAAATATTCCAAACATAGTCTGAGACAGTTGTGGAATGCGATCACAAATTAATACAACCACTAGCATCCCAATAACATTTTTATGCAATGTGGCTGACGCAACAGATCAGAACGTTTAGCTTAAAATGTTGATAAACTATTAGGCTATTTCTTCAAATTATACGCGCAGCAATGCGCACACGAATGTTCCATTAGCGGAAAACAGCATTATCAAAAGTGACCGCGAATACAATTATGTATGTAATGTTTGTATTATAAAGGTGCATTTTATAGTCAAATTATCTTCCCCAAACTTGGAACTCACACTCTGCTTATGTATAACAGTTAGGCACTACACCCCTTGTAAAGCGGACTAATGTGCTTAATTTTAAGAAGTTATTTGGCAACTTGAGTTGCGATACAAACCTTATTGAAACATATAGGCCTATGGGCTAGTCTACATGAGGTGTGCAACTATGATTCGAACAAGTCGCAAAAAAAGGCATTGTTTCTTATGCTGGGCATCATTCACAAGTGATAATATATAATTCTCAAATGATAGGCTAATATTGTCACCAATCAGACTAATCTTGATTTAATCTTGTCTTTACATAATAATATATGTGTGACAATTGTTTTGATTTAGAATGGACCCTTATCATGCACCTGTATCGAACCAGGGGCAACGAGAAAAAATACGTCACTTAAAAGCGTATGGAGGACCCATTTCCCCGTGGTTTATTTTCATGTCAGCCAGGTAGTCTAAACTTCTGTTGTAAATATAAGCAATGTGCTTAATTTTAGGAAAGATGAGAAATAAATATAGTAGGCCTAGCCTATAGAAAGACGATGGGCTCCTCCTATTTTTATTAGTGGCCATCACCCGCAATTGCATAGCCTGTAGAAATGTTGCACAACATGAGCTCATGGGCTCTCATGAAGTGTTTGATTAGGTTTTTGAAATCATTTGCATTGATGTCAGAGTGATAAGAGGGACAATATAATGCTGAGTATGAGGCAGTTAGCAGGTTTGGTAGGCTACTAATGACCAGCAGCAGCATCAGAGCTTGGAGAAGCCTAATTACCATGACTAAACGGTCATGTGGACTTTGACTGCCGGTGTGGCGGTAAGACGGTCACCGCACAGCCCTAGTCTCAATTTACTGTTGCGAGTTACAATAGTATAATGCACAAGGTGCAATTTAGAAATGTGATTGTGCATCAGCATATTTTCTCTTGTTTTGTCAGTCACTTAGCCAATGTCAGCAAAATAAAATCTAATTGCTAAATTAGTTTAACGGCCAGCTATCTAAACTTCTTATCATGGTCGAATTACCGGCCGGGGTGCCCACATCGATTTTGATTGTCAGTTTCACTCAGATATCATATTAAAAACTGCAAACATTTCTCTCCACCTCATGGCAAAATGTGTAGAATTGCAGGAAATGAGTTGGAAAACAGCTGATCTTCCTCTCTGCCCCATGGCAAAATGTGTAGAATTGCAGCACACTTAAAAAATAACTCTAAAACGGGGCTTCCCAGGTGGCGCAGTTGTTAAGGGCGCTGTACTGCAGCGCCAGCTGTGCCATCAGAGACTCTGGGATCGTGTCCAGGCTCTGTCGTAACCGGCCGCGACTGGGAGGTCCGTGGGGCGACGCACATTTGGCCTAGCGTCGTCCGGGTTAGGGAGGGCTTGGCCGGTAGGGATGTCCTTGTCTCATCGCGCACCAGTGACTCCTGTGGCGGGCCGGGTGCAGTGCACACTAACCAAGGTTGCCAGGTGTTTCCTCTGACACATTGGTGCGGCTGGCTTCCGGGTTGGATGCGCGCTGTGTTTTAAGAAGCATGGCGTCTCTCCCGAGCCCGTACGGGAGTTGTAGCGATGAAACAAGATAGTAGCTACTTAAACAATTGGATACCACGAAATTGGAGAGAAAAGGGGTAAACAAAAAAACACACCAAAAAAACCTCTAAAACCTAAAAAATGTCTCTCTGCTGTCAAGAGGGGTGCCACTAAAATGTTTTACTCACAATGTGTGTGTTTATGGGTACGCAGACCTCACGAGCAACTTCGGCCCATTATGATGAGTTCAGATTTTTTGTAGCCCCCATCGCCATCAAAGTTTCCCATCCCTGCTCTAAACCATCCCAGCAACTCACTCCCACAGCGTTCATTTGGCAGCAGTGCACAACTGCATAAGCAAGAGAGTGCAACTTCAAGTCCATTGGCAGAGTTTATAAAAGGGGAATGCTTATACTTTCAAAAGTAAATGTTTTAATTGGAAGTTGTATCTTACTTAGACATTGCAATGCACAGTCTGAAATCCAAAATGTGTTATCGCTATCATTAATAACTATAATAATTATTGATAGTATAAGCCACCAGCTCTACTGGAATCCAGAACACAGAACATCCAGAATCCAGAACACAAGGTTTTAAATAAACTGCATAATAAATAAATGTGACTGGGCAATTGTCTGAGTCAGGGGCAGGCACAAGTACACAGGGGGCCCATGAGGCAAAACATAAAATCAAATAAATCACATTCTTTTTTTTATTATAATTTTTTTATGCAACCACAGGAGCCCGTTCTCAATGTTCAAAATATACCAGAGAGCATAATTTAGCCACAGAGGATCAATAGTTTCAGATAAATTACTGTGGATTACATTTTATCACCAGCACATACATGTAACTGTCAAAATAAAGGAAACACCAACATAGTGCCTGAAAGGCGCTGCAAGGTCAATCTGACGTCAGCAGTGGCCGTGCAGCGTTTACGCTGATACGGCCTCTGCAGAAATCAGGGCATTCATACTTCTTGCGCTTCCCGAAGCAGGGCAGAGCTGCTGTGAAGGAAGTGAGTTTGTGTTTATACAGGACCTCCCTCCCCCACCTACCATCAACCAATCATGTCAAGGCAGAGCTATTTGGAGCCCTCCGCATTGTTACGACATTTGGGAGGCGCACGGCGATGCTGTATGGAGCTCAATTTGGCCTCTGCATGCCTCAGGAGGCTCCGCAATTGCGTCACACCCTCCATATGGACCTTCCAAACACATTTTCGGATCAAACATAAATTCGATTTTAAAGTGTGTTTGGCCACCACCAGCTGCCAGAACAGCTTCAATGCGAGTTGGCATAGCTTCTACAAGTGGACCTAAACCATGCCAGGAAAATGCACCACTTTCCTTTCATTCTGGCAGGTACTGGTTGCCTACAGTCGGGAAGGCCGCAAATTGGCCAGCATGCTTGCCAAATATACAACTTGTTCGGTTGTGGCCATAGACATATAATCAATTCATAGGAGGGTTTTGGATCCTCTTATCCTGGCAATTTGACGATTAAACTCATGGGTATACTAGCAAGAGCTGCCTGACCTGAATAGGAACTGCCATCTATGGATTATATTTCTATGGTTGGTTGTGGCTGTCTGTTGGCCTTTTGCAAATTTCAAAACACACCTAACACCTAACACACCTAAATCTTAACCTCTGGGAAAAAACATACAGTTTGGAAATGCCTACTGCTGAAAATAGAAGACGTGTGAACCAATATAAATATATTTTTTAATCGACAACACAATGTTTTGCAAACAGCAGCACTGTTTTTCAAAGTAGCTCATCTTGAGATAGGCTATTGCAAAGATGTGTGCATCGGTCATCACAGTGAGTAGAAGCCTACTGTACATTAACTCCTAATATTGTACAATCTCTTTGTCGCTTCATTGGCCTGGGCTATTGTTTGTTGAATTCAAGATTGATCTCAGTTTGTCAGCGTCAGAGTAGCCACTCATTTCGGTCATTTGTGTGGTATTAAATAAGATTCAGCTCATGTCTTTTCTCATGTAAATGACGTAGAATTGCATGAAGTTCGTTTTTAAAAATCCTATTTTTTTCGCATCCTGCTTTTTCGGACCCTCCCAAAAATGCCTCTCCTCAACAGTAGCCTAGGACACATGACAAATGTTATTATGGCTTTATTAAAAGGGCTTTTTCTTCAACAGTATTTTTTTCAACGGCTTTCAACGGACTCTTGAAAGTTGTAATAGTAGAATGCATTTTCAAAATTGGGTAGTGCATCACCAGTTTTCCTCCTGTCATGTCCGTCAGTGCATACCTTAGAGCAGGGTTTCCCAAACTCGGTTCTGGGCCCCGGGAACCAAGTTTGATGGTAAATTGGTTATTTGAATCAGCCCCAGGATCGAGTTTGATTGTGAGTTGGTTATTTGAATCAGCCCCAGGATCGAGTTGGGGAAACCCTGCCTTAGAGAGCTATTTATAACCTGTCAGAAATGTCCAGATTAACTAGCCCATGTCAGCTAGATTTTGTTGTAATATTTGAGTCACTCAAATATCACATGAATACACATTAGTAATGACAAAATGTATAGAATTGCTACAAAAAAGTGCTTTAAAACGGCTAGATGTTCTCGGCACCCCATGACGAAATATGTAGAATTAAAGGAAATACGTTTTAAACCTGCAAAATGTTCTCTCTGCCAACAAGAGAGGTGTGAACAGTTTGTGTCATGAACAGTGCTTGTGCCCACAGAAATATAGATTCCCAATGCTGGAAGGGGGGCTTCAGTAAAAATGTTTGGGAACCCCTACTCTAAAATATAGGCTTTTAGTTCAGACAAATAACGTGTTTATGTCATAGCTGAGAAATCCAAAATGAAAATAGTAAGGAAAAAGACTAGCCCACACATTGGGATCACAAAATAGGGATCATTCATTCATTGATACAGACATGATTCCCACTTTGTATTATTGTGTGCTCTCAAGAAAGTACACGTGCATTTCTTCTGGAATGTATGGAAACGCATTGGAGTTAAAACAGCTGCACAGATGTTCAGAAGTGAGTTAAATCTTGATCAATCTGATAGATAAGAGATGAAGGGGAGAGCTGTTTTGTTTGGATAATTTGTACTCACCCCCCAACTCCAGCTGTTTTGAGTTTGGAGTACAGGGCATTGTCCGGCTCCATAGCGGTTACTTCATTCTTTCTTGAGAGTTTTTACAACGGTCCAGAGTGGCAGGAGACATACGCAAATCATTTCCATTGCAGCTGGTCCTTAAAACTTCGAAAGGGAACCAAAAAAGCACCGGTAATAAGAGATCAATAAAGTGTCTTCCTTCTTTCTCAATGTCGTTCCGTTATCTTCCTTCAGGAGTTCTTTACATAGAAGAAACTTCGACCTACAGAGCTCCATCGGAGTGTTACTTTTCCGCGCGAAAGAACCGACTCCAGGTAAATGTCTGTGGGGAGAAGTACAATATCTTACACACTCATACGAGCACGGTGAAATGAATGTATGGTGACCGCCTTGTACGCCGACGTTTCTAATATACAAGATATCATGGAGTGAGTGAGGGAATTCTCTGCTCGGGACTCAGAGAAACACACCTCCTTCTTTCGCCTCAGCTGATACTGAAGGAGGAAACAAATGTAACACACATGAATGGTGTAAAGAAGAAGAGACATTTCTTTGGAAAGTGTGTCTTGCTTGGAAAGCAAAACCTTCTACATTTGCACTTTTCCTTAGTAAGTAGACCATGTATGCAGATTTAATTTAGTGCCAGACATGACCTAGACCTCTGACTTCATCAGAAACAGTCTTGTCAGCCTGGTCTCATAGACTAGACTTAACATAGTAAACGTAAATCCATTACACTCAAATTAGTATATGTTATGTTTGGGATGGTTACACGAGACAGAAGGGTACGTAATAATAAGGCAAAAACGAAAGTAGGGTGGTTGGTTGGGCATATAACTTGCAACCCAAAAGTTGTGTGTTTGAATCTCATCACGGACAACTTTAGCATTTTAGCTAATTAGTAAACTAGCGACTACTTACTACTTTTGAGCTACTTTGCATAGCTTAGTATGTTAGCTAACCCTTCCCCTAAACCTTAAACCCCAAATCGAATTCTTAACCCTAACCTTAACTCCTAACCCCTAGCATTAGCCACCTAGCTAACATTAGCGACAACAATTTAGAATTCGTAACATATCATACGTTTTGAAAATTGTAACAATTTGTACGAATTTCAATTCATAACATCATACAAATTGTAATACATATCATGTGAAATGGATGATGGACATGCACAAATTAATACATACCATACCTATCATACTAAGTGAGTGTTGGATTTACTATGTTACGTCTACCCCTGAGTCGAGGTTGGACTTGTCTCTGGATAGGTAAGAGTAGTCTTCAGCTGTCCAGTTATTTATGGGCCAGGTGACAGGTCTAGACTGTAGACAGCTGGATGGCTGATTGTTTGTTTACCCAGCACACTTGTTTTGTCTGGGGCAAGGTGCCTGGTGCCACCTTGGTGTTTTACTCCTCTCCAACACAGCACATTTACATTTACATTAGGGGAAATGTAAAAGAGAAACAGATATAGCAACAACAAAAAAAATGCAATACCTGCTACAAAAAAAAGTATATCCTTATTCCTTCTTAGTCTTTGCAGTACCAGGCTAGTTAGATAATGTATTTTGATTTCAGTACACCAGCCAAGTTTTGGTTGTTTCTACGGTCTCCCGACCCAATGAAGAGGACTACCATGCATGCCTGACAAGCTGACAGTGACGATTTCATTGCTCAGGAGATTTCCTCTGAAGTAACGAGTTGCCTGTCATCCTTATCCTGTTCTACAAAACCAGAGAGTAATTTGCTACGGAGAAGTCACAGTCAAATGGCCGGGTGGCGAAGTGCCTGTGAGATGCCTTCAATGAAGAGTGAACTGTGCTGCCTGCCTGCAGAGGACATGCTCATCTCCCCTGTTGAACTCCTACCTCTGGTTCCAACTTAACTGTCGCTCCATCTGTTGCAGGCTTGAAACACCCAAAACGTTAAACTCGGGCTCAAAATCGTACTCCAGACCTACTCTATCATATATCTGTATTATTTGATTCTTGTTTGTTTTGCTTTTTCGAGTGCTTTGAGATAATATTTGTAATGAACAGTGCTAGAGAAGTTGAATAAATGATTATTATTTGTTTGATATATTTTCTATTGTATCCTGTGCTGTTCAATTACTTTTTAGTGTTCCAGGCCATATAGCTGCCTATCCTCCCTGCCCACCTTACCTACAGTCAGTACTGTATGTACGCTCATGCCTGTGAGCCGGAGCCAGAGTAGAGCTCTGCTGCCTACCTAGCCCAAAGGCCGGCAGATGGCGATATTGAGTCGTTTCAGTCTTACCATCCAAATGCATTGTATGCAGCTCGCAATACACTCCTATACCCCGTGGACCGGTTTGAACCTAAACATTCTCCATTCAAGCTGCAAAGGCATCGATTTCTTCCTTGACTAGATTTATTGGAGAGAAGGTGAAAAAAAAGGGGGAAATATGCAGACATTATAAAACACAATTTTCCTTTAAATGCTAAAGTGGCTAATGCCTAGGAATGCGAGTCGGGGCGCAGCATCAGGAGTACTATTAGCCACTAGCATGGTGGTGGAAAATGGTGTTTCATAAAGAAAGTATGCAGGTTTTCCCAGTTTTTTTTCTTTTTTGACATTATCTAAGGAGGAAATTGATGCCTTTGCAGCCTGAATGGGGAATGTTTTAGGTACTAACCAGTCCACACGGATACGAGTGTATTGCCGGCTGCATACAATGCGTTTGGACGGTAAAATGAAACCATCAATCCAGATTAAATGTCGCCATCTGCTGGCCTTTCGGATACTGCCTACCCTGCTGCTGCTGCAGTCGTGTGCTGTGAAATTCCTCTGTCCTCATTGACCCGCCCTCAACAAACACGCAGTGACAGTGTCCAGCCGAGCCCCAACAGAGCGCCGATTCAGCTCCCTGCAACTGGATCCCCCGTTCCTGAGCCTGGGCTCCCAGCACACAGAGGCCCTCACAGTTCTCCACTCACAGCCAGCTAGGACTAGGGATGCGTCCCAAATGCCACCCTATTCCTTATATAGTGCACTATTTTTGACCAGCTCTGGGCACTATAAAGGGAATAGGGTGCCATTTGGGATGCATCCCAGGAAGAGTGCACACCACCTTGAAAGAGCACATCCCATGTACCTGTCTGAGCTTACATGTCTGATGGTAGATTTTGTTACTTCAAACTTTTAGTTCGCAGACAATGGAGGCAATGTCCGAGAAGTCGAAGCAGAGCAGGCACAGCAGAGCAGTTAGGTTTTGAGTGTTGAGGGTTTTTTGTTTCAGCACTGTAAGTTTGCGATGAGTGATAGCTTAGGTTACTGTACGTAAGTCGTGAGAGCAAGCAAACTGAGAATGATCAACATTGTAGTTACTCCACAATACTAACCTAATTGACAGAGGGAACAGAAAGAAGCCTTTACAGAAAAAAAATATCAAAAACATGTATCCTGTTTGCAACAAGGCAATAAAGTAATACTGCAAATAATTTTGCAAAGCTATACATTGTTTTGTCCTGAATACAAAGTGTTATGTTTGTGGCCAATCCAATACAACAAATTAGTGAGTGCCACTCCATATTTTCAAGCATAGTGGCAGCTGCATCATGTTATGGTTATGCTTGTAATAATTTCAGGATAAAAAAGAAACAATGTAGCTAGGCAACAGGCAAAGTCCTAGAGGAAAACCTGGATCAGTCTGCTTTCCACCACTTCACCTTTCAGCAGAACAATAACCTCAAATGCAAGGCCATATCTACACTGGAATTGCTTACCAAGAAGACAGTGAATGTTCCTGAGTGATTACAGTTTTGACTTAAATCTACTTGAAAATCTATGGCAAGACCTGAAAATGGTTACCTAACAATGACCAACAAGCAATTTGACAGAGCCTGAGGAATTTTTTAAATAATAATAATAATAATGGGCAAATGTTGCACAATCCAGGTGTGGAAAGCTCTTAGAGATTTAGAAAGACTCACAGCTGCAATCTCTGCAAAAGGTGCTTCTACAAAGTATTGACTCAGGGGTGATAAAACTTATGTAAATGACATATTTCTGTATTTCATTTTCAATAATTTTGCTAACATTTCTAGAAACATGTCTTCACTTTGTTATTATGGATATTGCATGTAGATCGGTAAGAAAAATAAAATAAATAATTTTATACGTTTTGAATTCAGGCTGTAACACAACAAACATGGAATAAGTCAAGGGGTATGAATCATTTCTGAAGGCACTGTAGCAAACAGCTCCAACAAATATCATACAGTAAAACCAGGTTTCAAAAGAGTGAAAGGCCAAGACCTGGAGGCCAGTTTATATATGTGTTTTATGAGTTGATTTTCCACCACTAATCACTTATGACTGCCATGTTGGAACCCCTGTCTTTAACTATTGGCAGGTGTGGACGACTCTCTGATCATTCTTTATTCCAGACTAGGGAAGTAATGGAAGTCATCTGGCCCTGGTATTACAATGGAAGGTAGAAGTTCCGTGTCTGCAGGAAATTTGAGAATTTTCCAGCAGACAGAGTCAATGTGTATGGCCAGTAACAATATACCCTATCTGTCCAGTGTCCATATGGATCACATGCACATACTAGACCAGTCATGTATAGAATTGATGAGTTAAATTTGATTGATATACAGCAGAATCTAAAATTATTGACACCCCTGATAAAGATGAGCAATAATGACGGTGTAAAATAAGTAGTTCAAATACTAAGCTATTTGTATGCTCCAAAAAATGGGAAATTAATAAATACAATTGCTCAGAGAAAGAGATTTTGTTTTTTTCTAAAAAATTTAGGGGTCAAGGTTTTGATACCCTTAAAGATTCTTATAAATAATGTAGTCAAAAATGTAGTATTTGGTCCCATATTCCTGCATATTGTGACATTTTCAGTCCGTTTTGGTTGTATTTCAGATTATTTTGTGCCCAAAATAAATATAAAATATTTAACCTTTATTTCACTAGACAAGTCAGTTAAGAACAAATTCAATCTAACCACTAGGCTACCTGCCACCCTGAAATGATTGATAAATTATGTATTGTGTCATTTGGAGTCACTTTTATTATAAATAAGAATAGAATATGTTTCTAAACACTTCTATGTCAATGTGGATTCTACCATTACTTATAATCCTGAATGAATCGTAAATAATGATGATTGAGAGTTACAAAGGTCAAAATTCATACCCTCAAGACATGCTAACCTCTCACCATTACCAATAACAGGGGAGATTAGCATGTCTTGGGGGTATGATCTTTAACCCCTTGTTACTTTCCAACTCATAATCTGAAACACACCCAAAAACATTGCAAATGCATCCAACAAGTTTGCAGTCACAAGCCTGATGATGATTTTTGCTAAGATCCTCATTAGCTGACGCCAATGGCAACACCTAGTCTTCCTGGGGTCTGACACATAACGAAAAAGACAACAACTTTAAAATGTACATACATTTAAAACATGAATTAATAGACATTACAGACTTACACTACTGTTCAAAAGTTTGGGGTCACTAAGAAATGTCTAGTTTTTGTGAGGAAAGCACATTTTTTTATCCATTAAAATAACATCAAATTGATCAGAAATACAGTGTAGACATGGTTAATGTTGTAAATGACTATTGTATCTGGAAACGTCTGATTTTTAATGGAATATCTACATAGGCGTACAGAGGCCCATTACCAGCAACCATCACGCCTGTGTTCCAATGGCACGTTGTGTTAGCTAATCCAAGTTTATCATCTTAAAAGGATAATTGATCATTAGAAAACCCTTTTGCAATTATGTTAGCACAGCTGAAAACTGTTGTCTGATTAAAGAAGCAATAAAACTGGCCTTCTTTAGACTAGTTGAGTATCTTGAGCATCAGCATTGGTTGTTTTGATTACAGGCTCAAAATGTCCAGAAACAAAGAAGTTTCTTCTGAAACTCATCAGTCTATTCTTGTTCTGAGAAATGAAGGCTATTCCATGTGAGAGATTGTCAAGAAACTGAAGATCTCGTACAACGCTGTGTACTACTCCCTTCACATAACAGCGCAAACTGGCTCTAACCAGAATAGAAAGAGGTGTGGGAGGCCCGGGTGCACAACTGAGCAAGTGGACAAGTACATTAGAGTGTCTCGTTTGAGAAACATACACCTCACAAGTCCTCAACTGGCAGCTTCATAATAATAAATAGTACCCACAAAACACCAGTCTCAACGTCAACAGTGAAGAGGCGACTCAGGGATGCTGGCCTTCTATGCAGAGTTGCAAAGAAAAAAACATATCTCAGACTAGCCAATAAAAATAAAAGATTAAGATGGGCAAAAGAACACAGACAGTGGACAGAGGAATATTGGAAAAAAAGTGTTATGGACAGATGAATCTAAGTTTGAGGTGTTCGCATATGTCTGTTGCCAAAAATAAATTCAATTAAATTCAGTAACAAAGAAGAACATTTGTGAGACGCAGAAAAAATGGCCAGTACAGTTACCGGATCTCAACCCTATTGAGCTGTTGTGGGAGCAGCTTGAGTGTCCATCAAGTCAATCCAATTTGTGGGAGGTGCTTCAGGAAGCATGGGGTGAAATCTCTTCAGATTACAAATTGACAACTAGAATGCCAAATGTTTGCAAGGCTGTAATTGCGGCGAATTGAGGATTCCTTGACGGAAGCAGTTTGAAGGACACAATTATTATTTCAATTAAAAATCATTATTTATGACCTTGTCAATGTTTTGACTATATTTCCTATCATTTTGCAACTCATTTCATATATGTTTTCATGGAAAACACAGATATTTCTAAGTGACCCCAAGCTTTTGAACGGTAGTGTATATATAAAACATATAAAACATCTACTACAAGTAAATACACAAATAAAAAAATAAACAATACAACTCAAAAATAATCATGAGTGTAAAGTGTCGAGTGCGTGTTTGTGCATCATCAGTTACACATATATGTCAATTCATACCAGGGTTGATGTCAAATCCATTTCAATTACAGTCAATTCAGAAAGTACACTGAAATTCCCATTCCAATTCTCTTCAATGCTTTTCAATGAGGAAAATGTGGAATTGGAATTTTGTTTACTTTCGGAATTAGGCCACATGTGGGAAAGGCGTTGTGCCGATGAAGTCTTACTTTATTTGTTTTTTGAAATCAGGTTTGCTGTTCACTTGCGCTATATGAGATGGAAGGGAGTTCCATGCAATCATGGCTCTATATAATACTATACGTTTTCTTGAATTTGTTCTGGACCTGTGGACTCTCCAAGCTATATGTAAGTTGATTATACAGACAATTTGGAGTTTTCAACACATTCATATTTATCACAAAAACAAGTGTTGAAGCAGTCAATCTCTCCTCTACTTTGAGCCAAGAGAGACAGAAATGTATACTTTTGACATTAGCCCTCTGTGTACATTGAAGGGCAAGATCTGCTGCTCTGTTCTGGGCCAGCTGCAGCTTTTCTAGGTCCTTCTTTGCGCCACTTGACCATATCACTGGGCAATAGTCAAGGTTAGATCAAACTAGAGTGTGCTGGATTTGTTTGGTCGACTGTGGTGTTAAAAATGCTGAGCATCTCTTTATCACAGACAGACCATCTATACAACAATCAAATCAATATGCCTTGACCATGACAATTTACAGTCTAAGGTGACACCAAGAAGTTTAGTTTCCTCAACTTGCTCAACGTCCACATAAATCATTACCAGCTTCTGCTGAGGTTTAGAGCTTAAGGAACGTATCAAATGCAATGTTTTTAGTTTTAGATATATATATTGTTATCTCTACACGTCCTAGTCTAATTTTACCCCCCCCCAGGCATCTTCTGTCAGATGCAGCAGTCGTTTCATGTCAGGTTAGTATGATAACAATGGGAATTCTTGTAGGATTATCAGAGATACTTTTGTTTTTACTCCCATGTCTTTAGGAATTAGGCCCAGCTGAAAGCCTCTATCTGGACACAACTGGATCCAGTATGGCATCTCCCGACGCAACACTCTGTTTATCCATTCCATACATTTAAACAGCACATTTGGAGAAAATGTCTATTAATTCAGAGTGAAAAAGTTTGGCTTCTTACCTTACCATGTAAATATTGATGTGTAAGCCTATACTGAGTTTTGTGTTATGGTGAATGCGTGAGGTAAGTACAGTTCATATTAGCACACCTCCGAGAGTGACTTAGTACCTTGACTTTTGAAACACTGATGAAGAACAAAAGAACAATACCATGTTGTCATTTGTCATTTTCAGACGCATATTTGTATGTTTGTTTTGTGCGACCGGAATAGAGTAAAGACTTGAACATTTTAAGTGATTATCTCATGACGTCATCTGGTCTGCAGAGGAGCCATACAGACGCCATTTGGGTGGTATTCCAGGCATGCCAGGTGTTGAGGATGTCTGTGGTTTTTGAACAGATCCTACTTGTGAACGTGTGAAAGGGAAGAACGGTGTGCAGACCGGCACTTGAGTGGTTGGTTAATGTGTGTGTGTGGTCATTCCTGTGAGGGGGCTACATACCAGAAAATGTGTTGAAATTGACAGCAATAAATATGGCCATGACTGTACTAAAACTATTTTAATTGTATTATGTACGGCTAACGGTGACAGAGACCAATCTTAACGTGTTAGTGTTTTTGAGTGTATTATAATATCATACACATTTTTGTATTAAAGTACATTTTTAGATTTGTTCATGTGGAGTATATGTCTTGGACTTGATTAGGCCTACTCTAACTTGTTCTTGAGGGTCATGTAGAAAAGGTATGTTGCATGTGAATTGTGTATAATACTGCTCTTAACAATGTAGTTAAGAATAATGTTGTTGATATCGTTCCATATAGACTTGTTCAGGAGAAGAGTGCCCACTGTGTGAGGTGGAAGGGGGAATGATGTCACAACTGAGAGGTTCGACCTGGGTGTTCTGTGGTTTTCCATCCCCTGAGTCAGTCAGATTCAAGGCCAGTCTATCTACTGTATAAGACATAATCTTCACCAGAGCTCACTGAATACTGACAACACACATGGTGTTGATCTCAAGGAAAATTAGGGGTTGGGTGGGACCATACCCTTATTCAGCCTTTTATTTCTTTATTTTGGATTTAAGGCTCTAGGTGGGACCTTCAAGGAGAGAGTCTTCACTGAACAGTAGTTTAACTCAATTTAGAAAAACTTTGAGGCCAGGAAGGTACGCAGAGTATTTATGTTTGCTTACAAAAGGTGTGGCATGTTGTGCTGTAAATGTGGTGTGAACGCTTTCATACCAAAATCATTTAATTTACAAGCATTCCTAGACTATTGTCACAACGCCTGGAGTGGTGGGTGCAGAGTGAAACGCAGAGAGCAGAGGAACAGGGAAAACCGGACTTTATTTCGGTTTCCAATGCGAACGCCCAAAACAACAGGCAAAAATAATCACAAAAATGTCCAACCCAACACAGGGCACAAATGGACAGGAACACTACACGCACAACCTGACTAACGGAAAACAAGCCCGCACAAAAACAGGCGGGCCTAACAGGCTTAAATAGTACTGAATCAAAAAAACAAAAGAAGAGACAGGTGCAACCAATAAGACAAAACAAACAGAAAAGGAAAAGGGGATGGGTGGCAGCTAGTAGACCAGCGACGAAACGACCTGCCGAGCGCCGCCCGAACAGGAAGAGGAGCCACCTTCGGGGGAATTCGTGACATCTATAGGTACTGGCAAGTACAGTTGAAGTTGGAAGTTTACATACACCTTAGCCAAATACATTTAAACTCAGTTTTTACCATTTCTGACATTTAATCCTAGTAAAAATTCCCTGTCTTAGGTCAGTTAGGATCACTACTTTATTTTAAGAATGTGAAATGTCAGAATAATAGTAGAGAGAATGATTTATTTCAGCTTTTATTTCTTACATCACATTCCCAGTGGATCAGAAGTTTACATACACTCAATTAGTATTTGGTAGCATTACAATTAAATGGTTTAACTTGGGTCAAACGTTTTGGGTAGCCTTCCACAAGCTTCCCACAATAAGTTGGGTGATTTTTGTCCCGTTCTTCCTGACAGAGCTGGTGTAACTGAGTAAGGTTTGTAGGCCTCCTTGCTCGCACTAGCTTTTTCAGTTCTGCCCATACATTTTTTATAGGATTGAGGTCAGGGCTTTGTGATGGCCATTCCAATACCTTGACTTTGTTGTCCTTAAGCCATTTTGCCACAACTTTGGAAGTATGACGATGTTCATTGTCCATTTGGAAGACCCATTTGCGACCAAGCTTTAACTTCCTGACTGATGTCCTGAGATGTTGCTTCAATATATCCACATAACTTTCCTTCCTAATGAAGCCATCTATTTTGTGAAGTGCAACAGTCCCTCCTGCAGCAAAGCACCCCCACAACATGATGCTGCCACCCCTGTGTGTCATGGTTGGGATGGTGTTCTTCGGCTTGGAAGCCTCCCCCTTTTTCCTCCAAACATAATGATGGTCATTATGGCAAGACAGTTCTATTTTTGTTTCATCAGACCAGAGGACATTTCTCCAAAAGGTACGATCTTTGTCCCCATGTGCAATTGCAAACCGTAGTCTGGCTTTTTTGGGCGGTTTTGGAGTAGTGACTTCTTCTTTGCTGAGCGGCTTTCAGGTTATGTCAATATCGGACTTGTTTTACTGTGGATGTAGATACTTTGGTACCTGTTTTCTCCAGCATCTTCACAAGGTCCTTTGCTGTTGTTCTGGGATTGATTTGTACCAAAGTACGCTCATCTTCTCCTTCCTGAGCGGTATGACGGCTACGTGGTCCCATGGTGTTTATACTTGTGTACTATTGCTTGTACAGATGAACGTGCTACCTTCAGGAAATAGCTCCCAAGGATGAACCCACCTTGTGGAGGTCTACAACTTTTTTTCTGAAGTATTGGCTGATTTCTTTTGATTTTCCCATGTTGTCAAGCAAAGAGGCACTGAGTTTGAAGGTAGGCCTTGAAATACATCCACAGGTACACCTCCGATTGACTCAAATGATAGCAATTAGCCTATCAGAAGCTTCTAAAGCCATGACATCATCTTATGGAATTTTCCAAGCTATTTAAAGGCACAGTTAATTTAGTGTATGTAAACTTCTGACTGGAATTGTGATACAGTGAATTATAAATGAAACAATCTGTCTGTAAACAATTGTTGGAAAAATGACTTATAAATGACTTATAATTAATGATAAGTAACCAACTTGCCAAACTATAGTTTGTTAACAAGACATTTGTGGAGTGGTTGAAAAACAAGTTTTAGTGACTCCAACCTAAGTGTATGTAACCTTCGGACTTCAACTGGTCCTGTTCTGATCAAAACAAATGTGAAAAAGTATTTCTCCACTAGTTGCACAATACATGACTGTCAAATACTATTAGTGTAAATGTTGAAATATTGATATGTACATTTAGGCAATTCTTGAAGGTCTGTAAAAGTTGCCATGATAGATAGCCATTGATATATTGCCCCATGTAGCTTATGGAGAGACAGAAGATATATGTAGTTGCCAAGTCATAGAGATTGCTGTGGTGACATTTTACGGGCGGATCAAACATAAATAAACTACTGTACATTGAAAGCATGTTATTTTTGCCAAATATGAAACAGTAGCATGAGCCATTGTTTGTAAAACAGGCCCCTGGCATTTTCCAGTGAAATTACTAGGATATGGTCGTGAATAGAAAATGAATGGCAAAGTGGCTTACAAACTTCCAACACCCATATCCGGGAGTGGGACATGCCTCAATTTCAGATTTTCACGTTTCACTGGGTAGTAATAAAAATAAAATAATTGTATTGATGCGTTCTCTTGATATGAAGAAAACAATCTGACGATTGAATTCCAAACCTCAACTAGTTATTTTTTGTTTCAAAGAAATATCCCCCAAATGCCATCTATTAATATCTCCGAAGTCAAGTATAGAATAGCTCCATTTTCATGATGTGCAATGGGATTTTCTATTTGTTTTGGTTTTACAGTAGCCCAGTGCGTCATCTTCTGACCGCTCTACACAGAGCCGGAGCCCTTATATAAATCACTGTACAGTGAGATCTTTCCAAAATCTTTCCAGAACCCGCCCCAGCCGGAGCCTTCATCCCTCCCCTTGGTGGTGGGGTGCCCAGCAGATAAACAGCCCTACCGACGGGAGAAATCTCACTGTAGCGCTACATCTCACAGATATATAGATCCCTTTCTCTCATCCTGTCCACTGGCATCCTCTAGCTATTCTATGATGGCTAGGCCAGTTATGGGACAGCTATTTTTCACATACTGGATGGAGATCTTTCTTCTTGGGGTGATTATGATGAGGAGGAGGATGATTAGGATGATCATGATGAATAGAGAACTTCATCATTTGTTGGGAGATGGAAGAGTTCTGTAATATCATCGTAACGGTTACCCGATTTTGTGTCATCCTATTAATATCAGGCACACAGTGTCAAATGGAAAACTTTTACTGCATGTTTTATTCCTGCATCCACTGAATGGTAAACAGGAATGCCTTACTGTTACACAACTAACTGATAGGCTACCTTAAGCACTGGCTCTGCTGGCTCTTCACGACACTTGTTAAATAATTATTTAGAGTTGAAATTAAACAACATGTGTTGGTCAAACGATGCCAGTAACATCTTATTGGCTCCGACCAGACAAAAACAAATGAGGCTGGTGTACGTGTAGAGCCAGTACAGCATGAACCCAAACGGACCCAACAGAGGCTCTGCTGTTCAGCCACAGGTACTAGTCTATACACCGCCTCCAGGCCTCTGTACACACAAACACACTGACTGGCTCTTTAAATGGAGGGACTGGGAGAGACCAGGTCTACAGTACAGTACAGCAAACACACACAAACACACACACATACACACTCACTCCATCCGAACCCTTTCCTGTTCCGAGACAGAGACAGAGGGCTGACTGACCCTCAGTGGCCACACTGACCAAAGAATGGGCACAAACCGTCCTCTTATGGTCCCTACTATTTGTTTATGGTGGTGCTGTGAATGGGATGGTTGTCTGAAGGTATTGGTATATTCTATTAACCACACTGGACAGTCACATTATTATGTCTGTCTTTTATTGAGTGTTTGATAGCATCCTAGTGTTTACAGTTGGCTGAGAAAGGTTAAGAGAAGATTTTAATTACTGGAAGAAACAAACCTTATTTCCTCGTCTAAACCTCATTAAACCTGTCTCAGTCAGTTTGTTGACATGTCTGTGTTTTGCTACTGTAAACCTACTGTAGAGTAATTCTGATTTCACTCACTACGGGCATAAACTCTCACCCGCTGCCCAGACAGACATCCACACATTGACAAAAGAGGTGTAACCAGCTCAGACATAACCATGAAAGGTAAGACGGATCCATGCACAGAGAGGTACAGAGAGAGACCTGTGTGTGTGTGTGTGCGTGCACGCAGACTGACTGACTGACGAAACTGAAGCTAAATGTTAACTGAGTCACTCACTCAATCTGCCATTTGAAACGTAGAAAAATTGTTAATCGATTGAGGCTATGTTGAGGCCTATATTGAATGGAGGATGTTAATGTTTATAAAATGGAAGGTTTTGTTTGTTTCAAAGATGCTACATTTCTTTCAGGGTCATTTTTCACTTCATACTGTGTAATGTCTGTAATCATGGTGAAGTCAATTACAAATACTGTACCCTGTAGATACAATACCAAGCATTAAATAGAAAGCATACCTGTAAATGCCTTGAAGATGGAGGATCTATTATTGGGCCCTGTATTTGGCAGAGAGAGCAGTTGAAAGAGTCTTGAGAGCCTTATAACATTACAGTGGTCTGCAGGCAGCGAGAGAGAGCAGTTGAATGAGCCTTGTAACACTACAGTATTCGTTTGAGGGCTGATTTAGATAACATTGGTGGGGAGACAATGGGGTCACTCATATGGGTCCAGCTGTAACAGAAAAGTCTGAAGGTCTTATCTTTCGTCAGCAGATTACAGTCCTTCTCCTTGTTGACCGGGCTGGTTTAACAATAAGAAACAATGTTAATGCATTGGAGTGAGACAGTCATTTAAGTTGTAGGACATACAGACAAAAATGAAACATGGAAAAATAAGATAAAAATGAGTGTTCATATTTATTTAGCTGGGTTCCATTGTTTTCCCACCACAGAAATGATGATACTTCCTGAATGTGGTTTCATTGTAGGAAGGGGTTGTTTTCTTAAATGGAGAATTACAACAAACTAACAGGGTGGGAAGGGATATCAGGGACACACAGAAAACCTGAAATGAAATAAGAGAATTTAACCAGGACTATAAAATAATTAAGACAGAAGTATTTTATTAATTTATTACTTATATTTTCTCATGGAAGTTGATGAATAAAACACAGGGACATGGCAAAAACGCCTACATCCACTGAAACCTTTTTTGTTCAAAATGCATACAATTTCCTTTTGAGATCCATTTTTTGTGTTTCTGAAGTAAAGGTCAACTGATACATTTGACACTAAATAATTAGTGAGATTTCCTGGGGACAGAAAAGGCACTGCAGAGTAGGAATGACCCCTTTGACTATTAAGGTATAAAAAAAAAAAGATATGCTGGTTAGAGCACAGATGCATTTTAGTAGGCCCTTAAAGTGCCACCATGAAAATGGTTCAGAAATAGAACATAACAATCTTTTGACTTTCCTATCAAAGCGATGCAATATCCATCCAGGATCTATATACTAGGTGGTATCAGAAAAAGGCTCTAAAAATTGTTAAGGATTCCATCCACCCAAGTCATGAACTGTTTGTTCTCTCTGCTACCACACGGCAAGTGGTACCGATGCACCAAGTCTGGAACCAACAGGACCCTAAACAGCTTCTACCCCCAAGCCATAAAACTGCTAAATAGTTAGTCAAATAGTTAACCAATAGCTACCCGGACCATTTTTGAACTCGTTTGACTCATCACATGCTGCTGTTACTGTTTGTTATCTATCCTGTTGCCTAGTCACTTTATCCGTACCTATATGTACATATCTAACTCAATTACCAAGTATCCTTGAGCATCGACTCGGCACTGTTACCCTGTGTATATAGCCAAGTAAGTTACTGTTAATCATCCGGGTAGCTATTTCTTCCTCGTGTTATTATTTTTCTATTATTTCTCTCTGCATTATTGGAAAGGGCCCGTAAGTAAGCATTTCACTGTTGGTCTACACATGTTGTTTACGAAGCATGTAATAATTAACATTTGATTTGATTTATGAGGAGTTTCACAGAACTGAAATAATATCCCAGTGAAGATACAACAAAAGTTGTACAAAATGTATATCATGACTGAAAGAGCATGACGGGACAAGATCAAGACAATATACACTACCGGTCAAAAGTTTTAGAACACGTTCAAGGGTTTTTCTTTATTTTTTAAAACTATTTTCTACACTGTAGAATAATAGTGAAGACATCAAAACTATGAAATAACAGATACGGAATCATGTAGTAACCAAAAAAAGTATTTTATATTTGAGATTCTTCAAATAGCCACCTTGATGACAGCTTTGCACACTCTTGGAATTCTCTCAAACAGCTTCATGCGGTAGTCACCTGGAATTAATCTCAATTAACAGGTGTACCTTCTTAAAAGTTCATTTGTGGAATTTATTTTCTTCTTAAATGCGTTTGAGCCAGTCAGTTGTGTTGTGACAAGGTAGGGGTGGTATACAGAAGATAGCCAGCATATTTGGTACAAATAAAGAAAAACCCTTGAATGTAGATGTTATTAAACTTTTGATCAGTAGTGTACATTCCAAAATTATTCCCACACCATCCTGTCAGTGTGAGCTATTGTACAAACATATTGCGCTAACCAATTGAGCTAACTGAAATCCTCAGCTAAGCTCTGTAATCTTCAGGTGCACCAGTCAGTCAGTCAGTCTCATCCATCCTTCTGTCAGCCCACATAGAGGCTCATAAAGGATCCTTATTAGGGGCTGCAGAGAGGAAACCAAGCCAGGGGAGGAGGACTACAGAGGAAGGATGGAGGGATTGGTTTCAGAAGCATGGAGGAATGGAGGGATAGAGGGATTGGTTTCAACACAGCAACTACTGGCAGCAGCCCTGACCCTGAGCCTGGGGGTAATCACTATGACGACAAGCTTTGATCAGACGAATACAGTCATTCTACAGTTATTCTCAGTATGTCAGTTGGTCCAAAGAACAATACCATGGTCCATACCGGGGCCAAGACTCTCTCTCTCTCTGATAGCCTACATTTTGTGCTTGTTTTCGTCTGATTCTGAAAGGAAGTATTGTATAACTTATGAAGGACTGAGAACACTGAAATTACAGTAGGCTATACATGACCTGGTTTGGCTTAGTTCTTAGTAATCCCTTTTTGATTTGTAAAAAGTTTGTTTTCTTAGACCGGAGACAATGATCTATTGACTGACAGCTATTTAAACCCTATATCCCTATTCTCAACCAGTTGGTAGAGCATGTTTTGACAATGTATTTAGAAGTGGATATTATTATTCTTTTTCACTTGAACTTGATTGGTCAACTCCCCGAGCCCTCCTTCACCAAAAAAACATAACTTGTATCCTTTTGGGTTGCTGCAGTTCAATGTTGTGGCACTCTAACTTTGCCCACTTAGAGGGCTGTAAAGAAACTCAAAATCAGTCACCAAAGACAGCAGGAATTCAGTTGGTGAGGGATAAATATTGCACCATTCCTGTTAGTAGAGATCTTGGAGAGCAGGAATATGATAATAAATCGCGTAGAAAGTGTAGAAAGTGTAGAAAGTGTAAAAAGCAATACTTTTTGTAAGATATGCTCAAACAAGCGGTTCATATGTGAGTAGAAAGTACAGCGGACTAAGAATAGGCTACATTTATTTTTTATATTTTTTATTTTATTTTAGTGAATAATATGATTTGAATTGTTGACAACACTATATTAGGCAACAGAAATAGGTTAAACTACATTTCATGACCCACGGGGTCAATTAATCATTATTCAGACTGAAGGTGGGCTATAAAAGAATGCCGATAGAATAGTAATACAAGACTGCACTTTATCTAAAAATGTAGTCTGGATCAATAGAAATTTAAGAAAACCATTTTGAGGGACATTGCACTATACACCACTTGGAAATGCATTAATTTCAATGTAATCTAATATGTTTGGACAAACAAAATTACCCTAATTTGTTCAACTTTGACATCAGTCCTTATTTAACAATGCTTACCTACCTATAAGCCATTGACGCAGACCTAAAGTAATTTTTGTAATATTGTTGATTAGTAAAAAGGCTATGCAAATTGACTTTCTATCATGGCATTGCTGGAATGACCCTCTATTGACTTCTCAACCGTCTTGTAGAGCTCTGTTATTTCCAAAATAAACATCAAGTAGACATTTTTTTTTAATTGGAAGTTCTTATTTGAGTTGTTAGTTTCAGGAATTTAAGATGAAATATTTTTCTGAACATGTTTTTCAAGAAAAGACAGTTAAAGGGTTCAAATACGGTGTATAGTGTACATTTCAGATTTAGATAGAGAGGATAGAAGATACAGTTTTACAAAATTCTACCACACTGTAAACAGTAAACAATTAGTGCCTTGCAAAAAAAGTTTTGCAAGTCCTTATTTACCTAATGTCCATTAAGCTCAAATATCCCTTAAAAGTAGTTATTTGGTAATTATTGAGTAATTACCATTTTAAAGTGTAATTTCGAGGTAAATACCATGTAAATAGCACCCTATAATGTAAAGCATATCCAAATGCTCTACTTAACATTTCTAAATGTGTGCCCCTTTGAAAACTCCCACATGTATGTGACTTTTTCCCCTCAAATCTTGATCCACATATAATAAAAGCATTGTGTCTTTTTTTTTAGGAAAGAAAAAGGTATATTTGAACCAGCAGCTTATTTTGGGCAAAATTTTAGTATTACAGGGTCTTCATGTTCCCACTATCCACCATCTCATTTCACTCGAAGAGACAAGTGACTTTGTGTGTTTCTTATGACTCCACCTTCAGTCCACCTAAGGCTGCTCTGTCAAGTGCATTTCCTACTGAAACCAAACATCCTGCATCTTGGAAGAACTCCCTGCCCTCTCCCGTCTTTCCCTCTCATTCTCCCTCTCTTTCTCCCTCTCTCTCTCTCTCTCTCTCGCTCTCCATTGACACACACAAACACAGGCAAAACACGTTTGGTCATTATGTCAACAAAATTATGGATATATTATGTGATGGATATATTTCTTTTTTATTCGATTTTCTTCATTCCTGCCTTTAAAAAAAATACAGTAGATACTGTAGAAATACATTTTTACTGTATCTAATAGGAAGTACTGTTTAATTGTGCCACTTCATGTTTGCATCACCATGGTTACGAGATATGGATATTTCTCCACATTTTCCAGGGGAATACTAAACTTTAGGGAATAACAAGCGTCAACAAGGAGGGGAGTGTGGTCCTGAGGGCAGCATTTGTGAATAAATCAGGGTGGGAAGAAAATAGCACAAGGTAAACATCCTGGCCTGGCCTCACCACAGGTTCTGGGAAGAAAGACTTACTTTACAGGGCTTTTCTCTGACGTCTCATCCATACCACAGAGCAGCCTAGCTAAATCCCAGCGCACTCCTTCCTACCTGCTGAGCTGATGGCCATGTCTGTGAGCTCTACAAAGATATTTAAATCAGGGCCACCAGTAGCAGAGGGAAAGGCCCTCCATGTGAGTTGGCAAAGAGAGTCAAATGTTTTTCCAGTTTTATTCCACTGACCTGCAATTTACACTGACTGAGCTCCAATTGAGATGATTCAACATAGATGTGAGAAGTAATTTATTAACAGTGAGGAATAGTCTAGTCTCGTGTACAGTAGCTAGATGCTGATCTTGTGTAGAAATAGTCAGACAAATCCATATTATTTAGTATTTTCCGCAACATCTATTTTGACTGTTCCTCTTTTGTGCTATGCGCTGTGCCCTACCTTGTTCATCATTTTGGATAAATTCCAGTTCTGTAATATGTATAAAATTTTTTTTTTTTTAAAACATGTTTCTGTCAGTTAAATCTCACTTCCTGTTGAATTCTACCCATTAGTCCAGTGCTGATACCATTCCCCTCCAGACTCAGGTGTCTCAGCGGAAACTGTGTCCTACAAAGCAGCGCCTCTATGATTTCACTTCCTCCCACCTCACCAATCCCATTACTGTCCAGATCCACCTGCCTCAGGCTCTGATTGGCTCTCAGCGTGTCAGAAAATAGCCTGGCTCCCTGGTCTCCTAGGTTACTCTCATCCAGGATAATATGGCTGAGAGTCACATTTCCCTTCAGAGAGTCAAACAGCTCCCGCCATGCCTCTAGGTCCACACCAGTGGTCCGGGCCAGCCCCAGGTACTGCAGTCTTGAGTGGAGTCTCATGTAGGATGTCAACATCCTCAGGCCATTGCTGCTCAGCCCGTTTCCTCCTATGTCCAGCTCCAACAGTGAAAAGGGGTAGAGAGTGCCCCTTGTGGTTGGAGGGAGGGGGACAACTGAGTGTGTTAACGGGTTCTGGCCCTGGACCTGGGGATCTTCAATCCATGGTAGTGATGTTGGGTGTCTCGTTGTTATCTCCTGGAGTTGAGCCAGTCCACTAAGTAGTTTCAGAACTCCAGGGTCTCCCAGTTGGTTTCCAAACAAGCTGTAGAGAAGAAAAAGAATCAGCCGTCAATCACAACTTCCAACTAACATTTTCATTTTTCTTTGAAGTGGCTCACCTAACATGCACTGAATACAACATTTCACCTTACTGTGAAATGTTTACTTACAAGCCCTTAACCAACAATGCAGTTCAAGAAATAGAGTTTCCGGGATGATGGTGTTGATGTGTTAGTCATTTAGGCAGGTTACCTTCGCTTTCTTGGGCACAGGAACTATGGTGGTCTGCTTGAAAGATGTAGGTACTACAGACTTGGTCAGGGAGAGGCTGAAAATGTCAGTGAAGACACTTGTCAGTTGGCCCGCGCATGCTCGTAGTACACGTCCTAGTAATCCATCTGGCCCTGCGGCCTTGTGAATGTTGACCTGTTTAAACGTCTTGCTCACATCAGCTACGGAGAGCGTGATTACACAGTCGTCCGGAACAGCTGGTGCTTTCATGCATGCTTCAGTGTTGCCTCGAAGCAAGCATAAAAGGTATTTAACACGTCTGGTAGGCTCGCACCACTGGGCAACTCACAGCTGGGTTTACCTTTGTGGTCCGTAATAGTTTGCAAGCCCTGCCACATCCAATGAGCGTCATAGCCAGTGTAGTAGGATTCAATCTTAGTCCTGTATTGACGCTTTGCCTGTTTGTTCATCTGAGGGCATAGCATGATTTATTATAAGCATCTGGATTACTGTCCCGGTCCTTGAAAGTGGCAGCCTCGAAAGTGGCAGCAGTCTAGCCTTTAGCACGGTGTGGGTGTTGCCCGTAATTCATGGCTTCTGATTGTGATATGTAAGTACGGTCATGTAGCATTCGTGTCATCTGACCACTTCCGTATTGAACGAGTCACTGGTACTTAATGCTTTAGTTTTCGCTTGTAAGCAGGAATCAGAAGGATGGAATTATGGTCAGATTTTCCAAATGGAAGGCGAGGAAGAGGTTGAGCATTTTCTTGTTTGCTTAAGGCCTTATACAGCTCGTTGAGTGCGGTCTTCATGCCAGCATCAGTTTGTAGTGGTAAATTGATGGCTACGAAAAATATAGATGAAAACTCTCTTGGTAGATAGTGTGGTCTAGAGCTTATCATGAGATATTCTACCTCAGGCGAGCAATACCTTGAGACTTCCTTAATATTAGACATTGCGCAACAGTTATTATTGACAAATAGATACATACCACCACCCCTCGTCTTACCGGATTTAGCAGTTCTGTCCTGTCGATGCACAGAAAACCCAGCCAACTGTATATTATCCGTATCGTAGTTCAGCCACGACTAAGTGAAATATAAGATATTACATACAGTTTTTAATGTTCCGTTGGTAGGATAGTCTCGAACAGAGCTCATCCAGTTTATTCTCCAGTGATTGCACGTTGGCCAATAAAACGGATGGTAGGGGCTGGTTACCCACCCGCCAATTCAATTTTCACAAGGCACTTCGATCTCCGCCCTCTGTACCTCCGTCTTTTCTTCACACGAATGACAGGGATTTGGGCCTGGTCTCGGGGAAACAATCTATCCTTCACGTCAGAATCATTAAAGAAAAAATCTTCTTCCAGTGTGAGGTGAGTAATCGCTGTTCTGATATCCAGAAGCTCTTTTTAGTCATCAGAGATGGTAGCAGCAACATTATGTACAACATAAGTTACAAACAATGCGAAAACACACACAAAACAGCACAGTTTGTTAGGAACCCATAAAATGGCAACGACTTGTCCTGATCACTTGTGTGTAAATGGGTTTACAGTATGACATTGGCATCCTGGAAAAACCTTGTATCTTCAAAAAGTCAACTTCATTCACAATGTCCTAGGCTCATGAAACTTTCACAGAACAATTTATGTAAAAAAGAGAGATATTCTTTTTTTTTTACAGGACACAGATTTATGAATATGACATACAAGCTGGAGCTAAACAAAGACTTTGAATGTCACCTACAGCAGTCCTTTGACTTGGGGCTAGACACTCACTCAGTCACTCACTCACTCACTCACTCACTCACACAGTGACTCACAGCAGTCCTTTGACCTGGGGCTTGGCCCTCAGTAGGTCCAGGAGGATGTGGGCCCCTTGGGGTCCGATGTGGTTGAGGTTGAGATTGAGGAATGTGACCTCCGAGGGGCTCCTCTTCAGGGCTGCGGCCAGGCTCAGTAGGAGTGCGTCTGTCAAGCCGGTGTTCCTCAGCACCAGCTGCTCCACCTCGTCAGACGTGTTCAACACCTGCATCATCACATCCAGCTAGAGACAGAGATAAAGACAGTGAAAAGTAATGAGAGATAAAAACAGAGAGACGGATGTCAATGAAAGCAGATCATTTTTTTTCTTCTTTCTATTGAATGAAAAAGTAGCCCCCTCATGATGAGTCCAGCTAGGGAGATGATAAGGAGAGTTGGCAGTGATACCTCTTCTATTTAGACTTGTCATTAGATCTGTCAGAGGTTGTTTGTGTTATATGGTTTAGAGAATAAGCAGAACTCATCATCAACTTATGACATCCAGCTATGAGTTTTGGAAGGTTCTACAGTGCGCACATTCTGAAATACATCTGTCTCATCCTATTGAGGAATTACAATCCATATCTACTGGCTAGAATGATGTAATACTGAGACTTTTCAGAATTCAGACAGGAATTCCTCATATTGGCACAGAGTTCAATATATCCAGCGATTCCTGTCGGCACCCCAGTCACATTTGATCGATATTAAACAGATTCTGGACCCTTAATCTGTGAGCAGAGGATCGATACATTTTCTGTTTGTCTGTGAGGATAACTGAGGAATGTCTTAGACAGGTATCTGACTGGGACAGTGGTGGTATGGACCAAGGAGGTATGTAGGTATGGATTGAGCAGACCTGTGTTCAAATACTATTTGAAATGTATTTTAAATACTTACTCAAACTGTGCTTCATTAAGATCTGCCTGTTGCAATGGAACCAATAGAAAAGCCCCAAAAGTGCAAACCCCGCCGATCTGCCACTCCAGACAGGGGGGGAGACACTACCTAACTTGAGAAACTAACGTTATGGTCTGGCCACTGTCCTCATGCAGCAGGCCACCTTGCTAGACTGTGTGGAATGTTTCGGCATGCTATGTCAGGTGATCATTTGATGGATGCGGTTGAACTGAACGCTCCTTCATCATCTGAGGCCAGCGCCTGTTGACCCCACATTAACAAACACAGACAGATGCCCTACGACAAACGGCACTGTGTAAATGTACTGTATTTAGCTTCATGTCATTATGAGGTGTATTTTGGAGTACCTTCCAAAGGGCAGCTTCTAATGGTTTTTCTACACCTGTTCTCAACAAATTAGCACCATTTCTATTTCTGGTGCTTGTTTCCGTTGATTTTCACTTCCTAGAAGCATGTTACTAGAGTTACTATAATCACAGCTTGTTTATTTCACATCATGTAGCCTACCTGGGCCTGTAGATCTTGTTCTATCGTTGAGATGTGTGTTTGACTCGTGTTGAGCACAGCTCGGTCCTGGTCCCCTGGCTGCCTGTCAGGGTGCAGAGCACTGTCACTCTCCTCACTTAGCTCCACATCTGAGCCCGAGGGGTTGGGACAAGATGACAACTTCTTCTCCAGACGCCACCTTTCCAGTACTGGACACACAGACATGGAAATCAAATAATGCACCACCTGTTCACTGATAGGATGAAATGGAAAAGTGGTGGATGTAAGCATGAAACACTTCATCATTCTCAATTCAGAAAACCATAGATATTAGGTTTATATTCTAGATAACGCATTAATATGTGTATTGCAGTGTATATAAATCAGTTACAGTAAGTACTCTGGGGGCATACCAGCCCGTATTGAGCCGGGGTTTATTTACTCACTGTTTGCCTTGAACCAGTGCTGTTTGTTTGGGCTCAGGTCCAGCCCAGTGCTCATTTCCATACATTCTTCATAGAAGTCCTTCAGTCTTTCCCCATTTCTGCTTTTCCCATTTGATCCCAAATCCTTATTTTTCTTCCCGTTCTGCTTACTCAGAGCTTCCTCATCCTGCAATGAATCTTTAAAAAGCAACACTCTGATTCGTTCCAATTTCTTTCCAACTCACAAAGTACATAAATGGAAATACCTTCATGAAGATTAATGGCGGGTCATCTGTATCTTAACTTCAAAGTACGGTAGCATGATGCCAGACTCTTCTGCCATTAACCATTCACTCATCTCCAGGAATGACACACACACACACACACACACACACACACACACACACACACACACATATACACACACACACACACACACACACACACACACACACACACACACACACACACACACACACACACACACACACACACACACACACACACACACACACACACACACACACACACACACACACACACACACACAGGAGGTGAAAAGAGTAAAATAATACTCACCAGCAAGGATGTTGACTCTGTTATTGGACTCTTTTTGTGGGGTCTTGGCATTGTCTTTGTCTTTCTCTGGGGTCTTCTTAACTTGTCTGGTCTTTTTCTGGTGTGTTCTGCTCTCTGGGCCAGACAGGGATAGGTCCTCGCACTCACCTGTGAACCCTGACCCCTTGCCGTCTTCTTTCTCATTAACCAGGGCCTTGCTGTCATCTCTGTGATTGGCTGGAGCCTTGCTGTCCTCTCTCTCATTGGCAGTGTCCTTGATGTCTTTTGTTTGATGGGATTGGCTCTTGCGTCTTTTGGGCTTCCTTGCCTTCACGTTCTCCTTCACTTTGGTACAAGCAGGATCTTCAGTGTCTGCAGACCAGCTACCAGTGCTCCCGTCCTTCAGGTTCTTCCTAGTTCTCCTCCTCACAGCCTTCTTTGGTTTGGTTTCTGGTTTGGCTGGGAGAAACATAGGAGACGAGGGACAACATTCAACTACTGTGCCTGTACAGAAGACATATTATTATGGGACAGTTTTTATCACTTTGGTGCAAAGTACAGTATATGGTACATTTTCACAACTCTTAGTACAAAACTCAAAATAGATCATCAAAGAGGCAGTTGTTTCAAACACAACCCAAAATCATACAGTCACTTTTCACCAAAATAAATCAGTGTTTCATCAAGAAATACATTAAGATTTTTTAAATAAAGTAATTGCCTTTCACATTACAATTATCACAACATTTTTTATGTGATTGTCTTGTCTTTTTGCTAAAATACATTTTAGTCGAACTGCTCTTAATTGATGATCACGTAAACATTTGGTAAACCTATAGATTTTCCATCTGGTTTGTCTACTACAAATTTTGAGAACAATATACAGTTGAAGTCGGAAGTTTACACTTAGGTTGGAGTCATTAAAACTAGTTTTTCAACCACTCAACAAATGTCTTGTTAACAAACTGTAGTTTGTAGGCAAGTCGGTAAGGAAATCTACTTTGTGCATGACACAAGTCATTTTTCCAACACTTGCTTACAGACAGATTATTTCACGTATAACTCAATGTATCATAATTCCAGTGGGTCAGAAGTTTACATACACTAAGTTGACTGTGCCTTTAAACAGCTTGAAAAATTCCAGAAAGTTATGTAATGTCAGGGACAGGGACTTTATACTAGGATTACATTTTTAAATATATTTGGCTAAGGAGTATGTAAACTTCAACTGTAATGAAAATGTATGTCTGTAAAGTAGAAACATAAAAAGTATGAAAAATGCTTGAATATACTACTATGATGATGACTATTATAATTTTTCTTCACAGTAAATTAAACCATATATATAAAGTGCATTTGTAAAATATTCAGACCCCTTGACTTTTTCAACATTTTATTACGTTACAGCCTTATTCTAGAATGGATGAAAATTTGTTTTTTCCTCATCAATCTACACACAAAACCCTATAATCACAATGTGAAAACAGGTTTATCAACATTTTTGCAAATGTATTAAAAATAAAAACCATAAGTATTCAGACTCTTTAAGAACAGACTCGAAATTAAGTTCAGGTGCATCCTGTTTCCATTGATACTCCTTGAGATGTTTCTACAACTTGATTGGTGGTACCTGTGGTAAATTCAATTGGTTGGACATGATTTGGAAAGGCACACACCTGTCTATATAAGATCCCACAGTTGACAGTGCGTATCAGAGCAAAACCAAACCCGATGGTCACTTTGACAGAGCTCCAGAGTTCCCCTATGGATATGGGAGAACCTTCCAGAAGGACAACCTTCTCTGCAGCACTCCACAAATCAGGCCTTTATGGTAGAGTGGCAAGACGGAAGCCACTCCTCACTAAAAAGATTATGTGGTCTGATGAAACTCTTTGACCTGATTGCTAAGAGTCACGTCTGGAGGAAACCTGGCACCATCCCTACGGTGAAGCATGGTGGTGGCAGCATCATGCTGCGGGTATGTTTTTCAGCGGCAGGGACAGAGAATCTAGTCAGGATCGAGGCAAAGATGAAGGGAGCAAAGTACATCTCTGGAGAGACCTGAAAATAGCTGTGCAGTGACACTCCCCATCCAACCTGACAGAACTTGAGAGGATCTGCAGAGAAGAATGGAAGAAACTCCCCATATACAGGTGTGCCAAGCTTGTAGCGTCATACCCAAGAAGACACGAGACTGTAATCTCTGCCAAAGGCGCTTCAACAAAGTACTGAGTAAACGGTCTGAATACTTATGTAAATGTGATATAGTTCAGTGATTTCTTTTGGGGGGGCAAAATAAAAAAATAACAGTTTTTGCATCGTCATTATGGGGTATTGTGTGTAGATTGGTGAGGAAAGAAAAGGATTTCATCAGTTTTAGAATAAAGGCTGTAACGTAACAAAATGTGGAAACAGTCAAGGGGTCTGAATACTTTTGAATGCACAAGATCAGAGATCAAATCAAATCAAATTGTATTAGTCACGTGCGGCGCAAATACAACAGGTGTTGTATTTCACCTTCCAGTGAAATGCTCACTTACAAGCCCCTAACCAACAACGCAGTTTAAAAAATATGAATTAGAATTAGAAATAAAATTAATAAGTCATTAAAAGAGCAGCAGTAAAGTAACAATAACGAGACAATATACAGGGGGTACTGGTACAGAGTCAATGTGCGGGGACACCTATTAGTCGAGGTATTTGAGGTAATATGTACATGTAGGTAGTGTTATTAGTGACTATGCATAGATAATAACAGAGAGTAGGAGTGGCGTAAAAAAGGTGGTGGTGGGGAGGGGGGGGGGGGGGGCAATGCAAATATTCTGGGTAGCCATTTGATTAGATGTTCAGGAGTCTTATGGCTTGGGGATAGAAGCTTTTTAGAAGCCTACAGTAGACTTGGCGCTCCGGTACCGCTTGCCGTGTGGGAGCAGAGAGAATAGTCTATGACTAGGGTGGCTGGAGTCTTAGACAATTTTTAGGGCCTTCCACTGACGCCGCCTGATATAGAGGTCCTGGATGGCAAGAAGGTTGGCCTCAGTGATGTACTGGGCAGTACGCACTACCCTCTGTAGTGCCTTGCGGTCGGAGGCCGAGCAGTTTCCATACCAGTCAGGATGCTCTCGATGGTGCAGCTGTAGAACCTTTTGAGGATCTGAGGACCCAGTTGCAGAGGGAGGTTTTTAGTCAAATGGTCCTTAGCTTATTGACGAGCTTTGAGGGCACTATGGTGTTGAATGCTGAGTTGTAGTCAATGAATAGCATTCTCACATAGGTGTTCCTTTTGTCCAGGTGGGAAAGGGCAGCGTGGTGTGCAATAGAGATTGCATCACCTGTGGATCTGTTATTGCGGTATGCGAATTAGAGTGGGTCTAGGGTTTCTGGGATAATGGTGTTGATGTGAGCCATAACCAGCCTTTCAAAGCACTTCATGGCTACAGACGTGAGTGCTAAGGGTCGGTAGTCATTTAGGCAGGTTGCCTTAGTGTTCTTGGGCACAGGGTCTATGGGGGTCTGCTTAAAACATGTTGGTGTTACAGACTCAGACAGGGAGAGGTTGAAAATGTCAGTGAAGACACTTGCCAGTTGGTCAGCGCATGCTCGCAGTACACGTCCTGGTAATCCATCTGGCCCTGCAACCTTGTGAATGTTGACCTGTTTAAAGGTCTTACTCACATCAGCTCTGGACAGAGTGATCACACATTTGTCCGGAACAGCTGGTGCTCTCATGCTTCATGAGATGTTTCAGTGATATTTGCTTTGAAGCAAGCATAGAAGCAGTTTAGCTCGTCTGATAGGCTTGTGTCACTGGGTAGCTCTCGGCTGTGCTTCCCTTTGTAGTCTGTAAAGGTTTGAAAGCCCTGCCACATCCGACGAGTGTCAGAGCAGATGTAGTACGATTTGATCTTAGTCCTGTATTGACGCTTTGCCTGTTTTATGGTTCTTCAGAGGGCAGATCGGGATTTCTTCTAAGCTTCCGAAAAAAAGCTTCTGCCAGTTCGTGGTGAGTATTCGCTGTTATGATGTCCAGAAGTTATTTTCGGTCATAAGAGCAACATTATGTACAGAATAAGTTAAAAAAAATACTTATTTTTTTAAACTTATTCTGTACATAATGTTGCTCTTATGACCGAAAATAACTTATTTCATTCATTACAAACAATGAAAAAAACGAACAAAAAACACATTAGGTTAGGAGCATGTAAAACGTCAGCCATCTTCTCCGGCGCCATCATACAATGTACTGTACTGTAAATGTAAACATACCGTATGTAACAAATACAGTTTTCTTTTATCGCTTTGGTACTATTTTCACAAGTACAATACACAATTACAATAGAGGTGGAAGATGCATGATTGCTATCCTCATGAGCGTACCACCCTCCTTCAGGCCATGGATGGAGGCAAGCAATGATTTCAATCCAGACCTACTGTATGTCAGGCTTGGATTCGCCATGCCAAAATGTTTTCCCCAAGTGCATGATGAGAACCTGTGGCCAAATGATCAAGACAAGCTTTATGCCAACTCGTGCCTGCTAAACATTGTTGCTTTTGTTTTTTTCCCCATTGGATTACATTCAATGATCTAACCTACTAACCTTCGATCACACATGGAACAGTGATGTTCAGTCAATTGAAATGGGTAGTGCAAGTGTATTTCCTAATGTGAAAAACAGTGTAATGTACTGTAATTTACAGTACTGTAGCATACGACATTCAAAGGGCAATTTTGAAACATGTACAGTATCTTACATTTTGTGCTATTGGATTAACTGGTTGTTAAAAAATAACTCAATTGCGAAGATATCATTATGTTGTGTTTTGGTGAATAGTTCAATGTTCTCGTTATATTTCACAGTGAAACTGTGTTTTGGATAAATGGCTGTGTGGTGAAAGATGTCTACAAACAAAATGAATACACAATGAAAGGTTTCAAATCTAAGACTACAGTGTTACCTGTTTGGAGTTTTGTACGAGTTTTCAAAATTCAGCATATTCCTTTAAAGTAGTATCAAAGCGATTTAAAAAAAACTAACTTAGTGGGGACTAGATATTAAATCCATTCATACACATAGCATGCTATTAGAATAATAAAATAAATCATGCAATTGAATGTGTCATTTATTGAATAAATAACTTTCAAAATGTTTGCTGTGCTTTGTTTCTTAAATAGCCGACAGCATGCTCAAACAGAGACTTCTGAGAGGCAGCGGGTTTGTTTCTGAAATGAGGACCACGCAGAACATTAAAAACAGGAATTGTTGATGAATGAGTAGGAAAGTTGATGACTTTGAGACAGCCCTTCATTTCCGTGCTTTATACCATTGCCAGGGTTTTGGGCTGGAGGCAGACTGAGGTTCTCGTGTGTGCCATTGTTCAGCTGCTGGTAGGAGCTGTATTTGTTTCGGAAACTTGTACATCTGAAAATAATGAAAAATACATTTTGAACGTGACTTGTAACAATCCTGTTGTAGGCCGGTCAATAGGAACACAGTGGGTAAAAGTCATTGCTCACTGCCATAAGACATGGGCAGGGATCTTCTCGCTTTCTGTCAGTCTGTGATCAGGTTTTTATAGTAAACATCAAACGTTGTTATAGCCAGGGCTTTGGTTAACGGTGACATTGATGTGAAGGCTAGAGGATAAAGGGATACTTCAGGATTTTGGCAATGAGGCCCTTTATCTACTTCCCCAGAGTCAGATGAACTAGTGGATACCATTTGTATGTCTCTGTATGAAGGAAGTTAGAGGTAGGTTTGCGAGCCAATGCTAAATAGTGTTAGCGCAATGACTGGAAGTCTATGGGTATCTGCTAGCATGGCAAAATCCCGAAGTATCCCTTTAAGCAGAAATAGCCCATTATATATAAGCAATTTCTACTGACTATTTATTGCTTGTTTGGCTTTGTGTGTGTTTATTGTTTGAGAAATCGAACAGAAAAATCCAACAAATAATAATAATAAATAAGCTTAAACTAGGTTGCATGCTTACCTAAACTGACAATAATTTGTAAGCGAAGAAGTTGAGCTGACATGATATTAATTTGTAGTCTTACTCCATCATCTGAGAGAGGTTGAATCATATATATAATATCAATATATTGTCTATCTATGGGTTGAATGCTCACCTATAGCAGGGCATCCCTCCAGCCAGCCAGGTGAGTCTGAAGCAGCTCTTCTTGCCCTGCTGGAAGCCCAGGGCATAGCGGTACTCACAGCAGGAGCTGATCCTAGCAGCAATGAGGCTGTTCACATACATGGTGCCGCTAAAGGGGTAACCCCGGTGCCTCTGGGAGACCCACTGGAACTGCTCTGCAGGAGGGGACACAGGAGACAGAACAGGGGAGTTAGAGGTGAGGATATAAAGGGATATAAGAGGATCAGTTCAACAAAGTCTACATGCTACAAAACTTAACCTTGGTTCACCCGTAAGACATTGTTCTCTCCCCTCACACCCTTTATTCCCACTCCCCTGAGACACACACATAAAAACAGCTCACAGAGAGGCTGGAGTATGAGAACAGGGTAAGCCACATTGCACCTTGATTTAAGATGAAGGGATGTGTCATCTACAGGAGGCACTTTTTCCCTAAAATAATTGAGATGCAGCGCTATAGGGAGAACTCCACACACAGAGAAGCGGTGTGGAAAATTACGTTTTTTGTTTTTTGTTGAAACTAAGTTGAAAAGCCCAAAAGTAAAAATCAACACCATTTTGGTTGCATATGCTCCTAACTATTCTTGCTGTGATTAGGAATTTTGATTTGGTAGTGGTGTAGAATACTACTGGCCACCCTTTAGAGCCTGGTTCCCATCTAGGTTTCCTCCAAGGTTCATGCCTTTCTAGGTAGTTTTTTCGTGCTTCTACATCGACATTGCTTGCTGTCTGGGGTTTTAGGCTGGGTTTCTGTAAAGGCACTCTGCTGATGTAAAAAGGGCTTCATAAATACATTTGATTGATTTGGTAGCACTGTGCACCTAACAAATATTCACCCAGATAATGACAAAATTCTACGTATTCTAAGAGTTGTTACATTTGTATAATTTGAGCAGCGCACAGCAGCGCACAGCAGCGCACATTGAAGCCGTCATCATCAACTCAAGGTGTTACAGACCAAGAACTGAAGGAGGGTTTATATATTTCAAACTGGCCTAGATTCAGGGACCAATCACAATGGGAATAGAAAACAAAACATGATGTGAATGGTAAACGGAAAAAAATCTGACCAACAGGATGCCATTTTGAAATATATAAAAGCCTCCACTTTCCGAACTGCAACGCCGTTCTTTGGGGTGATAGGTGGCATGGGGAGATGGCGGAAGCAGAAGTGTCTTTTTTAGCTGAAAGCAAGTCGAGTACAGTTAGCCAGAAAAAGTAGTGGACAACAGTGAAGTCCAAGAATGGAACAAAAAGGTCTCAAATCATGTGTATATATATAGAGCAAAAGGAGAGGGAGTCATCCAACAGACTCCCATCCAGAGCGACACACAGAAGCAACCAGGCCCAACGCCCCGCTCAAGGGCACGTCGACAGATCCTCCACAAGGTCAAAAGCGGGGACCCGAACCAGTGATCCATCAGCCACTGGCCCAAACTCCCAACCGCCAGGCCACCAGCCCTCCAAGACCCCCCCCCCCCCCCCCCCCCCCCCCCCTCCACACACAGTTCCCCAAGAGCTGCCCCTCAACCATCCGAGACGCCTCCCACAGTCCCCCCCACCCCCTGAGAAAGTAAGATAAAAAATAAATAAAAATACATTCCTCACCCCCAAGACCCTCCCCAATAACCAATAAAATGAACAAAAGAGAAAAGAGAGAAAGACAAAGGAAAACAGAAAACAACAATGCAAAAAACTAAATACATCAAGGACAACAAGAATCATAACAGCAAGGCCAACTGAATATGTTTGAGTGCATGTATGGCACTATTAACATGTGTGTGTGTCTGTGTAAGTGCACATTTGTGCATTTGAATGAGTGTGTGTATATGCATGAGTACAAACACCTGCACGGCATCAGCCTCAGGCAAACCAGCATTAGCTGTAAAAACACTTCCCCCGCAGTGTCATTCAAACGTACTTTTTGTTATGTTTTATTGTGACTTTATTTTTTATACTTTTATCTTTGACCGTCATTCTATCCCCCGCCCAGAAACTCCACTCTCCAATTACACATCACAACCCTCAGCTTCCCTCAGCCTATCCCATCTATCTCTGCTGGCAAACCCTCTTCAGATTTCTATGCACCAAATATCTTTAAACTATGTATTTTTCAACATACAATTTCAATCTATCTAATCGAATAGAATCCACAGACTGCGAGTTGAAGATAAATACTTTTGCTAAGAGTATTAGTATATTAGGAATGGACTGACACGGTCCCTCCAGATCTCCCAACAGTACTATTTCTAGGGTAATTTTTAGATTTTCAGCCATTCCTGAAACTGAGACCAGAAACAGGCCACCTGAGGGCAATACCAAAATAAATGGTCTATTGATTCTGTATCCTCACAACAAAATCTGTGATAAATGCAAAAGATTCAGTACTGTGTGTGCAGATGGGAAGAGTATTATAGCAAACGGTGGGACAGGGAAGCAAACCCAGGTATCTGGCATGAAAGGCAATAGAGTTAACCCACTTGGTAGGAATTGTAATGTGGCTCATATAGCAAGGTTCGATACACTGCCCCCTCCGAACGTGAAGACATGTCCCTATGGTTCGATTGCTCAGCCCCCTCACATGTCTGGGCCATGCGTTCCGATGGCTTCACATTAAAAAGACATTAGCGTGAAAAACAAGAAAGAAAGTGCCAATATTACTGTTTGTACCTCTTGAGACACCATATCAACAACATACTCAGTAGAACTACTCAAAATAGTTCAAATCAATCTAAGATAAATCAAGAAATCTGTCATTAATTTTGATATCTTTGCCTTAGTCGTGCAATTTTACATCTAAGATGTTTGGTGCAATATTTCTCAAGCAAAAATAGCATGACAACTAGTCATCTGTTGTTGAATAACAACAAATCCCAACGAAAGCAGGAAGTACCAGTGACTCGCTCAATACCGAAGTGGTCAGATGACACGGATGCTACGCTACAGGACTGTTTGCAAGCACAGACTGGAATATGTTCCGAAATTCATCTAATGGCATTGAGGAGCAGACCACCTCAGTCACCAGCTTCATCAATAAGTGCATAGACGATGTCGTCGTACGCGTTTATTTTCAGCAAACGTAACATGTGTAAATATTTGTATGAACAACAAGATTCAACAACTGAGACATAAACTGATCAAGTTCCACAGACATGTGACTAACATAAATTGAATAATGTGTCCCTGAACAAAAGGGGGGTCAAAATCAAAAATAACAGTCAGTGTCTGGTGTGGCCACCAGATGCATTAAGTACTGCAGTGCATCTCCTCCTCATGGACTGCACCAGATTTGCCAGTTCTTGCTGTGAGATGTTACCCCACTCTTCCACCAAGGCACCTGCAAGTTCCCAGACATTTCTGCGGGGAATGGCCCTAGCCCTCGCACTCCGATCCAACAGGTCCCAGACGTGCTCAATGGGATTGAGATCCAGGCTCTTCACTGGCCATGGCAGAACACTGACATTCTTGTCTTGCAAGAAATCACGCACAGAACGAGCAGTATGGCTGGTGGCATTGTCATGCTGGAGGGTCATGTCAGGATGAGCCTGCAGGAAGGGTACCACATGAGGGAGGAGGATGTCTTCCCTGGAACGCACAGCGTTGAGTTTGCCTGTAATGACAGCAAGCTCAGTCCGATGATGCTGTGACACACCATGACGGACCCTCCACCTCCAAATCGATACCGCTCCAGAGTACAAGCCTCGGTGTAACGCTCATTCCTTCGACGATAAACGCGAATCCGACCATCACCCTTGGTGAGACAAAATCCCGACCTGTCACTGAAGAGCACTTTTTACCAGTCCTGTCTGGTCCAGCAACGGTGGGTTTGTGCCAATAGGCAACGTTGTTGCCAGTGTTGTCTGATGAGGACCTGCCTTACAATAATACTACAAGCCCTCAGTCCAGCCTCTCTCAGCCTATTGTGGACAGTCTGAGCACTGATGGAGTGATTGATGGAAAGATTAAGATGGGCAAAATAACACAGACACTGGACAGAGGAACTCTGCCTAGAAGGCCAGCATCCCAGAGTCGCCTCTTGACTGTTGACGCTGAGACTGGTGTTTTGCGGGTACTATTTATTGAAGCTACCAGTTGAGTACTTGTGAGGCATCTGTTCAATCTTGGTTTCATCAGGCCAGAGAATCTTGTTTCTCATGTTCTGAGAGTCCTTTAGGTGCCTTTTGGCAAACTCCAAGCGAGCTGTCGTGCCTTTTACTGAGGAGTGGCTTCTGTCTGGCCACTCCACAATAAAGGCCTGATTGGTGGAGTGCTGCAGAGATGGTTGTCCTTTTGGAAGGTTCTCCCATCTCCACAGAGGAACTCTGGAGCTCTGTCAGAGAGACCATCGGGTTCTTGGTCACCTCCCTGACCAAGGCCCTTCTCCCATCATTGCTCAGTTTGGTCGCTCGGCCATCTCAAGGAAGATTCTTGGTGGTTCCAAACTTCTTCCATTTAAGAATGATGGAGGCCGCTGTGTTCTGGGGGACCTTCAGTGCTGCAGATGTTTTTTGTTTTTTTACCCTTCCCGGATCTGTGCCTCGATACAGTCCTGTCTCGAAGCTCTACGGACAATTTGTTCGACCTCATGGCTTTTTGCTCTGACATGCACTGTCAGCTGTGGGACCTTTTATAGACAGGTGTGTGCCTTTCCAAATCATGTTCAATCAGTTGAACTTACGACAGATGGACTCCAATCAAGTTGTAAAAACATCTCAAGGATGATCAATGGAAACAGGATGCACCTGAGCTCAATTTTGAGTTTCATAGCAAAGGGTCTGAATACCTATGTAAATAAGGTATTTCTGTTTTTTATTTCTAATCATTATAGGGTATTGTGTGTAGATTGAGGAGGGAAAAAAATAATTGAATCAATTTTAGAATAAGACTGTAACGTAACAAAATGTGGATTAAGTCAAAGGATCTGAATACTTTCCGAATGCACTGTGTATATGTATATATATATATATATACTGTATATATCCAGTATATGCTGTCTTATATTTTTCCATTCTATTATTTTACTTAGTATTATTACTATTATTATTGTTTCACTCACATCCCTTTGACCTGCACTGTTGAAGCTTGGAACATAAGAATTTCACTGTACCCTGCAATTACATCTGCGACCCTGTGCATGTGGCTAATAAACTCTGAGTTGTATTTGTATTTATTATGGATCCCCATAAGCTGCTGCCAAGGCAGGGGTCTGTCAAAATTAAGGCAGTTCTACAATTTTAAAAACATTACATTCATAACAGATTTCACAACACACTAAGTGTGCTCTCTCAGGCCCCTACTCCACTACCACATATGTAGAATACAAAATCCATGTGAGTATAGTACGTATGTTATCGTGTGATGTGCTCTCTCAGGCCCCTATTCCACTACCACATATGTAGAATACAAAATCCATGTGAGTATAGTGTGTACGTTATCATGTGTGTATGCATGTGTCTGCCCCTATGTTTTTGTGTTTGCTTCACAGTCCCTGCTACTCCATAAGGTGTACTTTTATCTGTGTTTTAAATCTGATTCTACTGCTTGCATCAGTTACCCAATGTGGAATAGAGTTCCATGTAATCATGGCTCTATGTAGTACTGTGTGCTAGTCGTTTAAACAGACAGCTCAGTGCTTTCAACATGTCAATAACTCTCACAAATACAAGTAGTGATGAAGTCAAGCTCTGCTCCACTTTGAGCCAGGAAAGATTAACATGCAGATTATTAATGTTTGCTCTCTGTGTTCATCCAAGGGCCAGACGTGCTGCCCTGTTATGAACCAAAGTCAATTTACTAAGGGTTGGTAAAAGGCTGATTGGTCGGCTATTTGAGCTAATAAAGGGGGCTTTACTATTCTTAGGTGGCGGAATTACTTTTGCTTCCCTCCAAGCCTGAGGGCACACACTTTCAAGTAAATTGAAGATATGGCAAATAGGAGTGGCAATTTCGTCCACTATTATCATATAATTGTCCATCCAGGTTGTCAGACCCCGGTGGCTTGTCATTGTTGATAAACACCAATTATGTTTTCACTTCTTCCACACTCACGTTATGGAATTCAAAATTACAAATATTGTCTTTCATAATTTGGTCAGCTATACTTGGATGTGTTGTGTCAGCGTTTGTTGCTGGCATGTCAAAGTTTGCTAATCTTGCCAAAGAATAAATCATTAAAGCAGTTGGCAATAACAGTCGGTTTTGTGATGAATGAGCCATCTGATTCAATGAATGAGTTGATTTGTTGGCAGAGAGAAAAAAAACCCATTGGTGCTCATTTTCTGCAATTCTACACATTAGGCCATGGAGTGAAGGGAAAATGTAGCAGTTAAAGCTAATTTCATGCAATTCAAGACATTTTCCATGGCTTATGTGTGTTCATATGATACTAGGAGTCAAAACCTGACTGAATGCCCCCCACCCAACTTTAATTATTGTGACCCGCAGTCCTTGTTTTACCCATTCTGGGTCGGGATTACGACCTGCGGTCCACCAGTTGAGAATGTGCTGTGACCTTGCCATAGAGCAGCCATAGGGGAAAATATATTCTTTATCACATTTAAAGAGTTGTAGCATACACCTGCAATTGACACACACTTCCATGAAAGGATGGAGAGGCACTACAAGGACAGGGAGCATTTGGTTTTCAGAAAGCAGTGAATGGTAAACACACAGAATTAGCACTCCAGCGCATCAGGTAAGTTCAAAACTTTTATTGGTATTAACAAACTTGAGACGTGATCTTGCAAGGCTTTTCGCATTTTCCACAGTTGAGGAATGAACAAATTCACATTAAAATGACCCAGCGTGACAGCGGAATTGTGCAAAACTAGATCAGATAGTTAGTGAGGACTATCAGTTGGTCGCAATGTACTCCCCATTTCACGTAAACAAAGCACAGGATTCAAAAAGAATACTGCAACAGAAATGCTCTTACAACTTCTTGATGCACCCATCCCGTTAATGGGATCATTTACGTCAACATCAGCTGGATTGCAGCGAGCCAAATTCAAATTAAATTACTACAAATATTTAATTTTCATGAAATCACAAGTGCAATATAGCAAAACACAGCTTAGCTTGTTGTTGTTAATCCACCTGGCGTGTCAGATTTCAAAAAAGCTTTTTGGCGAAAGCGATCCAAGCGTTTATGTAAGAACATTTCTCTCAGTAGACAAAATATTACAAACAGCTAGCCACCAAGTAGATTGGTCACGAAAGTCAGAAAAGCAATGAATTAAATCGCTTACCTTTGTTGATCTTCGGATGTTTGCACTCACGAGACTCCTAGTTACACAATAAATGTTCCTTTTGTTCCATAAAGATTATTTTTATATCCATAATACCTCCATTTGTTTGGCTCGTTATGTTCAGTAATCCACAGGCTCGAGCGGTCACGACATCGCAGACGAAAATTCCAAATAGTATCCGTAATGTTCACAGAAACATGTCAAACGTTTTTTATAATCAATCCTAAGGTTGTTTTTTCAATATATAATCGATAATATATATCAACCGGGACTTTAGCTTTGTCAATAGGAGAGAGAGACTGTTGCTCAAGCAAAACTCTGGGGACACCCAGTTATACACTGACGCGATGTGATCTTTCTCGCTCATTTTTCAAAATAAAAGCCTGTAACTATGTCTAAAGACTGTTCACAACATGGGGAAGCCATAGGAAAAGGAATCTGGTTGATATCCCTTTAAATTGAGGGAATGCATTCAATGGAACAGAGAGCTTTCAAAATAGAGACCACTTCCTGGTTGAATTTTCCTCAGGTTTTCGCCTGCAATATCAGTTCTGTTATACTCACAGACAATATTTTGACAGTTTTGAAAACGTTAGAGTGTTTTCTATCCTAATCTGACAATTATATGCATATTCTAGATTCTGGGCCTGAGAAATAGGCAGTTAAATTTGGGTGTGTTTGTCATCCAAAAATCTAAATACTGCCCCCTAAACTCAACAGGTTATTAATATAATAATGATTTGAATGACTGTAGCCCCGTGGGCGAGGCTAGTCGTTTTAACAGAATGAGAGATTATATTGCATTGGTTGTTGGTACCCGACAGAACTGTATGAACACACAGTGACCTTCTTTTTTTTATATCTTCAGTGATATTGTTAACAAACACGCCCCATAAAGAAAATTAGAATTAAAAACAGGTTCAACCCGTGGTTCGACCATGATCTTGCAGAGATACTCCACCTCAAGAATTGCATTTGGCGAAAGGCTCGGCACACGCATACTCAGGCTGACTGGCACTCATTCAGGAAAATGAGAAATAAGTGCACTCAGGCTATCCGGAAGGCCAAAGTTAGTTAAGTCAGTTATCTCTCTGTGGGTCTCACCCCAAGAAGTTCTGGAAAACAGTTAAAGACATGGAGAATAAACCCTCCTCACATCTGCCCATGTCCCTTAAAGTTGATGATGTGGTTGTTACTGACAAGAAGCACATGGCTGAGCTCTTTAATCACCACTTCATTAAGTCAGGATTCCTACCTGACTCAGCCATGCCTCCTTGCCCGTCCAACAATTCCTCATCTCCCACAGCTGCTAATGCAACTAGCCCCAATGTTCCTCCCTCTTTTTCCCCTGCCCCGCTACAAAGTTTCTCCCTGCAGACGGTCACAGAGTCCGAGGTGCTAAATGAACTCCTTAAACGACCACAAAAAAATATCTGGATCAGATGGTTTAGACCCTTTCTTCTTTAAGTTTGCAGCCCCTATAATCGTCAAGCCTATCTCTGACCTTTTCTCTCCTCCAAAGGTTCCCATTGCTTGGAAGGCAGCCAAGGTTAGTCCTTTATTTAAAGGGGGAGATCAAGCTGAGCCTAACTGTTATAGGCCTATTTCTTATTGTCCTGTTTATCAAAAGTGTTGGAAAAACATGTCAATAATCAATTTACTGTCTTTCTTTATGTCTATAGTATTCTCTCTGGTATGCAATCTGGTTTCCACTCAGGTTATGGATGTGTCAATGCAACCTCAAAGTTCCTCAATGATGTCACTATTGCCCTTGATTCTAAGCAATGTTGTGCTGCTATTTTTGTTGACTTGGCCAAAGCTTTTGACATGGTAGACCATTCCATTCTTGTTGCCCGGCCAAGGGGTATTGGTGTCTCTGATGGGTCTTTGGTCTGGTTTGCTAACTACCTCTCTCAAAGAGTGCAGTGTATAAAGTCAGAACATCTGCTGTCTCAGCCACTGCCTGTCACCAAGGGTGTACCCCAAGGTTCGATCCTAGGCCCACACTCTTCTCAATTTACATCAACAACATACAGTGGGGAGAACAAGTATTTGATACACTGCCAATTCTGCAGGTTTTCCTACTTACAAAGCATGTAGAGGTCTGTAATTTTTATCATAGGTACACTTCAACTGTGACCGACGGAATCTAAAACAAATATTCAGAAATCACATTGTATGATTTTTAAGTAATTAATTTGCATTTAATTGCATGACATAAGTATTTGATACATCAGAAAAGCAGAACTTAATATTTGGTACAGAAACCTTTGTTTGCAATTACAGAGATCATACGTTTCCTGTAGTTCTTGACCAGGTTTGCACACACTGCAGCAGGGATTTTGGCCCACTCCTCCATACAGACCTTCTCCAGATCCTTCAGGTTTCGGGGCTGTCGCTGGGCAATACGGACTTTCAGCTCCCTCCAAAGATTATCTATTGGGTTCAGGTCTGGAGACTGGCTAGGCCACTCCAGGACCTTGAGATGCTTCTTACGGAGCAACTCCTTAGTTGCCCTGGCTGTGTGTTTCGGGTCGTTGTCATGCTGGAAGACCCAGCCACGACCCATCTTCAATGCTCTTACTGAGGGAAGGAGGTTGTTGACCAAGATCTCGCGATACATGGCCCCATCCATCCTCCCCTCAATACGGTGCAGTCGTCCTGTCCCCTTTGCAGAAAAGCATCCCCAAAGGATGATGTTTCCACCTCCATGCTTCACAGTTAGGATGGTGTTCTTGGGGTTATACTCATCCTTCTTCTTCCTCCAAACACGGCGAGTGGAGTTTAGAAAAAAAAAAAAAAGCTATATTTTTGTCTCATCAGACCACATGACCTTCTCCCATTCCTCCTCTAGTTCATCCAGATGGTCATTGGCAAACTTCACACGGCAAACTTCAGACGGACCTGGATATGCGCTGGCTTGAGCAGGGGGACCTTGCGTGCGCTGCAGGATTTTAATCCATGACGGCGTAATGTGTTACTAATGGTTTTCTTTGAGACTGTGGTCCCAGCTCTCTTCAGGTCATTGACCAGGTCCTGCCGTGTAGTTCTGGGCTGATCCCTCACCCTCCTCATGATCATTGATGCCCCACGAGGTGAGATCTTGCATGGAGCCCCAGACCGAGGGTGATTGACCGTCATCTTGAACTTCTTTCATTTTCTAATAATTGCGCCAACAGTTGTTGCCTTCTCACCAAGCTGCTTGCCTATTGTCCTGTAGCCCATCCCAGCCTTGTGCAGGTCTACAATTTTATCCCTGATGTCCTTACACAGCTCTGTGGTCTTGGCCATTGTGGAGAGGTTGGAGTCTGTTTGATTGAGTGTGTGGACAGGTGTCTTTTATACAGGTAACGAGTTCAAACAGGTGCAGTTAATACAGGTAATGAGTGGAGAACAGGAGGGATTCTTAAAGAAAAACTAACAGGTCTGTGAGAGCCGGAATTCTTACTGGTTGGTAGGTGATCAAATACTTATGTCATGCAATAAAATGAAAATTAATTACTTAAAAATCATACAATGTGATTTTCTGGATTTTTGTTTTAGATTCCGTCTCTCACAGTTGAAGTGTACCTATGATAAAAATTACCGACCTCTACAAGCTTTGTAAGTAGGAAAACCTGCAAAATCGGCAGTGTATCAAATACTTGTTCTCCCCACTGTAGCTCAGGCAGTAGGAAGCTCTCTCGTCCATTTATATGCACATGATAGTCTTATACTCAACTGTCCCTTCCCCAGATTTGGTGTTAAACGCTCTACAACAAAGCTTTCTTAGTGTATCTGCCCTTAACCTTGTTCTGAACACTTCCAAAACAAAGGTCATGTTGTTTGGTAAGAAGCATGCCCATCTCCCCACTGTTGTGATTACTACTTTTGAGGGTTTAGAGCTTGAGGTAGTCCCCTCATACAAGTACTTAGCAGTATGGCTAGATGGTATACTGTCCTTCTCTCAGCACATGCAGGCTGAAGTTAAATCTAGACATGGTTTCCTCTATCGTAATTGCTCCTCCAGCTGCCAAACTGACCCTGATTCAGATGACCATCCTACCCACGCTAGATTGTGGAGATCGGCAGGTAAGGGCGCTCTTGAGCGGCTAGATATTCTTTACCAATCGGCCATCAGATTTGCTACCAATGCTCCTTATAGGACACATCACTGCACTCTATACTCTTCTGTAAACTGGTCATCTCTGTATACCCGTCGCAAGACCCACTGGTTGTTGCTTATTTATAAAACCCTCTTAGGCCTCTCTCCCCCCTACCTGACACATCTACTGCAGCCCTCATCCTCCACATTCAACACCCACATTCTGTTAAAGGTCCCCAAAGCACACACATCCCTGGGTTGCTCGTCTTTTCAGTTCGCTACAGCTAGCGACTGGAAAGAGCTGCAACAAACACTCAAACTGGACAGTTTTATCTCAATCTCTTCATTCAAAGACTCAATCATGGATACTCTTACTGACAGTTGTGGCTGCTTTGTGTGATGTATTGTTGTCTCTACCTTCTTGCCCTTTATGCTGTTGTCTGTGCCCAACTATGTTTGTACCCTGTTTTGTGCTGCAACCATGTTGTATTGCTACCATGTTGTTGTCATGTTGTGTTGCTACCATGCTGTGTTGTCATGTGTTGCTGCCATGCTATTTTGTTGTTTTAGGTCTCTCTTTATGTAGTGTTGTGTTGTCTCTCTTGTTGTGATGTGTGTTTTGTCCTATATTCTTATTTAATTTATTTGTATTTTTAATCCCAGCCCCTATCCCCACAGGAGGCCTATTGGTAGGCCGTCATTGTAAATAAGAATTTGTTCTTGCCTACTTAAATAAAGGTTAAATAAAATACAAATTAAAAAAAGATTTCCAAAACAGTACCGCAAGCAATGTGTGTTAACTTTCAGACCGAGAGTCGGGGCTCCTAACAAAACTCCCCCAGTAAAGAAGATACTATCGTCAACAGGCGCTAAATTAGTTTGCGTCTATGAATGGGGTAGATACCTGGTAACTTGACGGCACTGGAAGAAGGGGGGCTCCTGTGTAGTTACTAATGTAAGCTTGGGCCTAAGCTATATAATCAATTTAAATAAAAAAATGTTTTGTGCTAAATACTATTTTGTGCTTCTAACTTTTTAAAGTGAATTTAGAGCCCTGTATGGATTTAAGGGGACCTACCTCCTGGTTGTACCAAGCCCTTGAAGACACAGATGTTCTCTCCTCCACAGATCTGCTGGAGCACTTTCAGCTCGTCCTGCTGTGACCGTGCAGACCCCAGGTAGGTCATCGTCACGGTGACATTGGATCGCTTGGCCTCCTTCAATGCCTTTAGGTTACTCTGGTACAGCGGACGAAGGTGAGATGTGATCTAAAAAAGAGAACATTTTCTCATATTTGTTTGAATGCATCTCAGTATCTCAGTTATGAGTCAGTCAGATTAGTTATCAAATCATTGTCACATGCGCCGAATACAACAGGTGAAATGCTTACTTACAAGACCTTAACCAACAATGCAGTTCAGGAAATAGAGTTAAGAGAATATTTACTAAATAAACAAAAGTTACCTGTTTGTTCTTGTAATAGTCTGCAGTTCTCTGTGAGCCTATGGAAGAGAAGGATCCTCTGCGTTCGCTGTACAGATAAGGGCAGGAAGCGCTCAGAGAGCCTCTGACTGAAGCCAGACTGGAGGCCTTGGCTGTGATGGCAGGGAGGTAGACATGTCCCGTCCCTCCTACCCCTGGATGCGCCACTGGTTTATTAAGCTGTGAAAAAAGATGTCACAACCTGTTATGGTGAAGGCTGAAACAAACCAAGAGACCAGAGTGAGTATTTTGACTATAATTAGTGTGGAAAGGATGTTTGATTATTTGTTTTGACATGTTTTGGTTATACGTCCTTACACTCCTTACGGTAGACTGGATTTGAATCCTTCAGACATGCACCTTCAAAACTGGAAGAACTGTCTGACCTATGACTAGGTCCGTCATAATGAGAATAAGACAGTAAATACAGAATAATACATTTTTAAAAATGATCTGTTTTATTGTCACATACACTGTAGATTTCCACAGTGTCAGGGCTTTCCAGCAGAAGAAGCTTGCTCTTCCCACTGATGATGCTGGCAGCTACAGTCTTATTAGCAGTTCCAGATTGTGCTGGTATCTGTAGGAAGATGTAGAAATCACATACAGTACATGTCAGGTCAAGATTTTTCCTTTATTTAACTAGGCAAGTCAGTTAAGAACAAATTCTTATTTAAAATTATGGCCTACCCCGGCCAAACCCTAACCCAGATGATGCTGGGTCAAATTGTGCGCCACCCGATGGGACTCCCAATCACGGCCGATTGTGATACAGTCTAGAATTGAACCAGGGTCTGTAGCGACACCTCTTATTAAGATAAAAACCAAGACACATTTTTCCACCCTCTTGACATATGCACTTACAGGTGTGTCTCTGTCCCCAGCTTGAACACCCATGTAGAAGAGATCCTGAAGGAGACTCTGGCTGTGTCTTCTCATCCACCGCACAGACTCCTTCTGATATAACTCCATCATTGCTGGTTGCTGTTTCCCTTGTCTGCAGGAAACCACACTGTATCCAGACACAGAAATATCATAGTTTTTCCTAACTCTCTTATTATTAACTTTCAATTTTGAAGCTGGTCAAATTCACTACACAAGAGGAGAAGGAGATGAGATGCCATTCAAATTAGCATTGTCACTGACATGGCTAGTGAATTAACAAAACGTGCTGTGTTTGTAATCTAATCTCAGGCCGTCATCTGCAAGACAGATAGGAGGAGTAGAGTTGGAACAGGAGGCAGCAGGCTGCCAGCATCCACACACACAGACATTCATCTCACTTGGCCCAGCGCTTAGGTTGCTTTATGCATGAATGACCACAGAATCAGATGTATGGTAACAGGTATTGACTGTAGGCTGCTCTTATTATGAGACACGACTAATGGCCCTGGACTTCCTGACGGGCCACCCCCAGGTGGTAAGGGTTGGTAACAACACATCCACCACGCTGGTCCTCAACACAGGGGCCCCTCAGTGGTGCGTGCTCAGTCCCCTCCTGTACTCCCTGTTCACTCATGACTGCACGGCCAGGCACGACTCCAACACCATCATTAAGTTAGCCGATGGTTTTCCTGATCACAGTTGTAGGCCTGATCACCGACAACGACGAGACAGCCTATAGGGAGGAGGTCAGAGACTTGGCCGTGTGGTGCCAGGACAACAACATCTCCCTCAACGTGATAAAGACAAACGAGATGATTGTGGACTACAAGAAAAAGAGGACAGAGCACGCCCCCATTCTCATCGAAAGGGCTGCAGTGGAGCAGGTTGAGAGCTTCATGTGCATTGGTGTCCACGTCACCAACAAACTAACATGGTCCAAGAACACCAAGACAGTCATGAAGAGGGCAGGACAAAGCCGATTCCCCCTCAGGAGACTGAAAAGATTTGGCATGGGTCCTCAGATCCTCAAAAGGTTCTACAGCTGCACCATCAACAGCAACTGGTTGCATCACTACCTGGTAGGGAAACTGCTCGGCCTCCGACCACAAGGCACTACAGAGGGTATTGTGAACAACCCAGTACATCACTGGGGCCAAGCTTCCTGCCATCCAGGACCTCTATACCAGGCGGTGTCAGAGGAAGGCCCTAAAAATTGTCAAAGACTCCAGCCACCCTAGTCATAGACTGTTCTCTCTGCTACGGCAAGTGGTACCCAAGCGCCAAGTCTAGGTCCAAGATGCTTCTAAACAGCTTCTAACCCCAAGCCATAAGACTCCTGAACACTTAACCAAATGGCTAACCAGACTATTTGCATTGCCCCCCCCCCCCCCCACCCCCCCACCCTTTCACACCGCTGCTACTCTCTGTTGTTATCATCTATGCATAGTCACTTTCACTTGTTGAGTGTAGGGGGCAGTATTTTGATGTTTGGATGAAAAACGTACCCAAATGAAACTGCCTATTTCTCAGGCCCAGATACTAGAATATGCATATAATGGTCATATTAGGATAGAAAACACTCTAAAGTTTCCAAAACTGTCAAAATATTGTTTGTGAGTATAACAGAACTGATATTGCAGGCGAAAACCTGAGGAAAATCCAACCAGGAAGTGCTGTTTTACCTGAAAGCTCTCTGTTCCATTGCATGCCTTCCCTCCATTTAAAGGGATATCAACCAGATTCCTTTTCCGATGGATTCAACATGGTGTGAACAGTCTTTAGACAAAGTTTCAGGCTTTTATTCTGAAAAATTAGCGCGAAAGATCCCATTGCGTCAGTGGATGGCTGGGTGCCAGCAGCGTTTTGCATGCGCCAACAGAGTGGAGCAGACATTTTCTCTCTCTCTCCTATTGAAGAAGCTACAGTCCGGTTGAAATATTATCGATTATATATTGTAAAAACAACCTGAGGTTTGATTTTAAAAAACATTTGACATGTTTCTACGAACTTTACGGATACTATTTGGAATTTTCGACCGCTCGAGCCTGTGTATTTCTGAACACAACGCGTCAACCAAATGGAGGTATTTTGGATATAAAAATAATCTTTATGGAACAAAAGGAACATTTATTGTGTAACTGGGAGTCTCGTGAGTGCAAACATTCGAAGATCAAAGGTAAGCGATTCATTTTATTGCTTTTCTGACTTTCGTGACCAATCTGCTTTGCTGCTAGCTGTTTGTAATGTTTTGTCTGCTGAGAGAGATGTCGTTACATAAACGCTTGGTATGCTTTCGCCGAAAAGCTTTTTTGAAATCTGACACGCCAGGTGGATTAACAACAAGCTAAGCTGTGTTTTGCTATATTGCACTTGTGATTTAATGACAATTTAATATTTGTAGTAATCTGCAATTCAGCGGATGTTGACGAAAATGATCCTGCTAACGGGATGTGTGCGTCAAGAAGTAATATTCGAAAATGTGAAAAAAAAATTCACCCACAATCTGCATTCAGAAAAACTGCCAGGTTTAGAAAGATAAATGCATGAAACTGGAACAACCATTCCCTAATGGGTGCAATAAATCTAACAGATTGGATAAATACAAAATATGCTATTTATCTTTGTGTAGCGTAAGTTGAAATAATCAATGTACAGTCGTGGCCAACAGTTTTGAGAATGACACAAATATTAATTTTCACAAAGTGTGCTGCCTCAGTGTCTTTAGATATTTTTGTCAGATGTTACTATGGAATACTGAGGTATAATTACAAGCATTTCATAAGTGTCAAAGGCTTTTATTGACAATTACATGAAGTTGATGCAAAGAGTCAATATTTGCAGTGTTGACCCTTCTTTTTCAAGACCTCTGCAATCCATCATGGCATGCTGTCAATTAACTTCTGGGCCACATCCCGACAAATGGCAGCCCATTCGTGCATAATCAATGCTCGGAGTTTGTCAGAATTTGTGGGTTTTTGTTTGTCCATCCGCCTCTTGAGGATTGACCACAAGTTCTGGGGAGTTTCCTGGTCATGGACCCAAAATATTGATGTTTTGTTCCCCGAGCCACTCCACTTAGCTACTTTTGCCTAATGGCAAGGTGCTCCATCATGCTGGAAAAGGCATTGGTCGTCACCAAATTGTTCCTGGATGGTTGGGAGAAGTTGCTCTCGGAGGATGTGTTGGTACTATTCTTTATTCATGGCTGTGTTCTTAGGCAACATTGTGAGTGAGCCCACTCCCTTGGCTGAGAAGCAACCCCACACATGAATGGTCTCAGGACGCTTTACTGTTGGCATGACACAGGAGTTATGGTAGCGCTCACCTTGTCTTCTCCGGACAAGCTTTTTTCCAAATGCCCCAAACAATCGGAGAAAATTACTTTAGCCCAGTCCTCAGCAGTCCAATCCCTGTACCTTTTGCAGAATATCAGTCTGTCCCTGATATTTTTCCTGGAGAGAAGTAGCTTCTTTGCTGCCCTTCTTGACACCAGGCCATCCTCCAAAACTCTTCGCCTCACTGTGCGTGCAGATGCACTCACACCTGGCTCCTGCCATTCCTGAGCAAGCACTGTACTGGTGGTGCCCCGATCCCGCAGCTGAATCAACTTTAGGAGATGTCCTGGCACTTGCTGGACTTTCTTGGGCGCCCTGAAGCCTTCTTCACAACAATTGAACCGCTCTCCTTGAAGTTCTTGATGATCCGATAAATGGTTGATTTAGGTGCAATCTTACTGCAATCTTACTATCCTTGCCTGTGAAGCCCTTTCTGTGCAAAGCAATGATGACAGCACGTGTTTCCTTGCAGGTAGCCATGATTGACAGAGGAAGAACAATGATTCCAAGCACCACCCTCCTTTTGAAGCTTCCAGTCTGTTATTCGAACTCCAGCCTTGTCCTCGTCAACACTCACACCTGTGTTAACGAGAGAATCACTAACATGATATCAGCTGGTCCTTTTGTGGCATGGCTGAAATGAAGTGGAAATGTTTTGTTGGGGATTCAGTTCATTTGCATGGCAAAGAGGGACTTTGCAATTAATTGCAATTCATCTGATCACTCTTCATAACATTCTGGAGTATATGCAAATTGCCATCATACAAACTGAGGCAGCAGACTTTGTGAAAATTAATATTTGTGTCATTCTCAAAACTATTGACCTCGACTGTACATGCAAAAACACAACAAACAAAAAAGGTATTGAGACATAAATCTAACTGAATTAGAGCATGCTGGTAAATATGATAATGATGGTTTTGGGCATGATTTTGCAGACCAGCTTGACCAGCTAGACCATGCTGGACCAGCATAGACCAGCATGGACCAGCTTGGTCACCAGCATCACCAGTTTGGCCAGCCTAACCAGCTAGACCTTGCTGGTCAGACCAGCTTGACCAGCTATGTATACGAGTGATGGGCAACTGGCCCACAGATCAGATGGGGTCTCAAATTACTGTTGAGAGTTAGTATAGTAGAATAATTTCGAAATTTGGTTATGCATCAGCATTGTCTCTCTTGTTTCACTACTTGACCAAAGTTTTGTGGACACCTGCTCGTTGATCATCTCATTCCAAAATCAAAGACATTAATATGGAGTTGGTCCCCCCATTCCTGCTAAATCAGCCTCCACTCTTCTGGGAAGGCTTTCCACTAGATGGAATATTGCTGAGGGGACTTCCATTCAGCCACAAGAGCATTAGTGAGGTTGGACATTGATGTTGGGCGATTAGGCTGCTCTGTGCAGGCTAGTCAAGTTCTTCCACACCGATCTCTCAAACCATTTCTGTATGGACATCGCTTTAATGCACGGGGACAATGTCACGCTGAAACAGGAAAGTGCCTTCCCCAAACTGTTGCCACAAAGTTGGAAGCACAGAATTGTCTAGAATGTCATTATGTGCTGTAGCATTAAGATTTCCCTTCACTAAGGAGCCTAGCCCGGACATGAAAAACAGCCACAGACCATTATTCCTCCTCCACCAAACTTTACAGTTAGCACTATGCATTGGGGCAGGTAGCATTCTCCTGGCATCTGCCAAACCCACATTCATCTGTCGGGCTGCCAGATGGTGAAGTGTGATTCATCACTCCAGAGAACTCGCATTTCTGCTGCTCCAGAGTCCAATGGCGGCGAGCTTTACATCACTCCAGTCAATATCTGGCATTGCACATGCCATCTTAGGGTTGTGTGCATCTGCTATGCCATGGAAACCCATTCATGAAGATCCTGACTAACAGTTATTGTGCTGATGTTGCTTCCAGAGGCAGTTTGGGACTCGGTAGTGAGTGTTGCAGCACTCTGCGGTCCTTTCCTGTGAGCTTGTGTGGTCTATCACTTCACGGGTGAGCCATTGTTGCTCCTAGACATTTCCACTTCACAATAACAGCACTTACAGTTGATCGGGGCAGCTCTAGCAGGGCAGAAATTTGAGGAACTGACTTTTTGGAAAGGTGGCATTCTATAACGGTGCCACAATGAAAGTTACTGAGCTATTAAGTAAGGCCATTCTACTGCCAATGTTTGTCTATGGAGATTGCATGGCCGTGTGCTCGATTTTGTACACCTGTCAGCAATCGGTGTGGCTGAAACAGCCGAATCGAATAATTTGAAGGGGTGTCCAAATACTTTTGTATATATTGTGTATGAGTCACTGACTCAAATGTTTGTCTAGCCAGCTATCTAAAATACCGACCGAGGGGCCCCCATTGATTTTGTTAGTCACTCTCACTCAGATATAGGAAAAACTGCTAACATTTCTCTCCACCCTATGGCAAAATGTGTAGAATTGTATGAAATTGGCTGTGAAATTGCTAAATGTTCTCTCCCCACATGGCGAAATGTGTAGAATTACAGCAAACTTGCTTGAAAACGGCAAGATTGTCTCTACGCCCCATGGCAAAATGTGTAGGATTGCAGGAAATGTAAAATGTTTTGCTAGCAAGGTGAGGGGGCCTCTAAAATGTTTTGCTAGCAAGGTGAGGGGGCATTTTTTCAGTTAGAGCCCCGAAAGGGCTAGGGCCGGCTCTGACTACATATGTGGGTATGGATGTGGGTACGCATACCCACGAGCCACTGTGGCTCCTCATGACGAGTTAATTTTTTTTGTGGCCCCCACCCCCATCAAAGTTGCCCATCCCTGAGTTAGAACATGCTGGTCAGACCAGCTTGTCCAGCATCAGACCTACACAGACCAGCGTGGACAAGCTTCAAATGTATGCTGGTCTATGCTGTGGTCTTTTGCAGGGAGAGGAGGTTTGGTCGCTGATACCTAGGAATAGTATTATGTTGACGTACTTGTTTATGTCAAACACGTTTTACCTTACACATTTTTGTGGATGATTTATGACAAGTGTCACAGATCTCCTCATTGTGTGTCAATATTGATTTGAAAAGTCATACAAGCATACACGACCCATATTCAATGATGACTTACAAGTAATTGGGCTTTACTCACTAACATCTCCCATCCCCCAATAACCTCTGCTGTAAAACAATAATCTACGAATCTAACTTCTACCATCAATGACACAGATTCTACTATTACAGCAACTGTAATTGGAACAAACCACAAATAAACAGCTGTCTTACCTGTTATCTTGCAAAAAAGTATATATCTGTATTTCCAGCTCGGCCAGGGAAACTCTCCCTCCAGGTAATCTGATACCCATCCACCTGTTGATCTCCTGTTCTTTGCTCCCGTCTCACACTACACCCCTGACAGTGACACCTGAGCACACCTGAGCAGCTGACAGCTTTGACACCAAGTCACACTGGTTCCTCATGCATCTTTAAGCATCCTAACCTTATGTCCTTCCGTCTCTGCCTAGCTATACGTGCTGCTACTCACATGGGCTGTCCATTATGGCTCTTTCCTGTTGCTTTGTTGCATTGGTCTGTGTTGTTATTTGCAGAGGTGTCTGGATTATTTTTGGCATAAACTGTGGTTAATTCATTTAGGCATTGGTGCGGGGCATCTTAAGTGGCCACTACTGGGTATACGGCTTCTGTTGCTTGTGAAATGGATTTTAATAGTCTTTATTAGACCATTTTCATGTGTGAAAACATAGTAGTTCAGAATAGTTTCGTAGAGTTTATATTGTGATTAGGATTTGTGATCTTTGATAGTCTAATCAAGTTGATGTCTTACGGTAGGTAACCCTACTGTATCTGTGAGGCTCTACTATTCTTAAACTTGTTTGCTTCATTAGAAACAGGAAACTTGTATATCAACAGAGAGCTCTCTAAAAGGCAGTATCCCATAGGATAACACCAGATGCATTTACTTGGATTTATCCTAATGGCCTTCAGTCATATGGTTTAGACATTTGAACAGGAATAACCCGTATCTTGATAGTACAGTATCTCCATAGAGATCTCCTCATCTCTCCCTCACTGCTGTGACCTGCTGTGAGCTGTGTAAATGCTGCTACTGTACAGGACCATTCAGCCATCATCTGGCATCCAATTTGGCTCCAAACATTCTTTTGGTTTCTTATGCTCTGTGCTGTTCAAAGTGATCCTGGAGCGACTGGGCCCCGGTTTCTGATCGCCTGCTGGATCCATTACATCCATATAAACAGATAGGGGCCTGTGGGTTGTGCTTGGCAGGCCTGTGTTTGTTTTCTGACATTCTCACTGAGGCAATGTGTCAGTTTATGGAGCTACTGTACACTCCTGCTCCCCAGCTTCATGGGGATGCATTATGTGAATAGTGCATCATATTTAACATATTTAATGTTAAATAATGTGATTTTTATTTTAACAGGGAAGACATATTGAGACCTAGGTCTCTTTAGCAAATGCACCCTGTATAATTATTCTAAAGTAGATTAAATTGTCCCCCCCCTCCCTCCCTCCCTCCCTCCCTCCCTCCCTCCCTCCCTCCCATCAATCGACACACAATACCCCATGACAAAGTAAAAACAGGTTGACATTTTTGCAAATGTGCCCTTTCCCAGATCTGTGCCCTGACACAATCGTGTCTCGGCACTCTGTAGATAATTCCTTTGACCTCATGGCTTGGTTTTTGCTCTGACATCCACTGTCAACTGTGGGACCTTATATAGACAGGAGTGTGCCTTACAAAATCATGTCCAATCAATGGAATTTACCAAGTTGTAGAAACATCTCAAGGATAATCAATGGAAACACCTGAGCTCAGTTTCGAGGCTGTCACACCCTGATCTGTTGCCTGCCTGCCGTTCTGTACCTTACTTACAATGACCTCTGTCTGCCCTTGACCTGTCGTTTGTCTGCCCTCTGTTTAGTAAATAAACATCTGTGATTCAAACGGTCTGCATCTGGGTCTTATCCTGAGTCATGATTGTCTCATAGCAAAGGGTCTGAATACTTATGTAAATAAGGTATTTCTGTTTTTATTTTCAATACATTTGCAAAAATGTCTAAACCTGTTTTCGCTTTGTCATTATGGGGTATTGTGTGTCAATGAAGGGGACAAATGCATTTGATCCATTTTAGCATAAGGCTGTAATGTAAGAAAATGTGGAAAAAGGAAAGGGGTCTGAATACTTTCTGAATGCACTGTATATACACATTAAAATACAAAAACACAGTCATGGGAAGCACAAAATTAAACTTCACAAATCACCCAGGGAAACAGCTACATTCCTCCACAAATAAGTGCCCAATCAATATTTCAAATTGCCTGTGAACGGGCTAGGCAACTCAGGTGTCTATACTTCAACAGCAAAGTTAGATAAGATGGAAGTTAATGAAGTAGGGCCTTGTAAATGAGAAAGGAGTAATGTAAAGATCTACTGGTCTTTAGCGAAGTCCAGCCAACCTTTTGATACAGGATGCAGTGATGATTATCAAAACTGTCACCCGTAACACAATGAAGGGCACTATGGTAGATGGCATCCAAAGGTTTAAGAGTAGTAGTAGCTGCACTTTGACAAATAATATCACCATCATCAAGAACAGATAAAAAGGTTGACTGAATAATCTGCTTCCTACTGATTTAGAGAAAGGCACCGTCTCTTTCTGTAGAAAAAAGCCCATTTTAAATCTTAGCTTCTTAACTATCTCATCTGGATGTTTTTAAACGGCAAATCCATATCACTCCAAATACCTAAGTATTTATATGCGGGAACACGTTAGATTGGAGAGCCATCTAATAAGTGGGATGCATTATCATATTCATATGATAGAATGTAGAATAAAATAGAAAAGGCTAAGTGTCAAGTACAATAAGTGAGTCAGACCGCAACAGTGTTGAACAGCTGGATTCCATAAAAGCAACAGCCTTACTATTGAGTGTTGACGTTCTGAACATTAACTACTGTTTATAAAAATGAAAAAATGACAGTAAAGCAGCTGTTAAATCCCAAGCCAATAAACAGATGGGAATGGGTTTAATCACGCAATGCATTCGTAGTTTAGTCATAGACAGAAGGATAATCTCCTGTATTTCCAAGACTTCACCACTAGAGTGCAGAAGAGGACCCAATTTACCCAGCCAATCCCCATCATCTCTTCCATTTACTGTGGAGTCTGGCTTGTTCCTTGTTATCGTTGGCTGTTGTCCCTGACCCTCATTGTGCTTTTTTATTCTCATGTGGCTAACTATCTCTCTCTGTTGTGCTGCATCATCTGTTTCTGCTGTTGACACCACCAAAGCACCTTCCCTTATTGTGGCCGGCTGGCCGTTCAATGCCAGTTGTTGACGGATAGTTAAGCTGATGTAATGTGTGGGACTGAGACGTCCCGCTGCTGTTATACCCGCTGCTTTGTACTTGCTGCTGTTGTACTTGCTGGTGCTGTTTTGTTGTTCATTTGTTCTGTCGTTTCATTCTCAACCAGGATTTCTATGGAACACAATTTGGGTCTTTACATGTCAAAAAAGATACACGTCAAATAACACTATTTGACGTGTCAAATAAGCTTGTTGACCAATCAGGGCCTGAATATGACTGCACGTCACATAACAATTTAACGTGTTCATACATTTTTTCTGTAGTTTTTTCACATTGATTACACTATCACTCGTATTTAATTTGTCACAACGGTTCATCGATACGTATGCTATGATGCCTGTAAAGTTGTCTCGCGCACCTACAGTGCTGGTCATTAAAAAAAAGCTAGTCAGCTCATTGATGAAAACAATGTTCTTCCCATACCGATGTTGGCATTTTTAGCTAATGTCGTCTGATCACAATATGTTCCCCGATATATCGTGTATCCCTAGTTGTTGGTATCTTTTAGTTGTCACTTTATTAGACTAAGCATAGGTGATTTGATGATGTTGAAATGTTAGAATTGAAATGGTGATGGAATAGTGGAGGCAGCTCTTGTTTTCTTTGCGACTTGCGGTAACTCTCCATGGTTCTAAATCAATAGTTGTTTAGTGGTCTCAGAAAATGCTGGAAACATTGACCATGCTGTAGGTCATGTAACTGTTTGTGACATCCCATATGCTTTGTGGATTTCACCGGACAGAGGTTGCTCTCCGGTGTGGTTGGATTTATTCTGCCACTGTGTCTTCTTATTGTCACGGTCTTAAGGCCTATACAGTACAGTCGGAAAGTACTCAGACCTCTTGACTTTTTCCACATGTTGGTACTTTACAGCCTTTTCAAAAGATGGATTAAATAACACATTTCCCTCATCAATCTACACACAATACCCCATAATGACAAAGCGAAAACAGAAATGCCTTGCTTTCATAAGTATTCAGACCTTTTGCTATGAGACCTGACATTGACCTCAGGTGCATCCTGATCATTCTTGAGATGTTCCTACAACTTGATTGGAGTCCACATGTGGTAAATTCCATTGATTGGACATGATTTTGAAAGGTACACACCTGTCTATATAAGGTCCCACAGTTGACAGAGCAAAAACCATGCCATGAGGTCGAAGGAATTGTACGTAGAGCTCCGAGACAGGATTGTGTCGAGGCACAGATCTGGGGAAGGGTACCAAAACATTTCTGCAGCATTGAAGATCCCCAATAACACAGTAGCTTCCATCATTCTTAAATGGAAGAAGTTTGGAACCACCAAGACTCTTGTTAGAGCTAGACACCGAGCCGAACTGAGCAATCGGGGGAGAAGGGCCTTGGTCAGGGACGTGACCAAGAACCTGATGGTCACTCTGACAGAGCTCCAGTAATCCTCTGTGGAGATGGGAGAACTTCCAGAAGGAACCATCTCTGCAGCATTCCACCAATCAGGCCTTTATGGTAGAGTGGCCAGACGGAAGCCACTTATCTGTAAAAGGCACATGACAGCCCACTTGGAGTTTGCCAAAAGGCACGTAAAGGACTCTCAGACCATGAGAAACAGGATTCTGGAGGAAACCTGGCACCATCCCTAAGGTGAAGCATGGTGGTGGTAGCATCATGTTGTGGGGTAGCATCGTGTTGTTTTTCAGCAAAGGAGCAAAGTACAGAGATATCCTTGATGAAAACCTGCTCCAGAGCGCTCAGGACCTCAGACTGCGGTGAAAACAGGACAACGACCCTAAGCACACAGCCAAGACAATGCAAGAGTTGCTTCGGGATAAGTCTCTGAATGTCTTTGAGAGGCCCAGCCAGAGCCAGGACATGAACTAGATAGAACATCTCTTGAGAGAACTGAAAATAGCTGTGCAGCGATGTGAGGATCTGCAGGGAAGAAGGGGAGAAGCTCCACAAATACAGAAGTGCCAAGCTTGTAGCATCATGCACATGAAGATTCAAGGCTGTAATCAATTTCAAAGGTGCGTCAACAAAGTATGGTGTAAAGGGTCTGAATACTTATGTAAATGTCATACTTCAGTTGTTTTTTTATACATTTGCAAACATATTTGCTTTGTCTTTATGTGTAGATTGCTGAGAGAAAAAAATCAATTTAACTAATTTAAGAATAAGGCTGTAACGTAACAAAATGTGGAAAAAGTCAAGGGGTCTTAATACTTTCTGAATGCACTGTAAATCATGTGAACTAATATTGCGTTGATTCGATTCCCATAGTAAAGTGAAATGTTGATAGTGTGAAATGTTGATAGTAACTAATAGGGAAAACTCTAGAAAATCTTGTGTTTCTATGCACAGGGTGATTTTTCTTCTGAGCGGACCTCCCCGGGAGCTGCGCGCCTGCGTACGTGTGCAGCTTAGAGGGAACATCGTTGGGTGGGTTTGTTGGATTTTATAGCTCCTTAGTGGCAAGTCTGGTTGTGGATTTGTTTTTGTTTTAAAGCAAACAATGTAGAACGTAAATACAGAAAGACCAATGCCAATACAGTAATCCGAGACGAAATATATAGGCTCTGATTAAGATATTGTGTGACAGTGTGAAATATAGTGGACATTACAGCTAATTATATAACCCTGTCAGGTCAATACTGTCTCTAGATGAGATCAGCTGTCCTTGATCCTTTAAGATGGTTGTACTGTGCACTGGACTGTATGTTCCCTGGACTTTACGACCTGCAGCTGCAGATATCATTCCTCTCCTTCCATCTTAAACCTAACCACACTCCCATCATTTTTCCTTGCCCCTCCTTACTGATGTCCCCCAGCCCTCCTGCTCCTCAATGTGCAGGAGGGGCACTTAGAAAGTTACAATATTCTAAAAGGGGCTTTACGACTTGCAGATATTGTTTCCTCTCTTTGCATCCTCATCAACCTTCTAGTCCCTGCCTCTTCCATTGCAGTCCCCCAACACTCAATGGGTCCTAGGTGTGTTCCAATATTCTGAAATGGGGTCACACAGTATATCCAATTCGTGGGTCCACCTTGACCGAGAAATATTCGAAGGTGAGAGCAAAATTGAGGTAAACCAGCTGGGCTTTCACCTGTCCAGTTCTTTTAAACCAGTGTGGACTATAACACTTGAAAAAAAGCCACCTTAGAGTGTTAGACAAAGCCCCTGTCTCCATTGTTCCCCTTTGTTTACCCTCCCCTGCTCCTCCCCATTGGTTGTGAGGGGGTCTTCTCCTCTCACAGGCTACGTCCCAAAAATGGCACTCTATTCCCTTTATACACTGAGTGTACAAAACATTAAGGACACCTACTCTTTCCATGACAGACTGACCAGGTGAATCAAGGTGAAAGCTATGATCCATTATTGATGTCACTTGTTAAATCTAATTCAATCTGTATAGATGAAGGGGAGGAGAGAGGTAAATTAAGGATTTTTAAACCTTGAGACATTTGAGACATGGATTGTGTATGTGTGCCATTTGGGCAGTGAATGGGCAAGATTGAAGTACATTTAAACAGGGTATGGTAGTAGGTTCCAGGTGCACCGGTTTGTGTCACGAACTGCAAAGCCAGGTGGTAAGGGTAGGTAACAACACATCCGCCACACTGATCCTCACACAGGGGCCCCTCAGGGGTGCGTGCTCAGTCCCTTCCTGTACTCCCTGTTCACTCATGACTGCACGGCCAGGCACAACTCCAACACCCTCATTAAGTTTGCCGGTGACACATCATTGGTAGGCCTGCTCACCGACAACTATGAGACTAAAGAGGAGGTCAAAGACCTGGCCATGTGGTGCCAGGACAAAAAAACTCTCCCTCAATGTGATCAAGACAAAGGAGATGATTGTGGACTACAGGAAAAAGAGGACCGAGCACGCCCCCATTCTCATTGATAGGGCTGCAGTGGAGCAGGTTGAGAGCTTCAAGTTCCCTGGTGTCCAAATCACCAACAAACTAACATGGTCCAAGCACACCAAGACAGTCGTAAAGAGGGCACGATAAAACCTATTCCCCCTCAGGAGACTGAAAAGATTTGGCATGGGTCCTCAGATCCTCAAAAGGTTCTACAGCTGCACCATCGACAGCATCCTGGTTGCATCACTGCCTGGTATGGCAACTGCTCAACCTCCGACCGCAAGGCACTACAGAGGGTAGTTTGTACGGCCCAGTATATCACTGGGGCTAAGCTTCTTGCCATCCAAGACCTCTATACCAGGCGGTGTCAGAGGAAGGACCCAAAAATTGTCAAAGACTCCACTGGCTACCCAGACTATTTGCACTTTAATAACTCCACCTACATGTACATATTACCTCAATTACCTCGACTAACCGGTGCCACGCACATTGACTCTGTACCGGTACCCCCTGTATATAGTCTCGCTATTGTTATTTTACTGCTGCTCTTTAATTACTTGTTCCTTTTATCTCTTATTCTTATTCATATTTTTAAAACTGCATTTTTGGTAAAGGGCTTGTAAGTAAGCATTTCACTGTAAGGTCTACACAATTTGATTTGATCTTGACACAACTCTTTTGACACATTGTAGAGTCCATGCCCATGAATTGAGGCTGTTCTGAGTTCTAAATGGGGGGGGGGGGGGGGGGGGGGGGGGGGGTTGCAACTCAATATTAGGAAGATGTCCCTATGTTTGGTATACTCAGTGTAGTGTGCTACTTTTGTCTAGGGCCAATAGGGAATAGGGTGTCATTTGGGATGTACCCCAGTGTCTCTTCTTCTAAGGTCACAGCCTCTGCCATGCAGAATATAGATGTAGAGGACAGGTTGTACTTGTGAACTGGGTTTTATTCTAGTAGTGACCAAGGCAGGCAGTGGTAGTATAATTTGTACTGTAAAACTGTCTGCCATTTATATTATTTTATTTTGAGATGTTGAAATACTATATCAACTTAACGACCAGACTTTATAGTTGCCTTGGCACCCTAGTAGCAGCCTAAGCACAGAGCTCCTGTAAATGTGTAAATATTTTGTTATTTTGAGGCGTTTCATTTTTTTTTTTTAGATCAGCTTTTTTGTTTTTAACAACATTGAGTTTTTATTGCAAGTATCTGTCCATTTTGAGCCACAGATTTGCAGATTGACCCACAGCTTAACACTTTTTGCTTGATAAATGCATCTGGATACATACCGTCTTTTTGGTTTCACCTTGCTGCCAATTACTGTTCTTTTGAGAACATCATTTAAGGAGTCGCCTGAAGCATGAGAGGAATGAGAGAAAGAGGAATACAGTAGTGCTGAGGAAGAGGGCTCGTAGAAAGGAAGACTGGCTACAGTTCTGAACTTTATGTGGTGAGCTTTCTGGCAGCCAGAGCTGCTGAGGCGTCAGCCACGTGAGTGCTACACAGAGTGGAAGGGGAGACGTCCAGTGGCTGCAAGACTCAGGCGTGTTCCCAGACTTGCCCTCTACAATGATCACCATCATCTACAATCCTCTGTCTAGCTTCCTTCGCTCAAGCCATGACCTGACCCTCTCCATCTTCGGAGGATGCAGCTTTCAAGACTCGGACCTCTATTGGTTGACTTGTCATGATATTCCATGACTTTATTTCTTTATTTTCTGCGCTTTGAAAAGCTCTATAGAAACTTAAGAGATGAATGTATTATTTTTATCCATATTATTATTATGATGATGTAATGCAGTATAAAAAAAAACTGTTGCTATAGAGAATCAATAGCGAAGAGATTATATTGGGTCCTACAGTACAGTATAAATATGATCATATCTGTAGAGTATTAAAAATGTATGTACAAGTACGTACAGTGGCTAGTGAAAGTCTACACACGCCTTTTACAGTCTACACATTTTGCTGCTTTAAAATCTAAGAAGGGAATCAATTGTATTTTTTTATTAACGATCTACACGACCTACTCCACATTTTCAAAGTAAAAGAGAAAATATAAAAATGTTACCAAATTAATAAAAAATAAATACAAATTTAAGATGTTTTGATTGCGTATGTCTTCACACCCCAGAGTTAATACTTGGTGGAAGCACCTTTAGCAGCCATAAGAGGCTGTGAATCATTTTTTGAATAAAATTCTACCAACTTTGCACAACTCTTCAGGCAACATTTATCTATTGTTTTTGTCAAAATTGCTCAAGCTCAGTATATGTGGTTGGGAATAATTGGAGAGCAATATTAAAACCTTGTCTCTGATTTGTAAACAAATATAAGTCATGACTGGGACAACTCAAGAACATTCAACACATCTTAGAAAGCAATTCTAGTGTGTCTTCAGAATTAAAATGTGTGTAATTGTCCCACTGAAAAATAACTTGCAGGGTTAGATTGCCATGATCAAAATAAATATGAAAGGAGCAAAGCCCAGATAAAAAGGTTTGAGGAAACAGTATCAGGCTTCTGAATACCTAACACTGGGATAGTTTTGTTTTTCAGCGGGACAATACACACATTTTATTGCCAAAGACACACCAGAATGGCTTTCCAATAGGTGTTCAGTGTTCCTGAATGGTCCAGTCTCAGTCCTGACTTAAATCTGCTTGAAAATCAGAGACAATGTTAGAGTATTACTGTCCATCAATGACTCCTAACCAAATGTACAGACCTTGAGCAATTTTCACAAGAACAATATGTTGCCCTAAGAGTTGTGCAAGGTTGGTATAATCTTATTTAAAAGGATTCAGAAACGTAATGCTCCTATAGGTGCTTCACCAAGTATAAACACTGGGGTGTGAAGCAATCAAGACATCTTCATTGTTCATTTTTTATTAATTTGAGAGGAACATTTTGGGGGGATAGTTCTTTGATTTTGAAAAAGTGGAGTAGCTTGTGTACATTGGTAAGAAACGAATCAAATGTCATTTATTTTGAAGGCAGCAAAATGTGAAGACTGCAAGGGGTATGTACACTTTCTCTAGGCACTGTACATGGTTTGAGAGTATTACATATCTGTGTTGGAGTAATGAGGGCTATCTGGTGTTGCAGTAAGACTTCCATCATTACATATTGGATGTGTAACGGTATTAGCACCTAGATGAGTAGATAGATGAGCACATCTGATGGATGAGCACATCTTACCTGGTCATGGGTTAGATAAGCATTCTGACAGGGGTTTATTTTAACTAAGCAAGTCAGTTTACGAACAAATTCGTATTTGTAACTCCTAAGGAACTCTCAAAATCGTATATGACTTTGCCTGGGACAAAACAACCCTCACAGTAAAGAAATGTAAAGAAATGGCCTAGAAAGAACATCAAACATTCTGGTTTAATTAGGCTTCTTGGATGGTGTTTTTTTTTAAATGTTATCTTAGCACAGACTGCTTGTCTGAGATATCCTCTTGGTTCCTGAACAAGCTGGTGTCTTCCCCCGTTACGCACAGTGGGTATGCAGCCTAATGTATGATGATAACAAACAGAGAGCTAACGTGTGTGCTGTTTCTGATTCACAGTGCCATCCATTATGTGTGCGTGTGTGCTGCTTTCCATTCAGATGTTGATGAATTGGCAGACAGACAGTAGCTTCCTCATCAGCTCTGAACAGTGTTCTAAATTTCCTGTCTGGACCTCAAGTTGTTCCTGCCTGTCCCCCTCTCTCTCCTCTCGTCCCTAGACTGAATAGGGGTTGTTGCAGGGCATTTCCATTGAAAAGGACCCATGAGCATCAACATGTAAGCATCAAATTGGGTGTCAAATGAAAGCTAAGAGTCTACATTTCTGGGAAACGAAGGCATAGATACATTTTCCAACCATTTTCCATCTTAAAAATGAGGCATAAGTAGAGACTTGATTTCTGGATAAACAGATACCCGAAAAATAAAATGGTATCAAAACTACACCAAAACACAATAAGGTTGACTAATATCAACACTTATATATTTGGAAGAAATTGGTTACATTGTGTATGTTTAAGAAATATTGCCTTGTGCTTTGTAATTTCCAAAAACCGACATATGAAAAAACTCAAAGCATAATTATGTTACCATGGAATTGCTCTGCAATATTGTGTGTGTGTGTGTGTGTGTGTGTGTGTGTGTATGTGTGTGTATGTGTGTGTGTGTGTGTGTGTGTGTGTGTGTGTGTGTGTGTGTGTGTGTGTGTGTGTGTGTGTGTGTGTGTGTGTGTGTGTGTGTGTGTGCGCCAACATGCTTGCAAGTGATTGATACAATTACCAAGCCGTGCAAGTGTAAAATGTCCACCTCACTTTCACACCAAACATTGTACACCTACACTACCGATACCACCAACACCGAAAATATTAGTGCTGCTACCCAGCTAACGTGGCTGCCAGCTGGTTCTTAAAGGGCACTGGTGAATCACTTGCAGTGACCCTTTTGGCACGTCTTTGTGTTATGACGTAGGTGATTGGCAGTGAGGGAAATTGGACAGCTGCGACTGGCTAGGGTGTTGCTGGCTGACTGACTGGCTACAAAGTGTTTCAATGGGTTTCGTTGCCTGGCTGGCCTGGCAGTTCCCTGGTATGTGTATCCCGGGTCAGCCCCCCAGTTGCCTCGTGCAACCATCCTGAAATCTTGCGAGCTTTCATCAGGATGGTAATATGAGGCTAGCCCCACAAGGGGATCTCAGAACACTCAGCTGGATGTAATGAATGGGTCTTTCCCCACAATGCCATTCCAAACCACTGGGTGATGCAAACGATAGATATTCTATGACGACTGTACAGAACGTAATGTGGAAAGACCAAAAGGATGACAAATATCAGTAGTATTTGTAAGATTCCAAATCAATCCAAATGTGTAGTCGTTATTGAAAATCCTTTCCTAAAATAGGATAACCTACAACTACAATTTGTCACCCTTTCCTGTTTGGTATCAGGACATCTAGTGAGTGAACATTGTCACATTTGCACCAAAAAAAGCCCCCTGGTTGGTGATTCATGGCAAGCTTCGATTTCTTTATTTGTACTGGCCAACTGTCAGAGATACAGTGACCAAAACAGCTACTGCATGGACTCAAAGGACTGCTCAAAACAGACCTGGGTTTAAGTACTATTTGAAATCTTTCAAATACTTTAGCATTTGCCTTAGTCTTCCTGATGTGCCAGGTGGTCCATTGGTTCCAGTGCAAGCTCAATCAAAGAAAGCCCAGATAAAATGTTTTAAATTATTTCAAATATTATTTGAAACCAGGATATATCTGACAATACTGGACTGATGTTAGTGACCTTTCACTGTATTCTAATCCATCAAGCTCATATCTGAGCCTCATATCTGAGCAGGAACCTCACTACATCGTTAGCATCACTCACACACGAGTTTCTGACTCTGGGTAACTTGGATGGTGTCTGGTCAACCTGGATTTGACTGCCACCTGGTCCCGAGGCATGTGTCCAAAATGACAACCTATTCTCTATATATTGTAGTGCACTACTTTTGACCAGAGCCCTATGGACCCATGCCAAATGTAGTGCACTACTGGAATACATTGATATTTCAGATGCAAACTGCAACCTGGATTTGACTGCCACCTGGTCCCGAGGCATGTGTCCAAAATGACAACCTATTCTCTATATATTGTAGTGCACTACTTTTGACCAGAGCCCTATGGACCCATGCCAAATGTAGTGCACTACTGGAATACATTGATATTTCAGATGCAAACTGCCACCTGGTCCCCCTCTCTTATGTCTCCCTTTGGAACCAACATTTCTGCCAGTGCCAACAGTTCTGCCGGATCCATCCGGCTCTGTCTTTCCTTGGCTTTTCAGACTGTAGAATGATTCTGATTTCATTGCAATCTAATGTGTTTTATGTACTGTATCCAGGATGATTGTTGTTATGTGTCACAGAGAGGTGGAACCATCCATGTTTTTGACACTGCTGTTTGACCTCTTCTTCCTCTACTGCCATATCTTCGATTTTGAACTACAGTAAATAGGGGTTCACATATTCTTTATTTCCCTTGACATGATCAAATCATAGATCCATCATAAATTAGTAACTTTTTTTCTCATTTGGAACACAGCTTGGAGGGTACTGTGGTGTTGAATGCTGAGCTGTAGTCAACGAACAGCATTCTTACATAGGTATTCCTCTTGTCCAAATGGGATGGGGCAGTGTGCAGTGTGATGGCGATTGCGTCGTCTGTGGACCTTTTTGGGCGTTATGCAAACTGAAGTGGGTCTAGGGTGGCCGGTAAGGTGCAGGTGATATGATCCTTGACTAGTCTTGCGAAGCACTTCATGATGACAGTAGTCATTTAGTTAAGTTATCTTTGCCTTCTTGGGTACAGGAACAATGGTAGCCATCTTGAAGCATGTGGGGACAACAGACTGGGATAGAGAGCAATTGAATATGTCCGTAAACACACCAGCCAGCTGGTCTGCGCATGCTTTGAGGTCTGGGCCAGCAGCCTTGTGAGGATTAACACTTTTAAATGTTTTAACGTCAGCCACAGAGAAGGAGAGGAAGGGAGGGCACAGTCCTTGTTAGCGGGCTGCAACGGTGGCACTGGATTATCCTCAAAGCAGGCAAAGAAGGTGTTTAGTTTGTCTGGAGGCGTGACGTTGGTGTCCGTGATGTTGATGGATTTCTTTTTGTTGTCTTTGATTTCCTGTAGACCCTGCCACATACGTCTTGTGACTGAGCCGTTAAATTGCAACTCCACCTTGTCCCTGTACTGGCATTTAGCTTGTTTGATTGCCTTGCGGAGGGAATAGCTACACGGTTTATATTCAGATGTATTCCCATACCTCTTTCCATGGTTAAATGCGGTGGATCGTGCTTTCAGTTTTCCGCAAATGCCACCATCCATCCACGGTTTCTGGTTAGGGTAGGTTTTAATAGTCACAGTGGGTACAAAATCTCCAATGCACCTATTTATAAACATACTCACCGAATCAGCGCATAGGACACAATCCCAGCGATGTAGGCGCAGGTAGATCAAGCACCAGTGCAGCGAAGCTATTCCAATTAGCATTTTCCCCATAAATTCACACAGAATTGAGATGTGCTTGTTAAGCATAGCCCCCTTTCCTTTTTCACCTCATTCCTGTAATCCTCCACTAACTGCCGCATTGGAACTCCGGATTGTCAGTATTACAAGAGCGTAATAAACACAGCTTCCTCGTTAGCAAACTAGTTAGCTAGCTATCAGGCTAGTTGGTAGCAGGTAGCAGGTAGCAGTGTTGACACAAACAGTTATTATAATTTATTTTATAAAACAAAGTAAAACTTCGGAAATGCAAAGAGACTCCAGAAAGCGGTCCTAAATTAGATAGTTGACTTTTCCTACTAGCACTTACTTTGCTGATAACTTATTTATTGAGGAAAAATGTACATACTATGAATGCACTAACTGTAAGTCGCACTGAATAAGAGCATCCCGGAAATGACTAAAATGTCAAATATTAAATATATGCAGGCGAACAACGTGAAATATTGTGAAAATAACGCAGAAAATATTTCACAAATCTTAACATAAACCATTAGTTAAATTGACCCCAGAATTGGTATATAAACTCAATACATTAAGTAATGACTTTAAGAATGAATACCTTATGCATTCAAAAATAACCAACCTATAGCACTAAACTAAACTTCACTTGCGTCATCCTTGTGGTATTGAGAGATAAACATGATCATTCTTCACTAATTGCACATAAAGGAAGATAGTTCCTACATGATAGAGTGCTTGCTTTGTTATCCAACTGATCTTGTGTCCTTTCCGTCATCCTGTGAATCCCGTTCATAGCTCCTCACAGCTATATTTTGTAAAATAATTGACCCTCTATTGACTTTTGTGCAACCTTCGGGGTTTACAAATAAAGTAATACATAAATAATCTGCAGAAGCATTCATGTACAATAAAGATACATTTATTATCGTATACTATCCCTTTTCCTCTATTAAACTATATTAAATCCCTATTTTTCAGATTGTTTTAAACACATAACTTTCCCTCATTCTGTTCAATATATAATATTTATTTCCATATGAAAACCACTGAAGAGGGTGGAAAATCTGGCACTATACAGGTGTGTTCCTTTCTTTCTGGCCAGAGTAAGATTTTAATAGCTCAGCAGAGAGTACCTTATCATCTGCATTTTTCCACCTGTAAAATCTTATGACATTTAAGTGTCAGCATTAACTTAATGTCCTCCACCGAACTCTTTGGCCTCCTGAAAAATAAAAATAGTGCCCGGTTTACGATGTAAATGGAAAGACTAGATCCTTAGATAGACTACGCCTTGAGCTGGGTGCTGCCAGGGGCCAGGGTTGCATAAGTGACAACATTAAAAGCCTCTTACGAGGGTTTGGGGCTCATTGATGGTTCCCAGGACTTTGACTCAGGACTGTCGTTGGGCTTTGGGAAACATCTACAAGAGGCTAAACAACTATTTACACCTGGAGAATAACAGGAACTAGATACCACTTTCACACTTGATTTTTCAAGCACTGTCTTATAGGACTCATTTTACAGGCCTCGTTGAGTCCTTGGCCAATATACCGGAGGTGTTGTTTCCTGGTGAGTGTTTATGTGTTAATTTCATTAATTTCTATTAAGACATTTTCTGCCAAGAGGATAAAACTTCCAACTCTCCCCAAAGTATGTCTATAAATGAGCATGTATGTATGTTTAGACGTTGTGAATGCTATGTTTTTTTTTATCTGCATGAATATTGAAATTCCCAAACTAGGTGAGTCCTTGGTTCTGCTGTTTTACAGTCTAAGGCATGTTGTAAAAGTCAATCCCTTGAGGCTGGCTGATGCACAATTCATATTTCATCCAGTATTGGCAGTTCATATTAACTGATGCACTTGCTGCAAAGGTTAATTAACATTTGAACCTAATGTAAAAAATATGAGTTGGAAGCCAACTATACACCAATATGTTGTCACTGTCTGGCTCAGCAGATTTTTTTCCAAAGCTGATTAAGCATAATGTCGATCTTACCCAGTGAGCCACGTAGTCCAGCTACTTCACCATCTCCTCTGAACAGTAACTCTCTGGTCGGTAGTTGCCGCAATGGTGAAGCTATCTGCTGTCTGGGTGAATAACAGCGATACTGATCAGTTTTTTTTTTAGACCCACATTAAAGGAAATATTCAGACAACTTTAGGTATTTCTGCGCTGTCCATAGAAATATAAATGGACATACAGGTCGCTATTGGAGCTTTAAGGGAGGATCAGGGAGAGTGAGACGTTCAGAGCGAGAGCTGATAGGGTCAGGTCAGACAATAACAGCTCTATGCCCCTGTGATGATATGGTGACTATGAATTTCACCACTCCACTGCTTTGTACTGTATCTCAAAAAGGACAAAAGGTCTTCAGTAGTGTCCAGCAATATAAAGTATATCTTCAACACAGACACTCTCTATATATTTTCTTCAATCCATCTCTTTACTCTATGTCTGTATGTATGACACCACTAGTCCTGAACAGAGACATTCCTGTCGGTGCTCTTTGGAATAGAATCCGGTCAATTTAGATTCATACAGTGTCTAAAGAAGCATGAGGATTCTAAAGAAGCATTAACGGGGGTTAGGGTTTCAGCAGGCTTTTGGGACGTATGAGTCAGGATGACACAGCTGGTGGCTGGCATGGCTGCTGGGTAGGGTAGAAGGGGCAGACATCGATGTATCTCAGGGTAGAGGGGGCAGGCTCTGGCTCTTGGGGTTATCAGTATTCAACATTAGGGAGCAGCAAACTGAGCAATCTACTATATCAGTCAGTAGACTGGGCAAGAACATAGACTTCAGGCAGCAGAAAGTGAGCTAAAGTGAACTATAGATCGACAAGACTGTGGAAGAGAGATTTGACTAGCTGTCAAGGTGTCAAAAGAAAATATAATGTTGCTGGAGACCTGACCTGAGAGCTGAGGTGACATTGGAGTGTACAATAAACAAGGGTAATTCTAGTCATTCTTGGAGTTGTGTGGTGAATGTGAGCACTTTTTATGTGTGTAAGGAATAAATGACTGTCACTGTTCAGCATGTGGCAGAGCTTACAAACCATTACAGACTACAAATGGAAGCACCGCCGAGAGCTGCCCAGTGACACAAGCCTACCAGACGAGCTAAACTACTTCTATGCTTGCTTCGAGGCAAATAACACTGAAACATGCATGAGAGCACCAGCTGTTCCGAAAGACTGTGTGATCACACTCTCCGCAGCCGATGTAAGACCTTTAAACAAGTCAATATTCACAAGGCCGCAGCGCCAGATGGATTACTAGGACGTGTACTGCGAGCATGCGCTGACCAACTGGCAAGTGTCTTCACTGACATTTTCAACCTCTCCATGTCTGAGTCTGTAATATCAACATGTTTTAAGCAGACCACCGTACTGACTGTGACCAAGAACACTAAGGTAACCTGCCTAAATGACTACCGACCCGTAGCACTCACGTCTGTAGCCATGAAGTGCTTTGAAAGGCTGGTCATGGCTCACATCAACACCATTATCCCAGAAACCCCAGAACCACTCCAATTTGCATACCGGCCCAACAGATACACAGATGATGCAATCTCTATTGCACTTCACACTGCCCTATCCCACCTGGACAAAAGGAACACCTACAAAGAGAGGCCTGTAATTTTCATCATACTTCAACTATGATAGACGAAATGAGGAAAAAAATCCAGAAAATCACATTGTAGGATTTTTAATGAAATTATTTGCAAATTATGGTGTAAAATATTTTTTCTCATTTTGTCTTAAACACCTCCCTCTGCAATTGGATCCTGGACTTCCTGACGGGCCGCGCCCAGGTGGTAAGGGTAGGTAACAACACATCTGCCATGCTGATCCTCAACACAGGTGCCCCTCAATGGTGCGTGTTCAGTCCCCTCTTGTACTCCCTGTTCACTCATGACTGCACGGCCAGGCACGACTCCAATACCATCATTAAGTTTGCCGATGACACAACAGTGGTAGGCCTGATAACCGACAACGACGAGACAGCCAATAAGGAGGAGGTCAGAGACCTGGCCATGTAGTGCCAGGACAACAACCTCTCCCTCAACTTGATCAAGACTAAGGAGATGATTGTGGACTTCAAGAAAAGAGGACCGAGCACACCCCCATTCTCAACGACGGGGTTTCAGTGGAGCAGGTTGAGAGCTTCAAGTTCCTTGGTGTCCACTTCACCAACAAACTAACATGATCTAAGCACACCATGACAGTCATGAAGAGGGCATGACAAAACCTATTCCCCCTCAGGAGACTGAAAAGATTTGGCATGGGTCCTCAGATCCTCAAAAGGTTCTACAGCTGCACCATCGAGAGCCTCCTGACTGGTTGCATCACTGCCTGGTATTACAACTGCTTAGCCACGGCACTACAGAGTGTAGTACGAACGGCCCAGTACATCACCGGGGCCAAGCTTCCTGCCACCCAGGACCTCTATACCAGGCGGTGTCAGAGGAAGGACCCAAAAATTGTCAGACTCCAACCACCCTAATCATAGAATGTTCTCTCTGCTACCACACGGGAAGCGATACCGGAGCGCCAAGTCTAGGTCCAAGAGGCTTCTAAACAGCTTCTACCCTCAAGCCATAAGACTCCTGAACACCTAATCAAATGGCTACCCAGACTATTTGCATTCCCATTCTCTGTTGTTATCGTGTATGCATAGTCACTTTAATAACTACACCTACATGTACATATTACCTTAACTAACCGGTACCCCCGCATATTGACTCTGTACCAGTGCCCCCCTGTACATTGTCTCGCTATTGTTATTTTATTGCTGATCTTTAATTACTTGTTACTTTTATTTCTTATTTTTATCTGTATTTTTTTTAACTGCATTGTTGGTTAGGGGCTCGTAAGTAAGCATTTCACTATAAGGTCTACAACTGTTGTATTCGGCGCATGTGACTAATACAATTTGATTTGATCTCTGAATATTAATGTGGATGTTTTCTAATCAGAGTTTCTTCTGCTTAAGAGAGACAGCACAATGTGAATGAGAAAAATGCAGTGATGTCTGCTGCGGAAAATGCCACAGTACAGAGACATTTTCCTTGTAAGGGATTTCCTCCTCTTCTTCCGAAGAGGAGAGGCGAGAAGGATCAGAGGACCAATATGCGGCGTGGTAAGTGTCCATGGTTCTTTTAATAAGAAATAGTACACATGAACAACTGAATACAAAAACAATAAACGTGGAATGAACGAAACCCAAAACAGTACCGTGTGGTGGAAAAACACAGATACAGAAACACCCACCCACCAAGGACCAAGCGGCGTGGTAAAAGACAGCGACGACAGCAGCAGCAGCAACAACAGCGGCCAGCATCACAGGACTCCTGGACATGGGAGGAGATATTGAACGGAGAGGGACCCTGGGCACAGGCTGGGGAATATCGCCGCCCCAAAGCAGAGCTGGAGGCAGCGAAAGCTGAGCGGCGGCGATATGAGGAGGCAGCACGGCAGTGCGACAGGTACGAGAGGCAGCCCCCAAAAATGTTTGGGGGGAGGCACACGAGGTGTGGGGCTAAGCCAGGTAGCAGACCTGAGCTCACTCCTCGTGCTTATCATAAGCAGCGCGTTACTGGTCAGGCATCGTGTTATGCGGTTAAGCGCACGGTGTCGCCAGTACGTGCCCATAGCCCGGTGCGCTATAGGGCAGCCCCCCGAGAATGTCATGCGAGTGTGGGCATCCAGCCAGGGCGTATGGTGCCTGCTCAGCGTGTCTTGTCGCCTGTACGCCGTTTCGGGCCAGGGTATCCTGCGCCGGCTCTGCGTGCTGTGTCTCCGGGGCGCTGGGAGGGTGCAGTGCGTCCTATGCCTGCACTCCGCTCGTGCCGGGCAAATGTGGGAGTGGAGCCTAAGGGAGAGGTGCACGAAGTAGGCACTAGATCTCCCGTGCTTACCCACAGCCCGGTTCAACCTGTGCCTGCACTCTGGAGGGCCCGGGCTAGAGTAGTTATCCAGCCTGGGGAAGTGGTGCCAAGGCTGCGCACCAGAGCTCCAGTGCTCCCCCACAGCCCGGTCCTTCGGGTGCCTCCTCCTAACACCAAGCCTCCTGAAGGTCTCCCCAGCCTGGTGGGTCCTGTGGCAGCCCCACGCACCAGGCTGTCTCTCTGTCTCCTCCCTACAGGTGTTCCTGTCTGTCCGGCGCTGCCGGAGTCTCCTGCCTGTCCGGCGCTGCCGGAGTCTGAGGTGCCAGAGCCCCTCAGCCCAGAGGCGCCAGAGTCCCTCAGCCCAGAGGCGCCAGAGCTTCCGCCCCTCTGTCCCGAGGTGCCCCTCTGTCCCGAGCTGCCCCTCTGTCCAGTGGGGTCATTTAGAAGGGTTGCCGTGGTTAGGAAGCCACGGAGGCGGACAATGAAGCGGACTAAGACGATGGTGAAGTGGGGTCCACGTCCCGCGCCAGAGCCGCCACCGCGGACAGACGCCCACCCAGACCCTCCCCTATAGGTTAAGGTTTTGCGGCCGGAGTCCTCACCTTTGGGGGGGGGGGGGGGTACTGTCATGTTCTGACCTTTATTTCCTTTGTTTTGTCATTATTTAGTATGGTCAGGGCTTGAGTTGGGGTGGGCAGTCTATGTTTTTTTTTCTATGATTTGGGGATTTCTATGTTTCGGCCTAGTATGGTTCTCAATCAGAGGCAGGTGTCATTAGTTGTCTCTGATTGAGAATCATACTTAGGTAGCCTGGGTTTCACTGTGTGTTTGTGGGTGTATGTTTCGTGTCTGTGTTTTTCCACCACACGGTACTGTTTTGGGTTTCGTTCATTCCACGTTTATTGTTTTTGTCTTCAGTTGTTCATGTGTACTATTTCTTATTAAAAGAACCATGCCGCATATTGGTCCTCTGATCCTTCTCGCCTCTCCTCTTCGGAAGAAGAGGAGGAAATCCCTTACATTCCTGTTTCTCAGGATGAACTTTTTCGAAAGCTGAGAAATGTTATGCTTAATAAAAATCAAGAATGATGAGTACAGTATGTTGGTATGTACAGGGTGTGCATATTTGCCCTATTGGTGACAGCCTATAAAGTCTGTAATGAATCTGATATGAGTAAATACCAGGTAATTTGAAGATGGTAAATGTAAATTATTACTAGCCATTACATGAACCTTCATTCTGATCTTGTGTGTGTGTGTGTGTGTGTGTGTGTGTGTGTGTGTGTGTGTGTGCAGACACACAGGAGGTCATGATTCACAAAGACAGACAAGGGGGTGTTGGTGGTTGCCATGGCATCCCGAGCTCCATGTCCCTGCACAGACAACACTCCAAACTCCCCCCTAAAGAGATGTTCAACGACATCATGTACATAGGTCAGTAACTTCCCCTCAAAGACGTGCTCACTTATGTTCAATTTATGTGGACAGTTACTCTGCAGACTGCCGTAGTGTAGGTTATAGGTACCATACGTTAAGGGAAATACGTTACCCACATACAGTTGAAGTCGGAAGTTTACATACACCTTAGCCAAATACATTTAAACTCAGTTTTTCACAATTTCTGATACTTAATCCTAGTAAAAAATCCCTGTCTTGAGTCAGTTCACCACCATCAGGATCACCAGTTTATTTTAAGAATGTGAAATGTCAGAATAATAGTAGAGAGAATGATTTATTTCAGCTTTTATTTCTTTCATCACATTCCCAGTGGGTCAGAAGTTTACATACACTCAATTAGTATTTGGTAGCATTGCCTTTAAAATGTTTAACTTGGGTCAAATGTTTCGGGTAGCTTTCCACAAGCTTCCCACAATAATTTGGGTGAATTTTGGCCCATTCATCCTGACAGAGCTGGTGTAACTGAGTCAGGTTTTGCGACCAAGCTTTAGCTTCCTGACTTGAGATGTTGCTTCCATATATCCACATCATTTTCCTTCCTCATGATGCCATCTATTTTGTGACGTGCACCAGTCCCTCCTGCAGCAAAGCACCCCCACAACATGATGCTGCCACCCCTTGCTTCACGGCTGGGATGGTGTTCTTCGGCTTGCAAGCCTCCCTCTTTTTCCTCCAAACATAACGATGGTATTCATGGCCAAACAGTTCTATTTTTGGTTTTATCCGAGCAGTGGACATTTCTCCAAAAAGTACGATCTTTGTCCCCATGTGCAGTTGCAAAGTCTGGCTTTTTTATGGCCGTTTTGGAGCAGTGGCTTCTTCCTTGCTGAAGGAAGAAGCCCCTGTGGATATAGATACTTTTGTACCTGTTTCCTCCAGCATCTTCACAAGGTCCTTTGCTGTTGTTCTGGGACTGACTTCCACTTTTTGCACCAAAGTACATTCATCCCTAGGAGACGGAACGCGTCTCCTTCCTGAGCAGTATGACCGATGCGTGGTCCCATAGTGTTTATACTTGCAAACTTTTGTTTGTAAAGATGAACGTGTTACCTTCAGGCTTTTGGAAATTGCTCCCAAGGATGAACCAGACTTGTGGAGGTCTACAATTTTTTTCTGAGGTCTTGGCTGATTTCTTTTGATTTTCCCATGATGTCAAGCAAAGAGGCACTGAGTTTGAAGGTAGGCCTTGAAACACATCCACAGGTACACACACCTCCAATTGACTCAAATTATGTCAATTAGCCTATCAGAAGCTTCTAAAGCCATGTCATCATTTTATGGAACTTTCCAAGCTGTTTAAAGGCACAGTGAACTTAGTGTATGTAACTTCTGACCCACTGGAATTATGATACAGTGAATTATAAGTGAAATAATCTGTCTGTAAACAACTGTTGGAAAAATGACTTGTGTCATGCACAAAGTACATGTCCTAACTGACTTGCCAAAACTATAGTTTGTTAACAGGAAATGTGTGGAGTGGTGGAAAAACGAGTTTTAATGACTCCAACCTAAGTGTATGTAAACTTCCGACTTCAACTGTATTAAGGAAAATGCCATTGCATAACTCCAAAGGAAAGGTTGGATGCCAAATGTTATATGCAAGTATGTTTGTGTTTATGGCATGTCATGACAATTTGGATAAATGTGAAATCCTGTAGATTAGAATAAAGGCGCTCTTTGGTTTAAGGTTTAATTGGACATTAAAAATAACAAGGCACCAAGAATCTTCATACGATTAAAATGCATTTATTGTGGTAGCTTGATCAGTGCAACAACATCTTTAAACCTCTGATGCATTGTAAAAAATGTGATATGTTCTTGCAATGCCATGGGTATGCAGATTGCGTCTGGCATTGGTTGATGTGAGTAAAAGTCATAGCCATCTTTAGATTCAGTTTGACACTTGGTGGATATGATCACGGGGGCTGGCGGAAATATATTGAATTCAATAAATGTAAAGGAAGAACAAACTGCATCATATCTATCAACATATTTCTGAACTTCAGTCTGCAATACTTTTTGGGGTAAGCACTGCAAATTGAACAGCATTATCTTTGTACTTTTAGTGCGGGGCCTCACTGGATGTGTTCACTTGACATGGAGGAATGACACACTCTGTACCTCTTCTTTACAGTCACACGTCATACAGTAGTCAGGCAGCTGAGCTGGAAGATAGGACCAGGGCATTAAGCGCTAAGTGTTCAGGCCTGAAAGTGAGAGGGCGACACATCATAAATTATCCCTACTCTCTGGCATTAAGGACTGGTATTTTTGGAGAGGACGGATCATATTAATTGTCTGAATAAGGAACTGTCGCGTATGGGTGTGAATGATGAACTAAAATAAACTCTGCAGTATTTTTGAGAATGCAAAGATTTTTTTATTCGTGCTTTAGATATCCTAGGCTGAACAGTTAGGTAGCAGTAAGTGAGTGAGCCTTACATGTGAGTAGTCCTGATAATAGTGGGATTGAAAATAGACAAAAAGATAGACAGTACTTGTTAAAGAACCTCAAAGAAACAGAGGAGCAATCATAAGGAAATCATTACAATTCTAATTATGAGTCTCAATAGTACCAGGTAAATACAGGCCTGTCAATAAAGTAACAAACTCCTCAACTGGTTTCACTCACAAATGCATCTCTCCTTGTATCTCCTGTCAGTGGGCGGCTGGACCCAGGAGGACCCCTCCTGCCCAGTGGAACAGTTCTACCCCCTGGAGAATGAGTGGAAGAACATGGCCTCCATGACCAATCACCGTGGTAACGTGGCCGTGTGCGGCCTGTATGGGAAGATCTACACAGTGGGCGGGTCTGATGGCATCACCTACAAAAGCAATGTGGACAGGTAAAGGCGTTTTAAGATGGCTGCCCATAGAACTGTTGGTAATGCTTTACTTGTATATCCTATTTCAGCAGGTAGGCTACCGTTTGTGTGGAGAGCGCCCGTCACATTGAACATTCTACTCCATTGTCATTCCTTCATTATTGTGCCAAAACAATTTGCTAATGTTTGCTCATGTTGCTAATGATTTCAAGCACACATTCTTAATGCTAGACATATCCTACATTGGTAATATACAAGATCACATGCAAGAATAAATGATAACGTTTATTAAAGTTTAAAAGCATCTGCTGACCTGTACTCACCACCGCAGATTGTTGATTTGAAGAGCGCTCACATAGTTATCCAGCAGGTGCACACGCTCAGTAATTAGAACATTACCTATGTTGAGGAATGTTTTTCCATGCCTTTATTCAAATAAATATAAATGTATGTCACAGGTTTGACTCTTATTTATATGTGTAAATGTGTGTGTAAATATATATTTCAAAATATTAGAAATTGGCCAAAAATATATTTTTATTTGCACATGTATTTTCAGTGCATTGATATGATCACTGATAACTATTGAGAGGTAATCTAGCAGGGGGATGGTCCCCCAGGGGGTCTGGAGGTTTGGGCTGAGTGGCTGGGTAGTCAGAGAGGAATCCCCAGGATTGGGCTGTTATTTTGATGGGTCCATGATAGATGTGGGGACAGGTTGTCAGCCTCTTAATAATCAGCAACCTGCAGCCCTGCGCTGAGTGCTGACACTGGGGAGGGAGGCCTCTGCATGGTGGGGTAAAGGGGGTGAGGTGTGGGGATGGGGATGGCATTATGTCTCCTGGAAACATCCAGCACTTTTACATTTCTACAGTATCACCCGCTTTCACAATCTTTTTAGTCTTAGACCAGGGTGACTTCTCCTCAAATCCCCCTCTCTCTACACCTGGCCCTGCATCTTAGTTATCTTGGCGAGGGAGTGCATGACTGCACACTTCAGGAGAAAAGGAAGATAATTGGGATACTATTCTGCAGACTAGCACTCCCCCTCTCTGCTTCACAATCTTCCACCTCCTAGAAGCTAGAGACAATCCCTTGTGGGCAGTGTTCCCTCCGAGCTCAACCTTTTCTTATCGGTCTGGGCGGTTACTCCCATATGTCTGCTTGAAGGCAGAGCAGAGAAAGCAGACAGCAGCAGAGAGCAGTAAAGAGTAGCATTCAAGCCCTGGGATCTGGCTCTCAGGGATCTCATCATTTGATTGCGCCTCATGCTGGGTTTCCCATCATTTTTTAAATAATATTTTTTTGTGATTTAGCAGACACTCTTATCCAGAGGGATTTACAGTTGTGAGTGCATGCATTTTTTAAACTTTTTTCCCATTTGAGCCCTGCAGGAGGGAAAAGATGTGTCTCTGGCGTCAATCTGTGCTACTTCCGAACAATTAACTGATTGCATGCTCAAACTAATCCACTCTGTCACTCAACACAATTTTGGTTTCCAACTAAGGGTTTACTCTAACACTTCTGCAGAAGAGCTATAATTTATGACACATCATTGACAGTTTATTTTGCTCCTCATACCTAAGTTAGTGTTTTGGGGATTTCTCTTTACTATCCCTAAACAGCGTGTTTCAGTCTTTTTGTATCACATTGATCGAGATGTTGATAACTAATTATTAACAGCTAACTTTGTTCACCAGATAGGTCTTTCCCAGCTTTATCTAAAACATAAGGCTAACCCCCCCCCCCCCCCTTCTCTCTCCCTTCCCTACATCTGCAGGTACGACCCACAAACTAACATCTGGAGTAACGACGTGACCCCACTGAGCAGCCCCCGCAGCGGAGTGTGTCTGGTGGAGATGGATGGATACCTGTACGCCCTTGGAGGGTATGACGGCATGGTCTGCACCAACACTGTTGAGAGGTATGGCCATATTATCATCAGTTGTTGCATGATGGTTGCAAGACAGACAAATAATAACAAAGGCCAGGGCCATGTCTAAATACTCTTTAGGTACTTCCTGTTTTCTGTGATTTGCCTGAATACGGACAGAGGAAAGGGAGAATTGAACGATGTATTTAAACATAGTTTCTGTGTCTCCATCTAATTAATGTTCATATGAATCTTACTTTTGTTCTGGATACATAATGCTTGTATATTGTTCATATTCCACCAGATATAATCCCAAAATGAACAGCTGGACGAAGCAGGCTCCGATGCTGAGCCGGCGTTGTGGGGCAGCTGCTGCTGTGATGGAGGGTCAGCTGTACGTGATTGGAGGCAGCGATGGAGACGTACCCATGAACACAGGTACAGTATAAATAAAACAATAAGATTACAGATAGGCATACCCTACTCAATGTACAACATTAGGACTAGGGTTGCAAAAGCCTGGTACCTTTTCCTACATGACAGGTGTTTCCAGAAAACCAGATTGGAAGATTCCTGGAATCAGGAGGGAAGCAACAAATGTCGAATCCATCAACCAGAAAACCTGGGAATTTTGGGAAAGTTTCCAGAATTTTGGAACTCTAATTAGGACAGACTGTGTGGTTGACATGTGTCTGTGCTTCAGGTGCCTTTCGACGTCTGATCTCTGGACGCATCACAGGAAGGGTCCAGAGTTTGCCTTGGTGTAGTCAGAATAAACTCCTGGTCCTACTTACAGTATACGTCCTAAGGTCTCTACATTTTAAGGTTGTAGATGTTTGTTTCTATTTGATTCTATCCAGAGGAATTAATTTACTTTGAACTACTCTTCAAAATGTAGCAGAGTTTTGGTCATGCATAACAACGTGACATTTTATCTGGTACCATCACACACACACACACACACACACACACACACACACACACACACACACACACACACACACACACACACACACACACACACACACACACACACACACACACACACACACACACACACACACACACACACACACACACACACACACACACACACACACAAGCACATACTTGGACCCTCTGAGTCTGCCAGAAATACACATGGGAGGGTTATGTTGTGCTGCCACTTGTCAGTGCTAATTTCTGTCTGTGAAAATTCCCATAAGCATTTCAGCTTTCATAAAACCCAGACTCTAGGGGTTTTGCTAGAAAGAGCATATACGGCTAGCACATTTGGTTCCTTGGAAGTTTTGGGGACGTATGTTTTTTGTTTCACATTGGTTGTGGGATCTAAGCCATGCGTTTCCTGACTGGTAAAATGGAATGTTTTTTAAAAGTTCTGAAAACATAAGTGAAATTATGGAACTTTCATTTTTAGGTTGCAGGAAGGTTCTGAGAATGTTTTACACTGGTTTCCTGAAAGTTTTCCTGGGAGGTTTTATTAACGCTCTGAAAACAATAATTATAGGTTATTTGATGGTAATTAAATAACATTCTGAGAACATTTTCTAAATGTTGTGAAAGTTTTGCTATGGTTATTATTAATCATTTTCTTAAAGGCCCAGTGTAGTCAGAAACATGATTTTCCTGTGTTTTATATATATTTCCATTTATGAGGTTGGAATAATAATGTGCAATTGTGACATTTATTATAATGCCCTTTTAGTGTAAGAGACGTTTGAAAAGATTGCCTGAAATCTCTACCTGTTTGTTGGGATGGATTTTTGGCCTGCCTGGTGACATTACCATGCGGTAAATTAGTTAATAGACCAATAAGAAGGCCTCCCAAGTGGTGCAGTGGTCAAAAGCACTGTATTGCAGTGTTGCGGCAACAGTACAGCTGTGTCACAACCAGCCGTGACCGGGAGTCCCACAGGCCGGGCACAATTGGCACAGTGTTGTCCCGGTTCGGAGAGGGTTTGGCCGGGGGGGCTTTACTTGGCTCATCACGCTCTAGCGACTCCTTGTGGCGGGCCGGGCGCCTGCAGGCTGACTTTGGTCGTCAGGAACAGTCCTCTGACACATTGGTGCAGCTGGCTTCCGGGTTAAGTTTTCGGAGGACGCATTACTAGTCCTTCGCCTCTCCCGAGCCCGTTGGGGAGTTTCAGTGATGAGACAAGATCGTAATCACGAAATTGGAGAGAAGAAGGGGGTAAAAATTACAACGAACTAAAAAGAAAAAGAGTTTACAAACCTCTCTGCCAATAACTGCTACTCTGACCACTCCTAGACAGTCCTAGTAAAATTATTGTTTGAGAAATTGCTCTTTGCTAAAAAGCTATTTTTGTTTCTTTTTGACAATTTTTATTGAAAACAATCACAGTAAGGTACTTAAATGTTACCCAGAAATAATTTGATATTGAGATAAAAACGTATGCATTGGACCTTTTACACTAAGAACGAAATGTAAAGGTTATTTCACTGAATGTTTCAATTAAAAAATTAACAACACTGCTAGCTTATTTTGGGTTAAATGTTTTGAATTCCAAGCACAGATACAGTAGGACATGTGGAAATACATTTGCTTAGGCGTTATTCATTGAAACAGTTTTTTAAATTGCGATACAGCGTCAATGAGATTCAAACCTATGATCCTCTGTTCTCTATCCCTGGAATTAGTCCACTAGCCATGGTTTCCCAAAGCCATTTAGTGGGCGTGGCCAACACACCTGAACACACTTAACAAGATAGAGGATAAAGGGTTTTGTTGATGCTGAGATCTGAATGTATAGTTGAAGTCGGAAGTTGACATACACTTGGAGTCATTAAAACTATTTTTTCAACCACTCCACAAATGTCTTGTTAACAAACTATAGTTTTGGCAAGTCGGTTAGGACATCTACTTGTGCATGACACAAGTAACTTTTCCAACAATTGTTTACAGACAAATGATTTCACTTACATTTCACTGTGTCACAATTCCAGTGGGTCAGAAGTTTACATACAGTAAGTTGACTGTGCCTTTAAACAGCTTGGAAAGTTCCAGAAAACGTCATCATGGGTTTAGAAGTTTCTGATAGGCTAATTGACATCTGGTCTGATGAAATAAAAATAGAAGTGTTTTGCCATAATGACCATCGTTATGTTTGGAGGAAATAGGGGGAGGCTTGCAAGCCAAAGAACACCATCCCAACCGTGAAGCAAGGGGGTGGCAGCATCATGTTGTGGGGGTGCTTTGCTGCAGGAGGACTGGTGCACTTCACAAAATAGATGGCATCATGAGGGAGGAAAATTACGTGGATATGTTGAAGCAACATCTCAAGACATCAGTTAGGAAGTTAATGCTTGGTCGCAAATGGATCTCCCAAATGGACAATGACCCCAAGCATACTTCCAAAGTTGTGGCAAAATGGCTTAAGGACAACAAAGTCAAGGTATCGGAGTGGCCATCACAAAGCCCTGACCTCAATCATATAGAAAATGTGTGGGCAGAACTGAAAAAGCGTGTGCGAGCAAGGAGGCCTACAAACCTGACTCAGTTACACCAGCTCTGTCAGGAGGAATGGGCCAAATTTCCCCCAACTTATTGTGGGAAGCTTGTGGAAGGATACCTGACATGTTTGACCCAAGTTAAACAATTTAAAGGCAATGCTACTAAATACTAATTGAGTGTAAGTAAACTTCTGACCCACTGGGAATGTGATGAAAGAAATAAAAGCTGAAATAAATCATTATCTCTACTATTATTCTAACATTTCACATTCTTAAAATAAAGTGGTGATCCTAACTGACCTAAGACAGAGAATTTTTACTAGGATTAAATGGCAGGAATTGTGAAACACTTGAGTTTAAATGTATCTGGCTTAGGTGTATGTAATCTTCCGATTTCAACTGTATATGATTCTAAATAACATTCTTAACATTTGAACATTACTAAAGTTTTCTTGTGGTTTTCATGGAAAGTTTTCTTCATGTTCTGAGAACGGAATTTAGAGCTAATTGATGTTACTATGTAGAACAGACATGAAAGATAACCAAACTTTCTCTGAACGCTCTGAGAACATTGCTTAAGTCACAATTTTTGAGATCCCAGAATGTGGTAAAAATAAGACATTAAATAGAATCACATCCATGTGAACTTGTGTGAAATGACAAAGGGGTGTAATGGGTTCGCACTCAAAAAGATTTTGCGTAAAGCTTACTACATTATTCTGTTTTTTATTATTTTCACTGCATTGGGGATAGCGTACACAGACATTTCAGCTTCACAGCCTTCTTCATTTATTTTAATTCAAAACTGAATTTGTAAAGAACAACAGATGAGCAGCAGGTGCTTCTAATCGGGGTTGCCACTTATCTCCCAATCAGGGATGTGACTTTTCTGGTCTACCTGTATACTTCTTTGTCACAAAGAAATACAGAATTATAGGGTATGGGAGCAGGGACAAAAGGCAACTCACAAATTAATCGCCCCAGGTTACCCTTCACCTAAATACATCATATCAATTAATGATATAGCCCACAACAAAAGATATCAGGCAAAGCTGTTCATATGTGGGGCCAACTCATAAATGACATACAAAATCTGATATGGACATTATTCTTGTTTAACAGTCTAATTGTGGTTTACAGGAAGGAGGTGAAATCTAATTATTTGTTTAAACTGTGTGGAGATACAGAATTTAATTGATTTAGCCACATGGCTTCTCTTTTGAGTAACTTGTTGTCATAGTCACCTCCTCTACATGATGGAAATAACTTTTTCAATCCCAACGCAATTCATTGAAATAATGATTTTTGTTCCATAGTTCTAGAGAGTCTCGCGACTGGCGAGGTGATATCTTGACATCTAATAGTGGATTTATGTTCTCCAAGACGTACTTTCAAGGCGCAGGAAGTTTTTCCAATATAAGTCTTATCACAAGAACCCTGTAACATATAAATAACTCCTTTAGTAGTGCAAGTTATACATGACTTTACCTCATAGGTCCTAGAAGTCTGATAGCATACAAAGTTAGAGCATTACCACCTTGTGGTGGTAAAAGATCTACAAGGGAAGCATTATTTTATGAATGCCTCTTTTCTCTCTCTGAATACCTCTGATTTAACCAATATGTTTGATAGATTTCTTGATCATTTATAGGTGAATAAAAGTGTATTCTGGAAGACAGAATTGAAAGAGGAGAAATTATAATATGTGCCAATGTTTATTGGCAATAGACTTGATGCCATTACGGCTATCATTGGAAGTAAGTACAGTATAAAGTTTACAGGAAACTGTTTATTCTGTTTCTGTTGAGATGCATTAAGAAACTGGCTTCTGTTCAAACGTTTAACTTTTTTTTTGCCAGATATCGGGGTATCTTTTCAAGCGAAAACGCTCAATGAGAGAATTTGGTTGTCTAACATATTCTCCCTCCGTGTCACAGACAACGCCGTCTATGAAGTTGGCTTACTGGTAAACGTCTTTTTAGGGGGAGAGAGTGATAACTATCAGCTCTCAATTTGGCATTTTTATCTATAGGTTTTCTGTAAACAAGTACATCTAAGAAATGTATAGAGTTAATGTTATTTTCCATTGTGAAGAAAATTGATTGTACTCTAGGGTTCATTTAGCTAAGAAATTAATTTAATTTCATATCGGAACCCGTCCAAATCATTAAAGCAATCATCTACAGTGCATTCCGATAATATTCAAACCCCTTCCCTTTTTCCACATTTTGTTACATTACAGCCTCATTCTAAAATGGATTAAATAAAAACATGTCCTCATCAATCTACACACAATGCCCCATAATGACAAAGCAAAAACATAATGTACATAACTATTCAGACCCTTTACTATGAGACTTGAAATTGAGCTCAGGTGCATCCTGTTTCCATTGATCATCCTTGAGATGTTTTTACAACTTGATTGGAGTCCACCTGTGGTAAATTAATTGACTGGACATGATTTGGAAAGGCACACACTTGTCTATATAAGGTCCCACAGTTGACAGTGCATGTCAGAGCAAAAACCAGGCCATGAGGTCGATGGAAATAGTCTGTAGAGCTCCAAGACATGATTATGTCATGGCACAGATCTGGGGAAGGGTACCAAAACATTTCTGCAGCATTGAAGGTCCCCAAGAACACAGTGGCCTCCATCATTCTTAAATGGAAAAAGTTTGGAACCACCAAGATGCTTTCTAGAGCTGGCTTCCCAGCCAAACTGAGTAATCGGAGGAGAAGGGCCTTGGTCAGGGAGGTGACCCAGAACCCAATGGTCACTCAGACAGAGATCCAGAGTTCCTCTGTGGAGATGGGAGAACCTTCCAGGAGGACAATCATCTCTACAGAACTCCACCAATCAGGCCTTCATGGTAGAGTGGCCAGACGGAAGCCACTCCTCAGTAAAAGGCACATGACAGCCCGCTTGGAGTTTGCCAAAAGGCACCTAAAGGACTCTCAGACCATGAGAAACAAGATTCTCTGGTCTGATGAAACCAAGATTGAACTCTTTGGCCTGATTGCCAAGCGTCATGTCTGGAGGAAACCTGGCACCATCCCTAAGGTGAAGCATGATGGTGGCAGCATCATGCTGTGGGGACGTTTTTCAGCGGCAGGGACTGGGAGACTAGTCAGGATTGAGGGAAAGATGAACGGAGCAAAGTACAGAAAGATCCTTGAGGAAAATCTGCTCCAAAGAGCTCAGGACCTCAGACTGGGGTGAAGGTTCACCTTCCAACTGGACAACGACACTAAGCACACAGCCAAAACAACGCAGGAGTGGCTTCGGGACAAGTTTCTGAATGTCCTTGAAAGGCCCAGCCAGAACCCGGACTTGAACTGATCGATCATCTCTGGAGAGACCTGAAAATAGCTGTGCAGTGACACTCCCCATCCAACCTGACAGAGATTGAGAAGATGTGCAGAATAGTATGGGAGAAACTCTCCAAATACAGGTGTGCCAAGCTTGTAGCGTCATACCCAAGATGACTCGAGGCTGTAATCGCTGCCAAAGGCACTTCAACAAAGTACTGAGTAAAGGGTCTGAATATTTATGTAAATGTGATATTTCAGTTTTTTATTTGTAATGAATTTGCAAATATTTCTAAAAACCTGTTTTTGCATTTTCATTACAGGGTATTTGTCACGTTCTGACCATAGTTCTTGTGTGTTTTCCTTGTTTTAGTGTTGGTCAGGACGTGAGCTGGGTGGGCATTCTATGTTGTGTCTGGTTTGTCTATTTCTATGTTTGGCCTGATATGGTTCTCAATCAGAGGCAGGTGTTAGTCATTGTCTCTGATTGGGAACCATATTTAGGTAGCCTGTTTTGTGTTGGGATTTGTGGGTGGTTGTTTCCTGTCTTTGTGTTTTCTGCACCAGTTAGGACTGTTTTGGTTTTCACGTTTATTGTTTTGTAGTTAGTTCATGTTAAGTGTCTCTTATTAAAGAACCATGAACTATAACCATGCTGCGTTTTGGTCCGCCTCTCCTTCCCAGGAAGAAAGCCGTTACGGTATTGTGTGTAGATTGATGAGGGGGATTATTTTTTAAATCTATTTCAGAATAAAGCTTCAACAAAACCAAATGTGGATCTGAATACTTTCCAAAAGCACTGTATATAGAGGGTCCAATATTTAACATAATGTTTTGTCCACCATTTATTTTGTAGTCCTTTATCGAGGACTTTGTTTACTTCAGTTTTTTAGTTGGAGGTAAGATTGAAAATGTATTTATTGTAGAAAAAATATCATCCAACATGCTATAATTTTTTATATACATGTTATTAGAACTCACCATCCAACTTGTGTGGAATGTTCTGTGGAGGTACTGACATTTAAATAGAAGGATGAGGAAACCTGTAGGAAACATGTTGAAGTACTGACATTCCCACAGAAGAACGTTGTTTCTTAGCTTCTCGTAACAATCTGAGAACATGACTTTAAATAGAACCATGATGGAACCTGTAGGAAATGTTATAGTGAAGTACTAACATTTCCACAGAAGAACGTTGTTTCTTAATGTTCTCAATTTTTTTTAGAACATTAACAATGTCAAACCATTTGGAGAACGTTCCTAGAACATTAATAAAAATTGAATTAAATGTAACAATGTTTGAACTTTTAGGAAACATTTTGTTCAAGTAATTCCTTAAATGTGCTGAGAATGTTCCTAAGCCAACCAACTATCCTGCACCATTCTCAGAAAGTTGTGGGAAGGTTGTATGCAAAATAACCATAGGACAACAACACTCTCACCAAGCTCTAAGAAACATATGGTTCTCAGAACGTTATAAGCTAGCTGGGCAAGAATCTGACAACAAAGGTTACAGTTACTGCGGGAAAACCAGTAAGAATCCAGTAAGAGTCCAATAACCTGTTTAATTCTATTTCAGTGAGATTTAGTCCACTAACCAGAAACAGATGAAGAAAACAACAATAATTGAATTGTGATGTTGTGAGAGTGTCATTGGTGCTGTCTCTGTATTATCCCCTAAAAGACATCATCCATGACCACGTCTGCCTTGTGTCTTTTTTAAGGTCTGTATGTATTTTGTGGGCTGTATCTGTTTATGACTTGTATATGTCTGTGTTCTGTGATCCCCAGTGGAGCGTTTTAATCCCTTGGACGGGATATGGTATGTGTGCCCCCCCATGTTGACCGCTAGAGAGAACGCTGGCTGCTGTGTGTACCTGGGACGTCTGTTTGTGACCGGAGGACGGGATGACCTCAACCTGGAACTCAGCGCGGCAGAGAAGTTTGATCCAGACGCTCTGAGATGGACCCCCGTCAAACACATGAGGTGCAAGAGGAACAACGTAAGTGATTGGTCACACACACCCTTTTTGGCCACCCTCTTGGTTATTGGACGACTTCCCACATCAACAGTTCCCAGATCTCCCAAGATGCCCATTATTGTCTCTTAGCACACATCCTTTCTAAGATACAATAATTACACACTTGTCAGATTTGGTTACTGTTAATGTTGATGTCTGTAAGTGGGAAATTGTCTCATTGTTTATGATGATATCATCTTGCTGAGTCAACTTTTCACATTAGCTCTCGTGGCTCACTGGTGCTCCTATCCGGTCTGTCCTTTTCAGGTGTCCCTGATGGTGTTCAACGGGTTGTTGTTGGCTGTAGGAGGCTCTGATGGCGTTACCAATCTGAAAACAATAGAAGTATACAACCACGAGTCAAACACATGGAGGTACAGTATGTACCGTAATAGGTGCAGTGGGAACAATCAGTTGTATCTAGTCGATCAAGGAATACACTTTACTTTGTGGGAAGAGAAAGACCAGCAACTACTGTAGTTGTGCACTGCAGCTGCTTTTTAAGACTGTTCTATTTGCATACTTTCTGCGGCTCTGGCTGATCATCAGCCAAGTTCTAATGAAAGAGGAGACTCTTATACATATTTTATGCAGTTAGACTGGGAGTATATTTCTTTGGCTATTTTCTTCCGATAATAATATAAGTCCTTCTCCCTGCTTTGTTTTCAGACACTTTGGGAGCATGAAGACCAAGCATCCAGGAGGCCATGTTGCCATGTTGAACACAAAACATGGTTACAGCCTGTAACTGGATATGGCGTTGATGGACAATAACTTATGGATTCATCATATGTATTATGATATTATTTATTTATGATATTATTTATTTATTTGACTATGTAACATAGGACAATTACAGGGGAAGCTGTATGGAATTTCTGCAACGACAACTGTTAGACTCCTGTAAATAGTGTTGTGCTTCTTCAATAGAAATGGTTTATTGATGAGTGTATGCTGAAGGGAAAGGCAAGGATGGGAACATTGAAGGATGATTGAGAAAAGTCATTTAGAATGTGTATGGCTGTGTCCCAAACGACACCTTACCCAGCTAGCACATTTGGTTCCTTGGAAGTTGTGGGAATGTATGTTTTTGGTTTTACATTGGTCGTGGGAATGAAGCCATACTTTTCCTGACAGGTAAAACTGAAAGCTTTTCTAAAGTTCTGAGAACAGAAGTAAAAATGTTGCCTGTTCTGGGAACATTTATTTTTTTGTTTGCAGGGAGAGAATGTTTTACTCTGGTTCCATGAATGTTTTTCTGGGAGGTTTTATTAATGCTCTGAGAACAGAAATGATAGGTTATTTGGAGATTTTTGAATAACTTCCTTAAAACTTTCAATTAATGTTTCAATAAAACTTAATAAAACTGCTAGCTTATTTTGGTCAACTGCATTCAGGGAGAAAGATATCTGTGTAAAAAAAATAAGTTTTAAAGGAAGATAAGTGAGTGATGGCTGAATAGTTGGCATGGGAAAGTTCTGAGTGGTTGAGAGGCTTTGAAAGTAATAACGCTGGAATCATCAAGCAGTTCCCACTAAGCATTGACAAAATATCCAGCATTTGAAGTAATGTTGCTGTTTTCTCAAGTGTTGTACCATTCATTCAGTTCAGTCTCAGTGTCTTCTTTTTCACAGCATAGGGTGTCAGGTAAAAACACGCTTTGGTGATGAAACTTTACTTCCTTACAGTATGTTATAAAATACATTTTACCAAGACAAATATGATTTAATGTTCTGAATTGTCCAGTGGGGTCTTTCTCTAACATTTAATTGACAGCATATCCAACAAGTCGGAGTTTGTAACCTAATGCGTCTGATATTAACAATAGGGTCCATCTAAGATGTCATCTCTCAGAGCAGTCAACCCTCAGGGTCTCGATGCTGTCACCTACTGATATGTAATCTCTCAGTGCAGTGCATCTATCAGAAAAAGAGTGGGGGTTCGAAAGCTGTGGGTGTTTAGAAAGAAACCATATTAGGAGAAATGGGGGTTTCAAAAGGAACCATATAAGGAGAAGTGGTATTTCGAAAAGAACCATATAAGGAGAAGTGGGAATTCGAAAATAACCATATAAGGAGAAGTGGGAATTTCAAAAGGAGTCAACACTAGAAGCGCTGGAATTCCATAACTACTCGAACCGCCATGACTTGATATTTCAATTATTATTATTATTTAAATATTAAATGATAAATAATACATTGTAAAATTAATGCATTTTGTACAAGTTACAGTAGCTAACGTTCGCTAGCATTTGCATTTATGAAAAACTTAAGGTTACATACATGGCTAAGAGTAGGTAACAATCAAAGACACAGCTCACAGTGAGTGAATAGACATGAATAGACAATTCCTTACTGTCATCTCTGCAGACCATGACTAATGTCCAATAAACCAAACGACATCTTGAATGGCACATTTTCCAGTGGTGGAAAAAGTACCCAATTGTCATACTTGAGTAAAAGTAAAGATACCTTAATAGAAAATGACTCAAGTAAAAGCGAGTCACCCAGTAAAATACTACTACTTGAGTCAAAGTCTAAAAGTATTTGGTTTGAAATATACTTAAGTATCAAAAGTAAATGTAATAGCTAAAATATATCAAAAGTAAAAGTACGATAATGTAATATTCCTTATATTAAGCAAACGAGATGGCACAATTTTCTTGTTTTTTTTTTATTTACAGATAGCCAGGGACACACTCCAACACTCAGACATAATTTACAAACAAAACATTGGTGTTTAGTGAGTCCGCCAGATCAGAGACATTAGGGATGACCATGGATGTTCTCTTGATAAGTATGTGAATTGGACAATTTTCTGTCCTGCTAAGCATTCAAAGCGTAACTAGTACTTTTGGGTGTCAGGGAAAATGTATGGAGTAAAAAGTAAATAATCATTTATAGGAATGTAGTGAAGTAAAAGTAGAAGATGTCAAAAAGATAAATAGTAAGGTAAAGTACAGACACTTATTAAAACTACTTAAGTAGTACGTATTTTTTGCTTAGGTACTTTACACCACTGCACCTTTCTAAACCCCCCACTTCTCCTTTTATGGTTCCTTTCGAAACGTCCATTCCTTTCGAAACCCCCACTTTTGCACTGCAAAGATGCACTGCACTGAGAGATGACATCAGTAGATGGGAGCATAGAGACCCCGCGGGGTGACTGCTCTGAGAGATGATGCCGCAGCTGGACCCCTCCCGATAATAAGCACTGAGCTCTGTTGACATAGCGGTGCAGCTTTCTCGACATGTTGACTTCAAACAAAGTTGTTTTCGCAGGTAGCATAAATAAAAAGCCAGTGGTAAACTCAGTGCTCCGTTGACATTTCAGAGATACCTTGTTTTTGCGGGTAATCCTCGAAAGGGTACAGGAATTTCGCATTAATATGAAAAGTGTATATTAAAATGTGAAAATACTTGGCCTACATGTCATGTCTCAAAATTGGTTTCTATCTTACAGATTTTTTGTTTTAGGTCCTGCAGATTCGAAAAAAAAGATGCGGAGTTCAACGTGCAAGTGAGCCTGTCAGGTATGCTTCATTCTCGCACAGGATCCAGCCTAGTTGACGCGATGCTGTGCAATATTGTCTATTTTCTCTTGCCTCCATTGATTTAGTCACCCTAATTTTGGCCACCCTTCATTGGTAGAAACTCCAATAACCTTTCAACGGAGTATGATAGAGAGATGAGGTTTGGACTATTCGTTTTTTAAATGATTATCAATTGGTCATCATATGCGTTTTGATTGGACACCCTACACAGAACATTAATATATTATTTTAAGGGGAATAGTTACTGAGGACAGGGTGGTTGGAGGTGTGTAGAAACAAATACAATGTCATTTCTCAGATGTAGTGGTAGACTATTGTCTGGTGTAGTGTTATGCATGTACATAAGTATGAATGTTAGTCATATAATTCCCTACAGACAAGCTTTCTGTGGAACTGATGACGAGTTCAAGTAAAAGCCCACATCTACCGACATTGACAATTATTAAGGAGAAGGCTCCTAAACCTAATTCTGATTTAAAAAAAAGCTTTTTAATGGCAGTTCTTGCTCTTACACGTCCCTATTCAGTATACTACGCAAAAGCTCCATTTATTACACGCCTACTTCGAAGAAGATACAAAACATAAAAATAATTTCAAGGTTGTCCGTTAGATGGCGAGTTGTGTATGGATGTATGTGTGTGGGCATGGAGCGTCGGTTGGGTACTGTGAATGGGCGTTTTACCATCGTTCCACACGCAATAACCTGCCCTTACACATGCACATAGGAGGGGGACAGTTCCTGTGTGGCAGCGGACACACAGCATGGATTATGCTGTCCAATTAGGACCATCGAAGCTGATGCTGTCACGAGCCTGTATCTGCTTTGAAATGCGTTTGATTGTTTTACAAAGAAAACATGACATTTTCTAACTAAAAAAAAGAAACGTAAGTAGAACAATTTAAACTTCAAGTTGTCTTTCAACAAGAACAGCAGCCGTGTCAAATCTAAAGATAAAAATGAAAATACAGTCGGAGATGTAGTGTCAGAAATATTTCTCAACGAGGACCAGAATATACTTCTACCTGGACGCGTGGACCCTTTATCAGGGGCTTCAGCGGGGAAGGCCCCTTTCTAATGTAGGCTAATTTAAACGTATCCATGAAGCTTTCAAGGCAACAATTAAATCGGAAGACGTCCGCCACCTCTGCGACTCGACCGGGGCTGCACGGAAAATGTGCAGCGGATGTTTTATCATAAACAAGACGTGTGTTTACGATGATGGGACCACGGACACCGACAAATCCAGGTAAGGACCGAACTGGGGCCAGCTATAGTCTTGGTTTGGCCAACGTTGATCGGAATTGACTTGAGAGCCAAACATCTGTTGGCTGGCAATGCATTGTTGTCATCAACTGCAGTCATTATAACTTTTAACATTGCACACAGCCAATTGGCCTGTGTTGATTTTATTGTAACATTATCTAGTGTTGATTCAGGAGTTAAAGTCACTCTGTATGAGTGAAATTAACACTCAGTTGTGTAAAATACCCCCACTGTTGGTGTTAATAACCAGTTATTGTTTTACACTGTGAAGAGTAAAACAATCCCATCTAAACCACACCCATCATTATCATATTTCCCAGTATGCTCTACTGCAGGTAGATCTTTGAGGATTGTTTTTAATATCTGTGTTTTTGCATGTACATTGATTGATTGATTAATAATCTTATGCTACACAAATATTAAGAACATACATTTTTCTAAACTAATCCATTCAGCTAGTTCGATTTATTGCACCTTTTACTGAAATGGTTGTTCTGGTTTAAATGGTTTAGGTAGTGTTTCCTAACCCCGACAGTCATTCTCAATGTATGTTACGAGTGAATACAAATTCAATTTATGAATATTAGTGATGTGAAGTTTGGCTTTTTTTTTGCTGACTCTGGTCTTTTCAACTCGTTCAGTAAAAATATTTAATATTAAAACTAATTTCATTCATTTGAATCCGTAATGCCCAGAGCAAACGATGAACTGAAAACTCGAAAGAGTCATGATTCTGCAAGCTTCCAGTTCACATGTCGTTCACCATAAGTGGCTTATTGGAGCTGTCATTTGTGACTGAGACTTGTAAAATTGTGCTTTAAACAATGTAAATTTGTTGCTTGCTAGTCATACAAATATGATTATCGCTTGATGCATTTTAAACGTAGTCTAGTTGTTGCTGGACTAGATTGTGAACAACTAATGCATTGCTTGACTGCCGTGAGGGCGATAAGCACAAAGTCGTTCACAAACTGCAGCACCCCAAACAATTTGTTTTCGAGTTCGAGTTTATTGAGCAGAGACTGTGAGTGTTTTGTCCTTCAAAGCTGTGTCTATCAAAACATTCAATAATCAATTAATTGCATTTATTCTTGCACCATGCGATCAATAACAAGTTTTAAACATGTATTTTTCTCACCTATGCTGTTATTGCTGCCAGCTGCATGATCTATTTTACAGTAGTTGGTCTGAGCACGTCTCCGGAGCGGCTGAGCAGGAGGAGCACGTATTAATCCCGCGGCCAGCAGGTCAAATAAACGTCAACATGAACGAATCACCCATAAAAATGAAGCATGATGAATTGTTCGCAGGCTGCACATTACTATTGGCTATCTTTACTCTGGCTTGATTCCAATAGAAATTGCACATCCCTTTGCAAGCCAGCATAATGTAACTTGCAAGCCTGATGTGGCCTGTAAACCAGGAGTTTCCTAACACCACTGTGTTAGGGTAAAACTAGGCAATCAACTAGGCCAATTTCTAAGGCCTTATGATATATATAATGTATTGTCATAGATTTACATTTTTATTGATAACATTCGCCTAGTAACTCACTTGGTGAAAGCCACAGGCTTTAAAACAAAATAATTCAACAACCATGTCTCTGTCACTAACAGATACAGTCTTGCGTGTTAGCTCTACAATTTGCTCAAAAAGAAAAGGCACACTGGGAAATATGCAAATTAGGCTTTACACCATACAGTGTTAAAACAACACCCAAAACTGATCCCAAAACTCTAAGATCTTACACTGAGATAGTGTAACAGCGTCAGCACAAAGCAAAGTAAGTCCAGTTTGCTCTAAATCAAGTGTTGTGTTTTACACTGTAGGTGTTATTTTAACACCAGTACAGTTGGACTCATATTTTCACTGAAATAGTATCAATTTTATACTTTCAGACTTAAATGTAGAACACTGCAACATAGTTAAATACTTAACACTTTCAAGAGTGTTATTTTAACCCCAGTACAGTGGGACTCATATGTTCACTGAAAATAGTGTACATTTGACCCTTTCAGAGTTAAATGAACAGCATTGCTTTTGCTTTGAGGCTGCTGTGCTGTGTGTTGTTACCATAATTCCAAGTGTTTCTGGAGAAAATAAAAAATGTAGAGATGAGGAAGGAGAATTCAGTGTTTGGCGTTGATGGTCAATATTACTCTGAATGCATTGTCTCAGGATTTTATTTAGTAGTTGTTTATGTATTTACTTCACTTCATTAATCATAAAGAGCCATTGATATTGCAAAACATGAATACAATTTTCAGTTCTCACATTTTCCAGAAAATCCAGATGTGTTTCTTATTCAGTGAGCTGATTATCAGTTTGCCGCTAAAGGCAGACAGTCATGTTTCATGTTGTAGGTTAATATAAATAATAACTGTACGGAGCAGAATAAGCATCGTCACTTCATTCAAACAAAATATGACTGACTACATTTACAGAGGCCTCAAAGCACAAATGATTAATAAAAATACCTAGTGGTCCTCATCATCCTCCAAATTTCTCTTCTACCTCAGGACTATATTTTCCTCCTCCCTCCATATATTTGTATTTGCCCAATCTGCTCTAGTCTCTCTCCACTGTGTACTATATTCTCTATTATCAACTGGGTGGTTCGAGCCCTGGATGCTGATTGGCTAACAGCCGTGATACACCAGACCATATACCACGGGTATGACAAAACATTTATTTTTACTGCTTTAATTACGTTGGTAACCAGTTTATAATAGCAATAAGGCACCTTGGGGGTTTGTGGTATATTGCCAATATACCACAGCTAAGGGCTGTATGCAGGCAGTCCGCGTTGTGTCATGCATTGCTTAATTATCAAGAGACTTAGTTTCACAGACTGCCAGTACCAGGGACAAAATCTATTACGTGTGTGTCACTGTGTACCCATTCTCAGAGGCTACATCGCAGGAATTTCATAAGCAAGAGACATACCAAATATTCACAAACACTTCGCTTCCCCTCCACTTCCATCACCTCCACTCCACTCTGGCCCACTATCATCTCCACATGAGCTCTCCTCTCCCTTCCCCCTCCCCCAGTCTGACAGAATAGCTTCTCAGGGTCTGTCCTATGGGCTGCTAATCAAGGAAAATCCCTGTCTTTGTGTGTTTTGGGCCCACTCTCTAGCATGATGAGCACCTGAACTATACAGTCATTAGCCACTTGTGTGCACTTGATAGCTCAATGTACAGAATGTACTGTATGTTTGTGAGAGATGTGAGATGGTAGGTAGGGGACTTTGAGCACAGTGCATAGATTGAATATATGCATTACATGGTGTAAGCTTTTTATGCAGGATGTCCATCTTGCTGCCTGACATGGGTGAACTAATAGCATGGAGATTGGCGGTGCTGGAGTGGAGCATTTGTCACACATGAGATCAACAGACAATTGATTTGAGTGCCATATTGTCCACTTGAGCAAAGTGATAAGAGCAAAGTGCAAATTGTGTGGGGAGAAAATGAGAGAGAGAAAGAGCGAGTGAGTGGGATTGTCTTGCAAGTAATTGATTGTGATAGTCACCATGGCTGTTACAGATGAATCACCAACACCTAAGCTTCTAATTATAGATTGAACTATAGGATAGGCTGCCATAGATTGAACATACTTGTTAGCCCAGAACATGGCTCACCAGATCAGGAATCCATTACAACCAGAGATGTGATAGACTACAAAATCAATGCCGTGTCTTCTTATTTTCATAACCCATCATATTCCCTTGTGTTTGAGGAACAGCACATTCACACATTGTGTTACACAGTTTGTTATTATTACAGAACATCTGAGAGTCACTTTACTGCTTGTTGATAATCAAACACTCCACTTAGTACAGTTCATTGTCTAAAACTAAAACAGTACTTTGAACATGCACAGGGTTTTATCAAAGAGTTAGTGTGTTACAGTGAGACATAAGCCATCCAGGGGGTTTATCCCAAAAAGTCACAAGTGTTGGAGTGATCCTGAGGAAGAAAGTCAAGGGAAGAGAGCTAACTTCAGAGGGATTGGCTTGCTTAGCAGCAGCACAGATTTCAGCTAAATTACTGTAAATGCTGTGTCTGTAATAATAATGATACATATCATGCCTTCTGACCTCAATATATGAATTATTCATCTCTCTCTCCCCCCTCCCCCCTCTCTCTTTAATTCCCTAAATCCCTCGCCAAGAGGTGACTATGAGCCCGCAACGTCGATCCTCGAGTTCCAATGGAGACAGGTAATGTTCCACCCTGTTTAATTCCTCTCAATGTGACACAAACTAACATAATGTATATTGGAAGCAGGTGCTTCCTCACAGGTGCGGTTCCTGATTAATTAAGCAATTAAAAAATCCCATCGTACTTAGAGTCATGTATAAAAATACATAGTTGCCAATTATTTTGGCTACCATGTCTAGAAGAAGACTTTGAAAGAGGGGCCTCAAAGCAGCATATGGGGTTTAAAGGGTGTGTGGTGTGGTTGTGTGTTTGTCTCAGTCACCAGATCTCAATCCAATTGAACACTTATGGGACATTCCGGAGTGGCACCTGAGACAGCGTTTTCCACCACCAACAAATCTCCAAATTATGGAATTTATTGTGGAAGAATGGTGTCGCTGTCATGCCCTGGCCATAGAGAGGCTTTTATTCTCTATTTTGGTTAGGCCAGGGTGTGACTAGGTTGGGCATTCTAGTTCCTTTATTTCTATGTTTTCTATTTCTTTGTGTTTGGCCGGGTGTGGTTCTCAATCAGAGGCAGCTGTCTATCGTTGTCTCTGAGTGAGAATCATACTTAGGTAGCCTTTCACCCACCCGGGTTTGTGGGTAGTTGTTTTCTGTATAGTTTTAGTTACCTTACAGAACTGTTTGTTTCTCGCGTTGTTATTTTTGTTCTAGTGTTCAGATTTGAATAAATATCATGAACACGTACCCCGCCCCGCTTTGGTCCACTCCTTCTTCATCAGACGAGCGTTACAGTCGCATCCTTCCAATAGAGTTCCAGATACTTGTTGAATCTATGCCAAGGCGTATTGACGCTGTTCTGGCGACTCAACGCCCTATTAAGACACTTTCGTTGGTGTTTCCTTTATGTTGGCAATTACCTGTATCTAGCCTCAGATGGTCTCTCTGTGTTCTCTGGAGGGTTTTCATGCATGACTTGATGTGAATCAGAGTATTAGTTCAGATAATGTTTAGCCCTCCACAATCAAATCCAATGTATTTTATTAGAATGGTTATGAATCTATTATAAATACGTTTGTCACAGAACACTGAACACAGAAACCGAGACCCGGAATTCAGTAATAATGAATACATAATGTATTGTTGCTGTGAAAATGGTTCTCAGACATCAAATTCCACTTGATCAAATGTGCAGACTTTGTGGGGCAGTTATCTAATGCAGAGAGACAAAATTACCTATTAATTTAATATTGGAAAAATTGCTTAGGGTAATCTTACCATTCAATTACTGCATAAGTAAATGGATTTAGCATCGTCACTCTCCAACAGGTGTTTTTTCATTTACCATTTAATGAAAATAAACGCAACATGCAACAATTTACCTGAGTTATAGTTCATATAAGGGAATCAGTCAATGGAAATAGGCACTAATCTATGGATTTCACATGACTGGGCAGGGGCAAGACAATCAGAATGAGTTTTTATTACAGACAGAAATGCTCCTCAGTTTCATCAGCTGTCCAGTCTCAGACAATCCCACAGGTCATTTTTTTTAAATGTAACCTTTATTTAACTAGGCAAGTCAGTTAGGAACACATTCTTATTTACAATGACTGCCTAGGAAGAGTGGGTTAACTGCCTTGTTCAGGTGCAGAACAACAGATCATTTTTACCATGTCAGGTCCGGGATTCAATCTAGCAACCTTTCCGTTACTGGCCCAACGCTCTAACCACTAGGCCACCTGTCACTCCGATTAATGAAGCCGGATGTGAAGGTCCTGGGCTGGCGTGGTTACACATGGTCTGCAGTTGTAAGCACATTGTACTGCCAAATTCTCGAAAACAACATTGGAGGCGGCTTATGGCAGAGAAATTAACATTAAATTCTCTGGCAACAGTTCTGGCAGACATTCATTCAGTCAGCATTCCAATTGCACGCTCCATTGAAACTTGAGACATCTGTGGCATTGTGTTGTGTGACAAAACTGTATATTTTAGAGTGGCATTTAATTGTCCCCAGCACAAGCTGCACCTGTATAATGATCATGTTGTTTAATTAGCTTCTTGATATGCCACACCTGTCAGATAGATGGATTATCTTGACAAAGGAGAAATGCTCAATAACAGGGATGTAAACAAATGCATTTGAGAGAAATTAGCTTTTTGTGCATATGGAACATTTCTGTGATATTTTATTTCAGCTCATGAAACATGGGACCAATACATTACATGTTGTGTTTATTTTTTTGTTCAGTGTAAATGTTTGCCCAAGTAATTATAATGTGCCCCATCCACACACACACACATCTTTTGCATCTACCCAGATATGAACAAATCTCCTGATGAAAATATAATTTCCTTTTCTGCTTGTTTGTCGTCTCGTTCCCTTTCATTGCAATGGAAAGTTACAGAATAAGAAGAAGGAAAGTATACTGGTTGTGCATGTTGCCAACCATTGAGATATGTGACCGACAGGCCAATTTGGTCCAATGTAGCACAATTTGAAATGGTGTTTTTTATATTGGATAAAAGTAGAGACAGAGCTAGAAAATTGTATACCATACACTATACTTGAGGAACAATGGGAAAGTAATGCTTTGAAAGTTGATAAACTTGTAACCTCACTTTTGAGAAAATGGCCTTTGAATGTCTTGGTACACCTACTACTGGAGAACTTTGTCTACACCCATTCAGCATCGTTCACACCCCCTTAAGCTTTAGCCCCACCCATCTCTTTAAGGATTCACATGTGAGGCTGAGTAGGGTTGATCTGAGCATTCTGTCCTAACAACAGCAGTCAAGCACCCTAGCTAAATGACTAACGTTGGCTAGCTTGCTAGCTACTTCAAGATACAAATGAGAGAACAGCTCACTCTGACCATTTTACTCGCCCTAGCAGAGCTGGTTAAGCTGTTTTGTTGTAATCCATACCGTTGGTGACTGCAGCTGTGCTTCTGGCAACAATTGAATTATGCTTTTTTTGCCAACGTTTACTGACACCAGCTATATTCAACAGCTGGTGAGCTTTGGTAAATTCGTCAGTTATTCTGCGCTCTGGCACACTCAGACAAGAGTACTCTGAAATCGGAGTAGATAGCCAGAGCAAATTGAGAAGCTATGTCTATAAACAGTTGTCGCAGTGTCATCATGAACATTCCATTGAAATGGTTACTTGCATAGTGGAGTCTTTTGTTAAGACATGTAGCTAGCTAGCTAAATAATGAACCATGATCCCAACTCATGATGTTAGAAACTCGTAATATCTGAAAATATAGCTAGCTAGAATAGCTTCTCCATCCATGTATAAAAAAACTTGGTCCTCCTGAAAGTGGAGAGCAACACTTATGCAGTTCTACGACGTGAAATCTTAACAAAACAAAAGCTGCATTAAAAATGATTATGATTACCTACACATACTGACCAGCTCAAATAGACAGAAGCGTTCTACGTGGCAGACCCATCCGAAATCATTGTTATCTTTTTCTGTGGCTCAACCAACTAGGATTGTAATTTAACAAATGTATTTTGTATTTACAGATGGCATACAAGTTTGTCATTAAGGCACGTGAAAGTTCACATGTTCAAGAAGGCATTTCAGCCAAAAAACGCATTTTGATAAAAAAAAACAATACTTTTACGTTCAAATGGCTCTCCTGTGAAGTAGTGACGCGCAACATATGCCTAGTTTCCTGAAACAAGTCACATAGGTCATAGTTTTATGTCTGTGATGTCAACTACTCAAAAAAGATCATATTCCCAATGTGAGACTATTCTATCATCCTCAGTGCTCTGTCAGGAAATCAACATGTCTGAGTGTCAGAGATCAGGTCCAGAGCCAGGCAGCCATCAGAGTGCGTATCAAAAGCCAGCCAACAATCCATATTTCTTATATTTCTATATCTCAACAACCCTGTCAGGTCATCGTCAACTGAGACCCTGCAGAAGAACAACAGCAGCAACACTGGAGTTATTCTAGACATCTCAGCCCTGAAGATGGAGGAAATGGACTCTGAGGTCCCCCCTCTACCGCCCCGCTACCGCTTCAGGGACCTGCTGCTGGGGGACCAGTCTTTTCAGAATGACGACAGGTAGCCACCACAATCAACTATAATACTTCTGGCCAGGACATAATATGGCCCTCATTAATTGGTCCTGGAATGGACACGGTGTGTGCATGTGTGCGTTTACATGCGACATGTGCGTGTTGCATGCGTGGGCTGTGTGTGCAGTTGTTTTCTTCCTCATGTTTTTCACTTAATTGACCACATAATTGGTACTATAATATTGACTAGGAACTCTCCTGGTGTCATAGCTGTAGATGTATTTCATTGGTTGATTGGAAGAAAGGCTATTGGCCAAGACACCTGGAATTAAATGCCCTTAGCAAATACAGTGCCTTCAGAAATTATTCACACCCCTTGAATTATTCCACATTTTGTTGTATTAAAGCCTGAATTTAATTGGTAAGGAACTCTAGTGTATTTGGCCTTGTGTTTTTGGTTATTGTCCAGCTGAAAGATGAATTTGTCTCCCAGTGTCAGTTGGAAAGCAGACTGAACCAGTTTTACCTCTAGGATTTTGCCTGTGCTTAGCTCTATAATGTTTATTTTGATCGTAAATAATTCCCTCGTCCTTGCCAATGACAAGTATACCCCTAATATGACAAGTATACCACCATGCTTGAAAGTATGAAGTGGTACTCAGTGATGTGTCGTGTTTGATTTGTGTTGGATTTCAAACATAACACTATGTATTGGACATGATTAATTTATTGGACATAATTAACTTATTACATTTTATTACATTTTATTACATTTTTTTGCAGTTTCACTTTAATGCCTTATTGCAGTGGTTCCAAAACTTTTATAGTCCTGTACCCTTTCAAACATTCAACCTATAGCTGCGTACCCCCTCTAGCACTAGGGTCAGTGCACTCTCAAATGTTGTTTTTTGCTGTCATTGTAAGCCTGACACACACACACACACACTATACAATACATTTATTAAACATAAGAATGAGTTTGAGTTTTTGTCACAACCTGGCTCATGGGTAGTGACAAAGAGCTCTTATAGGATCAGGGCACAAATAATAATATAATAATAATCAATAATTTTGCTCTTTATTTAGCCATCTTAAATATAATACCTTATTTGTTCATCAAAAATTGTGAATAACTCATCACAGGTTAATGAGAAGGGTGTGCTTGAATGGATGCACATAACTCTGCAAATGTTGTATTGGAGAGAGTCTCAGTCTATCCACACAGTCTATGCCTGTATTTAGTTTTCATGCTAGTGAGGGCTGAGAATCCACTCTCACATACTGTAGGTACGTGGTTGCAAAGGGCATCAGTGTCTTAACAGCTCGATTTGCCAAAGCAGGATACTCTGAGCGCAGCCCTATCCAGAAATCTGGCAGTGGCTTCTGATTAAATTACATTTTCACAGAAGAAATTAGATTTTCACAGAAGTTTCTCTTGTTCAGATATCGGTAAGCGGACTAGAGGCAGTGCATGAAAGGGGTAACGAATCCGGTTGTTTGTGTCATCCATTTCGATATAGTACCTGCGAAATTGCACACCCAGCTCACTCAGGTGCTTCGCTATATCATATTTGATATTGTCCATAAAATCATACTATGATAGAAGGACCTGTGTGTTGTCCAAGTTAATACAGACAGAGAAGAGCACCCACTTCTTAATCATAGCCTCAATTATGTCCCACACATTGACTATAGTTGCGAAAAAACATCACCCAGATAGGCCTGTCATGTGAAAAACTCGTCATCATGCAAGGGGTCAGACACGTGAAAATTATGGTCTGTAAAGAAAACTTTAAGCTCGTCTCTCAATTTAAAAAAACGTGTCAATATTTTGTCACTTGCTAACCAGCGCACTTCTGTATGTTGTAAAACCATTACATGGTCACTTTCTGTATCATTGCATAATGCAGAAAATACGTAAGAGTTCAGGGGCCTTGCTTTAACAAAGTTAACAATTTTCACTGTAGTGTCCAAAAAGTATTTCAAGCTGTCAGGGATTCCCTTGGCAGCAAGAGCCTCTCGGTGGATGCTGCAGTATGTATACCAGAGTAGCGGCAGGACCAACTGCTTGCACGCGCGTTACCACTCCACTATGTCTTCCTGTCATGGCTTTTGCGCCATCAGTACAGATACCAACACATCTTGACCACCGAAGTCCATTTGATGTCACAAAGTTGTCCAGTACTTTCAAAATATCCTCTCCTGTTGTCCTGGTTTCCAGTGGTTTGCAGAAGAGGATGTCTTCCTTAATTGACCCCCCAAAAAACGTAACAGACATATACCAGGAGCTGTGCCAGGCCATCCTCAGTTTTTTTCTATCACAGCCATTGAACTCTGTAAATGTTTTATTGTCACCATTGGCCTCATGGTGAAATCCCTGAGCGGTTTCCTTCCAAATCAAATCAAATCAAATTTATTTGTCACATACACATGGTTAGCAGATGTTAATGCGAGTGTAGCGAAATGCTTGTGCTTCTAGTTCCGACAATGCAGTAATAACCAACGAGTAATCTAACTAACAATTCCAAAACTACTACCTTATACACACAAGTGTAAAGGGATAAATAATATGTACATAGAGATATATGAATGAGTGATGGTACAGAGCGGCATAGGCAAGATGCAGTAGATGGTATCGAGTACAGTATATACATATGAAATGAGTAATGTAGGGTATGTAAACAAAGTGGCATAGTTTAAAGTGGCTAGTGATACATGTATTACATAAAAATGCAGTAAATGATATAGAGTACAGTATATACGTATACATATGAGATAAATAATGTAGGGTATGTAAACATTATATTAAGTAGCATTGTTTAAAGTGGCTAGTGATATATTTTACATCGATTCCCATCAATTCCCATTATTAAAGTGGCTGGAGTTGAGTCAGTGTGTTGGCAGCAGCCACTCAATGTTAGTGGTGGCTGTTTAACAGTCTGATGGCCTTGAGATAGAAGCTGTTTTTCAGTCTCTCGGTCCCAGCATTGATGCACCTGTACTGACCTCACCTTCTGGATGATAGCGGGGTGAACAGGCAGTGGTTGTTGTCCTTGATGATCTTTATTGGCCTTCCTCTCCGGCATCTGAGTAAGGAGGGACGCCTGTATCTTTGTAGTGACTGGGTGTATTGATACATCATTCAAAGTGTAATAAATAACTTCACCATGTTTAAACTGAAATGTCAGAGACGCACACAAAGCTCTCCCTCACTCTCCATTTGGCAAATCTGACCATAATTCTATCCTCCTGATTCCTGCTTACAAGCAAAAAATTAAAGCAGGAAGCACCAGTGACTAGATCAATAAAAAAGTGGTCAGAGGAAGCAGATGCTAAGCTACAGGACTGTTTTGCTAGCACAGACTGGAATATGTTCCTGGATTCCTCTGATGGCATTGAGGAGTACACCGCAGTCATTGGCTTCATCAATAAGTACATCGATGATGTTGTCCCCGTCGTCCCCACATTATAGGCAGCATCCGCACTGAGCTAAAGGCTAGAGCTTTCGCTTTCAAGGAGCGGGACTCTAACCCGGAAGCTTGTAAGAAATCACACTATGCACTCGGACGAACCATCACACAGGCAAAGCGTCAATACAGGACTAAGATCGAATCATACTACAACGGCTCTGACGCTCGTTGGATGTGGCAGGGCTTGCAAGCTGCCTAGTGACACAAGTATACCAGACGAGCTAAACTACTTCTATGCTCGCTTTGAGGCTAATAACACTGAAACATGCATGAGAGCACCAGCTGTCCGGAAGACTGTGATCACACTCTCCGCAGCCGATGTGAGTAAGACATTTAAACAGGTCAACATTCACAAGGCCGCAGGGCCAGACGGATTACCAGGACGTGTACTGCGAGCATGCACTAACCAACTGGCAAGTGTCTTCACTGACATTTTCAACCTCTCCATGCCTGAGTCTGTAATATCAACATGTTTTAAGCAGACCACCATAGTGCCTATGCCCAAGAACACTAAGGTAACCTGCCTAAATGACTACCGACCCGTAGCACTAACGTCTGTAGCCATGAAGTGCTTTGAAAGGCTGGTCATGGCTCACATCAACACCATCATCCCAGAAACCCTAGACCCACTTCAATTTGCATACCTCCCCAACAGATCCACAGATGATGCAGTCTCTATTGCACTCCACACTGCCCTTTCCCACCTGGACAAAAGGAACACCGATGTGAGAATGCTATTCATTGACTACAGCTCAGCGTTCAACACCAGTGCCCTCAAAGCTCATCAATAAGCTCATCACCTCCCTCTGAAGCTGGATCCTGGACTTCCTGACGGGCCGCCCCCAGGTGGTAAGGGTAGGTAACAACACATCTGCCACACTGCTCCGCAGTGATGCGTGCCTTACTCCCTGTTCACTCATGACTGCACGGCAGGCACGACTCCAACACCATCAATACATTTGCCGATGACACAACAGTGGTAGGCCTGATCACCGACAACGACGAGACAGCCTATAGGTAGGAGGTCAGAGACCTGGCCATTTGGTGCCAGGACAACAACCTCTCCCTCAACATGATCAAGACAAAGGAGATGATTGTGGACTACAGGAAAAATAGATCTGAGCACGCCCCCATTCTCATCGACGGGGCTGCAGTGGATCAGGTTGAGAGCTTCAAATTCCTTGGTGTCCACATCACCAACAAACTAACATGGTCCACATCACACGATGACAGTCGTGAAGCGGGCACAACAAAACCTATTCCCCCTCAGGACTCTGACTCTGGCATCTCAAACACTTGGTCAACATTTGGGTATATCTTTTCCAATCTGTCATTCGAGTAATGGACACAAAACCTTAAGGTGAATAAGCCCATGCCTTATGCAAAATGATGATGTGTGGATACACTCAATACTTTGTTGCCATATATCATCATGTAGCTCGCCACCTATGTCTTGCTCCCATGCAGATGTTGTATTTGCAAAGGAAGGCGGATTAATGTTCTGTATTATGTCGTATAGTCTGGAGATTGTGCCTTTCAGATAAGGGTTAAGATCTAAGCACCTCTCAACTGGACACTTAGGAGGCTTGAGTGGAAATGAAGGGAAATGTTTTTTTGCAAAGCTGTGAGTTTGCAGGTATCTAAAAAAAATGGGTATTGGCGATATTATGGTCAACTCTCAGAGTATCAAATATGACAAATGTGTTATCAACAAATAGGTCACAAAAAAAACACCACACAGTTCCTATACCAGAACTGGAATGCCGTGTCAATCTGTGACGAATGCGCCAAATACGCCGAATACAACAGTGAAATGCTTACTTACGAGTCCCTAACCAACAGTTATGGGCCTCTGTACGCCTACAGTGCCTTGCGAAAATATTCGGCCCCCTTGAACTGTGCGACCTTTTGCCACATTTCAGGCTTCTAACATAAAGATATAAAACTGTATTTTTTTGTGAAGAATCAACAACAAGTGGGACACAATCATGAAGTGGAACGACATTTATTGGATATTTCAAACTTTTTTAACAAATCAAAAACTGAAAAATTGGGCGTGCAAAATTATTCAGCCCCTTTACTTTCAGTGCAGCAAACTCTCTCCAGAAGTTCAGTGAGGATCTCTGAATGATCCAATGTTTACCTAAATGACTAATGATGATAAATACAATCCACCTGTGTGTAATCAAGTCTCCGTATAAATGCACCTGCACTGTGATAGTCTCAGAGGTCCGTCAAAAGCGCAGAGAGCATCATGAAGAACAAGGAACACACCAGGCAGGTCCGAGATACTGTTGTGAAGAAGTCCCCCTTGAACTTTGCGATCTTTTGTCACATTTCAGGCTTCAAACATAAAGATATAAAACTGTATTTTTTTGTGAAGAATCAACAACAAGTGGGACACAATCATGAAGTGGAACGACATTTATTAGATATTTCAAACTTTTTTAACAAATCAAAAACTGAAAAATTGGGCGTGCAAAATTATTCAGCCCCCTTAAGTTAATACTTTGTAGCGCCACCTTTTGCTGCGATTACAGCTGTAAGTCGCTTGGTGTATGTCTCTATCAGTTTTGCACATCGAGAGACTGACATTTTTTCCCATTCCTCCTTGCAAAACAGCTCGAGCTCAGTGAGGTTGGATGGAGAGCATTTGTGAACAGCAGTTTTCAGTTCTTTCCACAGATTCTCGATTGGATTCAGGTCTGGACTTTGACTTGGCCATTCTAACACCTGGATATGTTTATTTTGAACCATTCCATTGTAGATTTTGCTTTATGTTTTGGATCATTGTCTTGTTGGAAGACAAATCTCCGTCCCAGTCTCAGGTCTTTTGCAGACTCCATCAGGTTTTCTTCCAGAATGGTCCTGTATTTGGCTCCATCCATCTTCCCATCAATTTTAACCATCTTCACTGTCCCTGCTGAAGAAAAGCAGGCCCAAACCATGATGCTGCCACCACCATGTTTGACAGTGGGGATGGTGTGTTCAGCTTTGTTGCTTTTACGCCAAACATAACGTTTTGCATTGTTGCCAAAAAGTTCAATTTTGGTTTCATCTGACCAGAGCACCTTCATCCACATGTTTGGTGTGTCTCCCAGGTGGCTTGTGGCAAACTTTAAACAACACTTTTTATGGATATCTTTAAGAAATGGCTTTCTTCTTGCCACTCTTCCATAAAGGCCAGATTTGTGCAATATACGACTGATTGTTGTCCTATGGACAGAGTCTCCCACCTCAGCTGTAGATCTCTGCAGTTTATCCAGAGTGATCATGAGCCTCTTGGCTGCATCTCTGATCAATCTTCTCCTTGTATGAGCTGAAAGTTTAGAGGGACGGCCAGGTCTTGGTAGATTTGCAGTGGTCTGATACTCCTTCCATTTCAATATTATCGCTTGCACAGTGCTCCTTGGGATGTTTAAAGCTTGGGAAATCTTTTTGTATCCAAATCCGGCTTTAAACTTCTTCACAACAGTATCTCGGACCTGCCTGGTGTGTTCCTTGTTCTTCATGATGCTCTCTGCGCTTTTAACGGACCTCTGAGACTATCACGGTGCAGGTGCATTTATACGGAGACTTGATTACACACAGGTGGATTGTATTTATCATCATTAGTCATTTAGGTCAACATTGGATCATTCAGAGATCCTCACTGAACTTCTGGAGAGAGTTTGCTGCACTGAAAGTAAAGGGGCTGAATAATTTTGCACGCCCAATTTTTCAGTTTTTGATTTGTTAAAAAAGTTTGAAATATCCAATAAATGTCGTTCCACTTCATGATTGTGTCCCACTTGTTGTTGATTCTTCACAAAAAAATACAGTTTTATATCTTTATGTTTGAAGCCTGAAATGTGGCAAAAGGTCGCAAAGTTCAAGGGGGCCGAATACTTTTGCAAGGCACTGTATATCTGAAAATCTATAAATATATATTTTTTTAATGTTTTAAATAAAGCAGAAGGGATGCTTCGGCCCACTGCCTATTATCTGCAGAATGTTGATTCTAAGCACATAGAGATTGCTTTACAAAAATATTGTGCAAATCAGCAGATTTGTTGATATGTTTCATCTCACTGCACTGTGAATATCATATAACATGTTTGCCTATTCATATGTCACAGCATATATCTTTAAAACCACAATAACATGAAGACCAATGCATGCATTCTCATGTCAATCTTCACTTGAGTATTTCAGAAAGGTAATTGTATTCGCTATTCACTATTCATTGTTGAGGATAATCGTAGCTGGTTGCCGGGCTACCGTGTCTTCTGGCCTACCGTGTCTTTAGACACTATAATTCACTATAATCTCTCCAGAGGAGGGAGAATAATCTCTCTGTGTCTGTTTTCTCTCATGGCTGTGGTGGGATTTATGTGAAAAGCATCTTCACGCACTTGCTGGTTTTAGCAGGTTGTGTCTTAAGAACATTAGCCAAAATGGAAACAACTGCAATTAGCTTATCACTAGCGTGATTGGATGTTTCTGAGCTCCAGAGCATAGGCCTAGTGTAAACTGAAAGAAGAAAACTCATTTGGTTTTGCTACGCTCTATAAGTTCAGAAAGTATTCATACCCCTTGACTTGTTCCACATGTTGTTGTGTTGCAGCCTGAATAATAAATGGATTGCATAATGACGAAGTGAAAACATGTTTTAGAAAGTCGGAAGTTTACATACTTTTAGGTTGGAGTCATTAAAACTTGTTTTTCAACCACTCCACACATTTCTTGTTAGCAAACTATAGTTTTGGCAAGTCAGTTAGGACATCTACTTTGTGCATGACACATCATTTTTCCAACAATTGTTTACCGACAGATTATTTCACTTATAATTCACTGTATCACAATTCCAGTGGGTCAGAATTATACATACACTAAATTGAATGTGCCTTTAAATAGCTTGGGAAAATCCAGAAATTGTTTTAGGCTGATAGGCTAATTGACATCATTTGAGTCAATTGGAGGTACCTATGGATGTATTTCAAGGCCTTACCTTCAAACTCAGTGCCTCTTTGCTTGACATCATGGGAAAATCAAAAGAAATCAGCCAAGACCTCAGAAAAAATTGGAGACCTTCACAAGTCTGGTTCATCCTTGGGAGCAATTTCCAAATGCCTGAAGGTACCACGTTAATCTGTACAAACAATAGTAAGCAAGCATAAACACCGCAGCCATCATACCTCTCAGGAAGGCAACGCATTCTGTCTCCTAGAGATGAACGTACTTTGGTGCGAAAAGTGATGAAACAAAAATAGAACTGTTTGGCCATAATGACCATTGTTGTGTTTGGAGGAAAAGGGGGAGGCTTGCAAGCCGAAGAACACCATCCCAACCGTGAAGCAATGGGGTGGCAGCATCATGTTGTGGGGTGCTTTGCTGCAGGAGGGACTTGTGCACTTCACAAAATAGATGGCCTCCGCATTTGTGCAAGGAGGAGCAGGAGGAGCACTGCCAGAGCCCTGCAAAATGACCTCCAGCAGGCCACAAATGTGCATGTGTCTGCTGAAACGGTCAGAAACAGACTCCATGAGGGTGGTATGAGGGCCCGACATCCACAGGTGGGGGTTGTGCTTACAGCCCAACACCATGCAGGACGTTTAGCATTTGCCAAAGAACACCAAGATTGGCAAATTCGCCACTGGCGCCCTGTGCTCTTCACAGATGAAAGCATGTTCACCCTGAGCACATGTGACAGACGTGACAGTCTGGAGACGCCATGGAGAACGTTCTGCTACCTGCAACATCCTCCAGCATGACCTGTTTGGCGGTGGGTCAGTCATGGTGTGGGGTGGCATTTCTTTGGGGGGCCGCACAGCCCTCCATGTGCTTGCCAGAGGTAGCCTGACTGCCATAAGGTACCGAGATAAGACCCTCAGACCCCTTGTGAGACCATATGCTGGTGCGGTTGGCCCTGGGTTCCTCCTAATGCAAGACAATGCTAGACCTCATGTGGCTGGAGTGTGTCAGCAGTTCCTGCAAGAGGAAGGCATTGATGCTATGGACTGGCCCGCCCGTTCCCCAGACCTGAATCCAATTGAGCACATCTGGCACATCATGTCTCGCTCCATCCACCAATGCCACGTTGCACCACAGACTGTCCAGGAGTTGGCGGATGCTTTAGTCCAGGTCTGGGAGGAGATCCCTCAGGAGACCATCCGCCACCTCATCAGGAGCATGCCCAGGCGTTGTAGGGAGGTCATACAGGCATGTGGAGGCCACACACACTACAGAGCCTCATTTTGACTTGTTTTAAGAACATTACATCAAAGTTGGATCAGCCTGTAGTGTGGTTTTCCACTTTAATTTTGAGTGTGACTCCAAATCCAGACCTCCATGGGTTGATAAATTTGTTTTCCATTCATAATTTTTGTGTGATTTTGTTGTCAGCACATTCAACTATGTAAAGAAAAAAGTATTTAATAAGAATATTTCATTCACTCAGATCTAGGATGTGTTATTTTAGTGTTCCCTTTATTTTTGAGCAGTGTATTTTCCAACATGCACACTTGGTTTTTACAAAGTGAAGGACAAACCATTCAATCAGAATGTGTTATCAGACAGCTTGATATACCTACTTACATTTTGGAAGCTAATAGATGTCATTTGGTTAAATATGAGACATAATAATAACATACAGAACATACTATTAACATGTACATTTGATTGGTAACAGAATAAATGGCAATATAAAAACTGCAGAATAAATAATGCTGTAATTGAACATTGTACAGACAAGGTAGGCACCTGACCCTTTAAGAGCTGGAATAGATTTTGTACGCTATGTTGTGATTTGTACCAAATATATTGTCTTCTCACATTACTCAAACCCCACAATCAATAAACAGCTTATTTAGCTCTCTCCATACATTTAGGAATTTCTGTGCATCCTTGACAATCGCTAATCAATATCCAAAAACAGCCCCCTGCAAACCTGCACATCATCATCTTCTCTCTTTTGTGGCAACAATGTGAGGGTTTATGGCAGGGGAAACGGTGTTGCAGTAGTCTAGTGTGTGGTGCATGAATAATGACAAGAGAACCTGGGGAGCTTTGCATTCACATTGTATTAAAAAAAAGGGAACCAGACCGCGGAATTCAAGCGAACCGAACTCTCGAGATGGTCTCAGTTCGGTTTACTTCGGGGGCTCTTTTGAGGGGCCTGAATTACTTTTGAGTGTTCACACTGCACAGAAAATTAAGCGAACCACACTGAGTTCACAAAAATTGTCTGAAAGGGGCCAAGTGTGAAAACACCTAAAGAGCTTTGCACACCTGGATTGTGCAATATTTACACATTATTATTTTCTAAATTCTTCAAGCTCTGTCAAATTGGTTGTTGACCATTGTTAGACAACCATTTTCAAGTCTTGCCATAGATTTATAAGCAGATATAAGTCAAAACTTTAACTCAGCCACTCAGGAACATTCACTGTCTTCTTGGTAAGCAACCCCAGTGTATATTTAGACTTGTGTTTAGGTTGCTGTCCTCCTGAAAGGTGGTTTAATCTTCCAGTATCTGGTGGAAAGAAGACTGAACCAGGTTTTCCTCTAGAATGTTGCCTGTGCTTAGCTTGGTTCCATTTCTTTTTTTATCCTGAAAAACTCTCGAAGTCCTTAACAATTACAAGCGTACCCATAACAGCCACCACTATGCTTGAACATATGGAGAGTGGTACTCAATAATGTGTTGTATTGGGTTTGCCACAAACATAACACTTTGTATTCAGGACAAAAAGTCAATTGCTTTGCCACATTATTTGCAGTATTACTTTCCTGCCTTGTGGCAAACAGGATGCATGTTTTGGAATATTTTTATTCTCTACAGGCTTCCTACTTTTCACTCTGTCAAAAGGGTTAGTATTTTGGAGTAACTACAATGTTGTTGATCCTTCCTCAGTTTTATCCTATCACAGTCATTATCTTTGTAGTGACTGGGTGTATTGATACACCATCCAAAGGGTTATTAATAACGTCACCATGCTCAAAGGGATATTCAATGTCTGCTTTTTAAAAGTATTTCGTTTTGAAGTGCTGTGATTACCGAGCCGACGTGTCTGTGATTTGTTGAGGGGGGGCATCTCCAAAACCACCAGCAACCCAATGTACCTGCCTGGTAGTGGTCTGCTCAAATCAAATTTATTTATATAGCCCTTTGTACATCAGCTGATATCTGAAAGTGCTGTACAGAAACCCAGCCTAAAACCAGCAAGCAATGCAGGTGTGGAAGCACGGTGGCTAGGAAAAACTCCCTAGAAAGGCCAAAATCTAGGAAGAAACCTAGAGAGGAACCAGGCTATGAGGGGTGGCCAGTCCTCTTCTGTCTGTGCCGGGTGGAGATTATAACAGAACATGGCCAAGATGTTCAAATGTTCATAAATGACCAGCATAGTCAAATAATAATAATCACAGTAGTTGTCGAGGGTGCAACAAGTCAGCACCTCAGGAGTAAATGTCAGTTGGCTTTTCATAGCCGATCATTAAGAGTATCTCTACCACTCCTACTGTCTCTAGAGAGTTGAAAACAGCAGGTCTGGGACAGGTAGCAGGTCCGGTGAACAGGTCAGGATTCCATAGCCGCAGGCAGAACAGTTGAAACTGGAGCAGCACGGCCAGGTGGACTGGGGACAGGAGTCTGATCTGTTTGTGTTGTAGTCAATTCCTCGAAGGTTGGTTGTCATGAAATACAGTCTGACCTTGTTATAGTAAGGCACAGATGATAGGATGACCCCCAGACTCCCATGCAACACCGTCCCCAGCTTGCTCGCTCTCTCTCTCCCACCTTCTCTCTCTCTCTCTCTCTCTCTCTCTTTCTTCCCCCACTCTAACTGGCAGTTTTTAGAAAATAGCTATATTTATTATTACTACTAGTATGCAGGCTAGTGGATGGGATGGTAGGGGTAGTTGTGCGATCCAACAGACTCGGTCAGTGCTTTCTCCTTCCCCTCACCCTGTGTCTGTCTGAGTAGTAGGGAAAGTGAGGCTAGTGGGTTCTGTCAGTGCTGTCAGTCTCCCAGGCTGGCTGCTGCTCCTGCTGGTGTTGCTGGCAGGCTAGCATTGGCGTCCTTCTCAGAGGGGATCCCCTCACTGGCTGTCATTATCTCCAGGGCTGGGGGGTGCAGGGGGGTGAACAATTACTGCTGAAGAGGAGCAGGCACACCAGGGGCACGCATATGACGGGGGATGGGAGTGTGTGTGTCATGTACTGTCATGTTGTGTCTTGTTTCTGTCCTTTCCCTTCACCCTGTCTCCCTCTGCTGGTCGTTGTTAGGTTACCTTTTCTCCCCCTCTTTCCCCCAGCTGTGCCTTGTCTCCTCCTAACTACCTCGTCACCCCTTTTCCCACCTGTTCCCTTTTTCCCTCTGATTAGTCCTCTATATCTCTCTCTGTTTCTGCTCCTGTCTTTGTCGGATTCTTGTTTGTGTGTCTCATGCCTGAACCAGACTATCATCGTGTTTGCTGCAACCTTGTCCTGTCCTGTCGGAATCTACCTGTCCATCTGAGCCCACGTGTGTTCATCATTAAAGAAACTCTGTTTGTTAATTCGCTTTTCGGTCCTCATTCACGCACCTGACAGAAGAATCCGACCAAGAATGGACCCAGCGACTTCGGATCCTCTCCACTCAGCCGTCGAGATCCAGGGAGCGATGCTAGGCAGACACAAGCAGGAATTGTCTGCTGCTCGACATGCCGTTGAGACCCTGGCCACCCAAGTCTCCAACCTCACAGAACAGGTTCACCATCTCCGCCTCGATCCACCGGCCACTTCCAGGGCTTTCGAATCTCCGGAGCCCAGAATCAATAACCCGCCGTGTTACTCTGGGGAGCCCACTGAATGCCGCTCGTTCCTCACCCAGTGTGATATTGTGTTTTCTCTCCAGCCCAACACTTACTCCAGGAGCACTGCTCGTGTCGCCTACGTCATATCTCTCCTTACTGGACGGGCTCGTGAGTGGGGCACGGCAATCTGGGAGGCAAGGGCTGAGTGTACTAACCAGTATCAGGACTTTAAGGAGGAGATGATACGGGTTTTTGATCGATCTGTTTTTGGGGAGGAGGCTTCCAGGGCCCTGTCTTCCCTATGTCAGGGTAATCGATCCATAACAGACTACTCTATTGAGTTTCGCACTCTTGCTGCCTCCAGTGGCTGGAACGAGCCGGCTTTGCTCGCTCGTTTTCTGGAGGGTCTCCGCGCAGTGGTAAAGGATGAGATTCTCTCCCGGGAGGTTCCTTCCAGCGTGGATTCCTTGATTGAACTCGCTATTCGCATTGAGCGACGGGTTGATCTTCGTCACCGAGCTCGTGGAAAGGAGCTCGCGTTCTCCGTTGCCCCCCTCTCCGCATCACTACCATCTTCCTCTGCCGGCTCGGGTGCTGAGCCTATGCAGCTGGGAGGTATCCGCATCTCGACTAAGGAGAGGGAACGGAGAATCACCAACCGCCTCTGTCTCTATTGCGGTTCTGCTGGTCATTTTGTCACTTCATGTCCAGTAAAAGCCAGAGCTCATCAGTAAGTCTCATCAGTCTCTCCTTCAAGATCCTGCACTACCTTGTCGGTCCATCTACGCTGGACCGGTTCGTCAGCTTCCTGCAGTGCCTTAATAGACTCTGGGGCGGAGGGCTGTTTTATGGACGAGACCTGGGCTCGGGAACATGACATTCCTCTCAGACAGTTAAGGGAGTCCACGGCCTTGTTCGCCCTGGATGGTAGTCCTCTCCCCAGGATTCAGCGTGAGACGCTACCTTTAACCCTCACTGTTTCTGGTAATCATAGCGAAACCATTTCTTTTTTAATTTTTCGTTCACCTTTTACACCTGTTGTTTTGGGCCATCCCTGGCTAGTTTGTCATAATCCTTCCATTAATTGGTCTAGTAATTCTATCCTCTCCTGGAACGTCTCTTGTCATGTGAAATGTTTAATGTCTGCTATCCCTCCTGTTTCCTCTGTCTCTTCTTCACAGGAGGAGCCTGGTGATTTGACAGGGGTGCCGGAGGAATATCACGATCTGCGCACGGTGTTCAGTCGGTCCAGGGCCACCTCTCTTCCTCCACACCGGTCGTATGATTGTAGTATTGATCTCCTTCCGGGAACCACTCCCCCCCGGGGTAGACTATACTCTCTGTCGGCTCCCGAACGTAAGGCTCTCGAAGATTATTTGTCTGTAGCTCTTGCCGCCGGTACCATAGTCCCCTCCTCCTCTCCCGCCGGAGCGGGGTTTTTTTTTGTTAAGAAGAAGGACGGGTCCCTGCGCCCCTGCATAGATTATCGAGGGCTGAATGACATAACAGTGAAGAATCGTTATCCGCTTCCTCTTATGTCTTCAGCCTTCGAGATCCTGCAGGGAGCCAGGTTTTTCACTAAGTTGGACCTTCGTAACGCTTACCATCTCGTGCGCATCAGGGAGGGGGACGAGTGGAAGACGGCGTTTAACACTCCGTTAGGGCACTTTGAATACCGGGTTCTTCCTTTCGGCCTCGCTAACGCTCCAGCTGTCTTTCAGGCATTAGTCAATGATGTCCTGAGAGACATGCTGAACATCTTTGTTTTCGTTTACCTTGACGATATCCTGATTTTTTCACCGTCACTCCAGATTCATGTTCAGCACGTTCGACGTGTCCTCCAGCGCCTTTTAGAGAATTGTCTTTTTGTGAAGGCTGAGAAGTGCTCTTTTCATGCCTCCTCCGTCACATTTCTCGGTTCTGTTATTTCCGCTGAAGGCATTAAGATGGATCCCGCTAAGGTCCAAGCTGTCATTGATTGGCCCGTCCCTAAGTCACGCGTCGAGTTGCAGCGCTTTCTCGGCTTCGCGAACTTCTATCGTCGTTTCATCCGTAATTTCGGTCAGGTGGCAGCCCCTCTCACAGCCCTTACTTCTGTCAAGACGTGCTTTAAGTGGTCCGTTTCCGCCCAGGGAGCTTTTGATCTCCTCAAGAATCGTTTTACATCCGCACCTATCCTTGTTACACCTGACGTCTCTAGACAGTTCATTGTCGAGGTTGACGCGTCAGAGGTGGGCGTGGGAGCCATTCTTTCCCAGCGCTCCTTCTCTGACGACAAGGTCCACCCTTGCGCGTATTTTTCTCATCGCCTGTCGCCGTCGGAACGTAACTATGATGTGGGAAACCGCGAACTGCTCGCCATCCGCTTAGCCCTAGGCGAATGGCGACAGTGGTTGGAGGGGGCAACCGTTCCTTTTGTCGTTTGGACTGACCATAGGAACCTTGAGTACATCCGTTCTGCCAAACGACTTAATGCGCGTCAGGCGCGCTGGGCGCTGTTTTTCGCTCGTTTCGAGTTCGTGATTTCTTATCGTCCGGGCTCTAAGAACACCAAGCCTGATGCTTTATCTCGTCTCTTCAGTTCTTCAGTAGCCTCCACTGACCCCGAGGGGATTCTCCCTGAGGGGCGTGTTGTCGGGTTGACTGTCTGGGGAATTGAGAGGCAGGTAAAGCAAGCACTCACTCAAACTCCGTCACCGCGCGCTTGTCCCAGGAACCTTCTTTTCGTTCCCGTTCCTAATCGTCTGGCCGTTCTTCAGTGGGCTCACTCTGCCAAGTTAGCCGGCCACCCTGGCGTTCGGGGTACGCTTGCTTCCATTCGCCAGCGCTTTTGGTGGCCCACCCGGGAGCATGACACGCGTCGCTTCGTGGCTGCTTGTTCGGTCTGCGCGCAGACTAAGTCCGGTAACTCTCCTCCTGCCGGCCGTCTCAGGCCGCTTCCCATTCCCTCTCGACCGTGGTCTCACATCGCCTTAGATTTTGTCACCGGACTGCCTTCGTCAGCGGGGAAGACTGTTATTCTTACGGTTGTCGACAGGTTCTCTAAGGCGGCTCATTTTATTCCCCTTGCTAAGCTTCCTTCTGCTAAAGAGACGGCACAAATCATCATCGAGAATGTTTTCAGAATTCATGGCCTTCCGTCAGACGTCGTTTCGGACAGAGGTCCGCAATTCACGTCTCAATTTTGGAGGGAGTTTTGCCGTTTGATTGGCGCTTCCGTCAGTCTCTCTTCCGGCTTTCACCCCCAGTCTAACGGTCAAGCAGAACGGGCCAATCAGACTATTGGTCGCATCTTACGCAGTCTTTCTTTTCGCAACCCTGCGTCTTGGTCAGAACAGCTCCCCTGGGCAGAATACGCCCACAACTCGCTTCCTTCGTCTGCGACCGGGCTATCTCCTTTTCAGAGTAGCCTCGGGTACCAGCCTCCGCTGTTCTCATCTCAGTTCGCCGAGTCCAGCGTCCCCTCCGCTCAGGCTTTTGTCCAACGTTGCGAGCGCACCTGGAAGAGGGTCAGGTCTGCACTTTGCCGTTATAGGGCGCAGACTGTGAGGGCTGCTAATAAGCGTAGAACTAAGAGTCCTAGATATTGTCGCGGTCAGAGAGTTTGGCTCTCCACTCAGAACCTTCCCCTTAAGACCACTTCTCGCAAGTTGGCCCCGCGGTTCATTGGTCCGTTCCGTATTTCTCGGATCATTAATCCTGTCGCAGTTCGACTTCTTCTTCCGCGATATCTTCGTCGCGTCCACCCGGTCTTCCATGTCTCCTGTGTCAAGCCCGTTCTTCGCGCCCCCGCTCGTCTCCCCCCCCCCCCCCCCCATCCTTGTCGAGGGCGCACCCATCTACAGGGTCCGTAGGATTTTGGACATGCGTCCTCGGGGCCGTGGTCATCAGTACCTAGTAGATTGGGAGGGGTACGGTCCTGAGGAGAGGAGTTGGGTTCCCTCTCGGGACGTGCTGGACCGTGCGCTGATCGATGATTTCCTCCGTTGCCGCCAGGTTTCCTCCTCGAGTGCGCCAGGAGGCGCTCGGTGAGTGGGGGGGTACTGTCATGTACTGTCATGTTGTGTCTTGTTTCTGTCCTTTCCCTTCACCCTGTCTCCCTCTGCTGGTCGTTGTTAGGTTACCTTTTCTCCCCCTCTTTCCCCCAGCTGTGCCTTGTCTCCTCCTAACTACCTCGTCACCCCTTTTCCCACCTGTTCCCTTTTTCCCTCTGATTAGTCCTCTATATCTCTCTCTGTTTCTGCTCCTGTCTTTGTCGGATTCTTGTTTGTGTGTCTCATGCCTGAACCAGACTATCATCGTGTTTGCTGCAACCTTGTCCTGTCCTGTCGGAATCTACCTGTCCATCTGAGCCCACGTGTGTTCATCATTAAAGAAACTCTGTTTGTTAATTCGCTTTTCGGTCCTCATTCACGCACCTGACAGTGTGTGTGTGTGTGTGTGTGTGTGTGTGTGTGTGTGTATACACACACGTGTATGATTGACAGGGGGATGGGAGAAAGTAGGGCTGGCAGAGCAGAGGAGGAGGAGGAGGGGTTGTTAAATGCTCATTTCAGAAATAGAAAACAGAAGTCAGATTCTCTATGTAGCTCGGCTTTTATGTGTCGCCCACCTCTTGATTGAAACCTGAACGAGCAGCGGGGTAATGTTTGTGAAAATTGGTTCTATCTACGCTACCATTCAAAAGTTTGAGGTCACTTAGAAATGTCCTTGTTTTTCAAAGAAAATCACATCTTTTGTCCATTAAAATAACATCAAATTGATCAGAGATACAGTGTAGACATTGTTAAATGTTGTAAATGACTATTGTAGCTGGAAACAACTGACTTTTAATGGAATATCTCCATACGTAGGTGTACAGAGGCCCATTATCAGCAACCATCACTCCTGTGTTCCAATGGCACATTGTGTTAGTTAATCAAAGTTTATCATTTTAAAAGGCTAATCGATCATTAGAAACGCCTTTTGAAATTATGTTAGTGTTAGTGTGAACTTTTCCCTGTTCTGCCACCTAATGTGTGAAGATATGTTATGTGATGTGCCTGGACTGGAGTGTTGGGCAATGTTCCTTCATAAACAGGGCACCTACAGGTTAGACACAAATGCATGGCACACACATGAACACGCACACACGTGCACAAGCATCACACACACACTTTCAGACTCAGAGCCTGGAGTCTAGACCATAGGTAGGCTTAGTCATCATGCTAGTGTGTGGGTGGGCCACAGTTATAGCTCTCGCCTCTCACCCTCATCGGCACTAGAGATTGTTCCATTTCAGTTGACTGCACTGTCTCGATCTGTACATCTGTATTGCGGAATACAGCCCAATCAGTATGAGAATCCCAATGTGTTAAATGTGTCTTTGAGAATCGCTTTCTACTTCCCTCTGATATGATTCACACTTGTTTCAGTATTTTTCTATCTAGTATTAGTCCGTATCTCCTAGCTAGAAAATAGAATAAGATGACATTCATTTTTGCCTACAGTATGAATAGTTACTGTTAGCCTGTTTTATAGAGCCCCAACGCAGAGGATACTAATTGGTTGTTGAGCACAGTCTCGCGAGGCTCATCCTGGTGGCAACTGCAATAAGTATAGACTTCACAGAAGTGAGAAAGGAAAACTGTCAGGGGAGAACTGAGTTTTATAACCTCTGTATTGCTTTCCTTCATTTATTTGTGGTGGGAAATTGTATCACTCAGGCGTTTGTCTTCCCTTGTTTAATTAGCTGCCGTTGTTGGAGGCTGGAGCCCTATGGTTGTCATGTTTAATAAGCTGCTGTAATGACTGGGATGTGACTAGCTCGTCAGCGAGCGAAGGGACTGTGTGTGTGTGTGTGTGTGTGTGTGTGTGTTTGCGCGCCACCTGCGTGTGTGTCCATGGAGACGCAGCATCGTCATACTGGACTGGAGGCTGATGTGGGGACAAGGGGAAATGGGAATTGGTTTCTATGAGACATGGCAGAACGGTAGAAGAGTTACTCTTCTTCTCTGTGCAGGCAAGTGGAATACATAGAAAATAATTGGCTAGTACAGTGCCTTCAGAAAGTATTCATACCCCTTGACTTATTCCACATTTTGTTGTGTTACTGCCTGAATTCAAAATTGATTAAATTGTTGTTGTTTTTGCTCCCATCTACACACAATACCCCATAATGACAACATGAAAACCGTTTTTAGAAATTGTAGCCAATTTATTTAAAATGAAATGCTGAAATATCTCATATACATATGTATTCACACCCCTGAGTCAATACTTTGTAGCAGCGATTCCAGCTGTGAGTCTTTCTGGGTAAGTCTCTAAGAGCTTTCCATACCTGGATTTTGCTAAATTTGCCCATTTATTATTTAAAAAATTCTATAAGCTCTGTCAAATTGGTTGTTGATCATTACTAGACAACCATATTCAGGTCTTGCAATAGACTGTCAAGTAGATTTAAGTCAAAACTGTAACTCGGCCAGTCAGGAATATTCACGGTCTTCTTGGTAAGTAACTCCAGTGTAGATTTGGCCATGGGTTTTAGGTTATTGTCCTTTATTTTTTATCCTGAAAAACTCAAAACTAAAGATTACAAGAATAGCCATAACATGATGCAGCCAGCACTGTGTTTGAAAATGTGGAGAGTGGTACTCAATAATGTGTTGTATTTGATTTGCCCCAAACATCACACTTTGTATTCAGGAGAAAAAGTGAATTACTTTTTTTCCCCAGTACTACTTTAGTGCCTTGTTGCAAGCAGGATGCATGATTTGGAATATTTTTATTCTGTACAGTCTTCATTCTTTTCACAATCAATTAGGTTGGTATTGTGGAGTAACTACAATGTTGTTGATCCATCCTCAGTTTTCTCCGATCACAGCCATTAAACTCTGTAACTGTTTTAAAGTCACAATTGGCCTCATGGTGAAATCCCTGACCGGTTTCCTTCCTCTCCGGCAACTGAGTTAGGAAAGACACCTGTATCTTTGTAGTGACTGGGTGTATTGATACACCATCCAAAGTGTAATTAATAACTTCACCATGCTCAAAAGGATATTCAATGTCTGTTTTTTGTTTTTTTACCCAGCTACCAATAGGTGCCCTTCTTTGCTAGGCATTGGAAAACCTCCCTGGTCTTTGTGGTTGAGTCTGTGTTTGAAATTCACTGCTCGACTGAGGGACCTTACAGATAATTGTATGTGTGGGATAGAGAGATGAGGTAGTCATTCAAAAATCATGTTTAACACTAATAAACATGCAACATATGCAACATATGTGACTTGTTAAGCAAATTTTAAGCAAGTATTTACTCCTGAACTTATTTTGGCTTGCCATAACAAAGGGGTTGAATACTTATTGACTCAAAATAATATCTTCAACTAGCCACCCTTTGCCTTGATGACAGCTTTGCACACTCTTGGCATTCTCTCAACCAGCTTCATGAGGTAGTCACCTGGAATGCATTTAAATTATTAACAGGTGTGCCTTGTTCAAAGTTAATTTGTGGAATTTATTTCACTTTGAATGCGTTTGAGCCCATCAGTTGTGTTGTGACAAAGTAGGGTGTATACAGCAGATAGCCCTATTTGGTAAAAGACCAAGTTCATATTATTGCAAGAACAGCTCAAATAAGCAAAGAGAAGCAACAGTCCATCATTACTTTAAGACATGAAGGTCAGTCAATACAGAACATTTCAATAACTTTATGCAGTCGCAAAATCCATCAAGCACTATGATGAAACTGGCTCTCATGAGGACCGCCACAGGAATGTAAGACCCAGAATTACCTCTGCTGCAGAGAATAAGTTCATTAGAGTTCCCAGACTCAGAAATTGCAGCCCAAATAAATGCTTCACAGAGTTCAAGTAACAGACACATCTCAACATCAACTGTTCAGAGGAGACTGTGTGAAGCAGGCCTTAATGGTTGAATTGCTGCAAAGAAACCACTACTAAAGGACACCAATAAGAAGAAGAGACTTGCTTGTGCCAAGAAACACGAGCAATGGACATTAGACGTGGAAATTTGTCCTTTGGTTTGATGAGTCCAAATTTGAGATTTTTGGTTCCAACCGCCATGTCTTTTTGAGACGCTGTGTGGGTGAACAGATGATCTCCGCATGTGTATTTCCCTCCATAAACAATGGAGGAGGAGATGTTATGGTTAGCCTTTTTGGGCGGCAGGTAGCCTAGTGGTTAGAGCATTGGGCCCGTAACCAAAAGGTTGCGAGATCAAATCCACGAGCTGACAAGGTAAACTGTCGAGGCAGTCAACCCACTGATCCTAGTCAGTCATTGTAAATAAGAATTTGTTAAATGACTTGCCTAGTTAAATAAAGGTTAAATAAATAAATCAAAATATGGTGTGGGGATTCTTTGCTGGTGACACTGTATGTGGTTTATTTAGAATTCAAGGCACACTTAACTAGCATGACTACCACAGAATTCCGCAGCAATATGCCATCCCATCTGGTTTGGGCTTAGTGGGACTATCATTTGTTTTTCAACAGGACACTGACCCAACACACCTCCAGGCTGTGTAAGGGCTATTTTACCAAGAAGGAGAGTGATGGAGTGCTGCATCAGATGACTTGGCATCCACAATCACCCGACCTCAACCAATTTGAGATGGTTTGGGATGAGTGAAGGAAAAGTAGCCAACAAGTGCTCAGCATACAGTATGTGGGAACTCCTTCAGGAAAAGCATTCCAGGTTAAGCTGGTTGAGAGAATGCCAAAAGTGTGCAAAGCTGTCATCAAGTCAAAGAATGGGTGGCTATTTGAAGAATCTCAAATATAAAATGTATTTGGATTTGTTTAAAACTTTTTTGGTTACTACATGATTCCATATTTGTTATTTCATAGTTTTGATGTCTTCACTATTATTCTACAGTGTAGAAAATAGTAAAAATAAAGAAAAATCCTTGAATGAGTAGGTGTGTCTGGTGACTGGTACTATACAGTGGGGCAAAAAAGTATTTAGTCAGCCACCAATTGTGCAACTTCTCCCACTTAAAAAGATGAGAGAGGCCTGTAATTTTCATCATAGGTACACTTCACCTATGACAGACAAAATGAGAAGAAAAAAAATCCAGAAAATCACATTGTAGGATTTTTAATGGTGAAAAATAAGTATTTGGTCACCTACAAACAAGCAATATTTCTGGCTCTCACAGACCTGTAACTTCTTCTTTAAGAGGCTCCTCTGTCCTCCACTCGTTACCTGTATTAAAGGCACCTGTTTGAACTTGTTATCAGTATAAAAGACACCTGTCCACAACCTCAAACAGTCACACTCCAAACTCCACTATGGCCAAGACCAAAGAGCTGTCAAAGGACACCAGAAACAAAATTGTAAACCTGCACCAGGCTGGGAAGACTGAATCTGCAATAGGTAAGCAGCTTGGTTTGAAGAAATCAACTGTGGGAGCAATTATTAGGAAATGGAAGACATACAAGACCACTGATAATCTCCCTCGATCTGGGGCTCCACGCAAGATCTCACACCGTGGGGTCAAAATTATCACAAGAACGGTGAGCAAAAATCCCAGAACCACACGGGGGGACCTAGTGAATGACCTGCAGAGACCTGGGACCAAAGTAACAAAGCCTACCATCTGTAACACACTACGCCGTCAGGGACTCAAATCCTGCAGTGCCAGACGTGTCCCCCTGCTTAAGCCAGTACATGTCCAGGCTCGTCTGAAGTTTGCTAGAGAGCATTTGGATGATCCAGAAGAAGATTGGGAGAATGTCATATGGTCAGATGAAACCAAAATATAACTTTTGGTTTAAACTCAACTCGTCGTGTTTGGAGGACAAAGAATGCTGAGTTGCATCCAAAGAACACCATACCTACTGTGAAGCATGGGGGTGGAAACATCATGCTTTGGGGCTGTTTTTCTGCAAAGGGACCAGGACGACTGATCTGTGTAAAGGAAAGAATGAATGGGGCCATGTATCGTGAGATTTTGAGTGAAAACCTCCTTCCATCAGCAAGGGCATTGAAGATGAAACGTGGCTGGGTCTTTCAGCATGACAATGATCCCAAACACACCGCTCGGGCAACGAAGGAGTGGCTTCGTAAGAAGCATTTCAAGGTCCTGGAGTGTCCTTAACCCCATAGAAAATCTTTGGAGGGAGTTGAAAGTCCGTGTTGCCCAGCAACAGCCCCAAAACATCACTGCTCTAGAGGAGATCTGCATGGAGGAATGGGCCAAAATACCAGCAACAGTGTGTGAAAACTTTGTGAAGACTTACAGAAAACGTTTGACCTCTGTCATTGCCAACAAAGGGTATATAACAAAGTATTGAGATAAACTTTTGTTATTGACCAAATACTTATTTTCCACCATAATTTGCAAATAAATTCATAAAAAATCCTACAATGTGATTTTCTGGATTTTTTTTTCTAATTTTGTCTGTCATAGTTGAAGTGTACCTATGATGAAAATTACAGGCCTCTCTCATCTTTTTAAGTGGGAGAACTTGCACAATTGGTGGCTGACTAAATACATACTAAAAAGTATGTATATATGTATATATATATATATATATATATATATATAGAACATGTCTATAACAGCACATACTTCACATACTATTATGCCATCAAAATAAACAACCAGTTTCCACTTCTGTACAATAAGATATGTCCATATGTGCCCCCCTGATCCCTGAGGCATAGTCTATAGAGGAAAGTGCTATTTTTCAGGTTAGCCCTTGGGTCGCAGTCCCTCTGCTGCATGCACAGGTGTGTGTGTGTGTGTGTGTGTGTGTGTGTGTGTGTGTGTGTGTGTGTGTGCAAGCATGTACATACAGTTTGTGTGTGCGTACTGTATGTGGTCATGAATGTGTGTGTCCAAGTGTGCCGGTGGTGTCGACTTGTCAGCCTTTCTCCCCTCTCTGGCCATGTTATGTTGAAGCAGACAGCTGTGGTGTTGTGAAGCCTGTGGAGCTTGACGCTGCTTGCTCCTGTTCTGTGTTTTGACAGAACAGTATTACTGTGGCTCTCGGTCACCATCTGCAGTGTGAAGGAGGTAGTGGTGCATGACCAGTGATTATGGGTGATTAGGGGACCGTGATCGCTCCAACGGCAGTGTGTCTGTCCGTTTGTGTGTGTTGTCGCCCCCCAGACTGCCATTCCATTCCCACTGTTTCAGTATTGGAATAAGATTTAAGGGGACCTTTTTGACCCTCTCCCAAAGTGCCTATTATCTGCAATCTGCTGACTGTTCAATCTTCTAACAACACTACAGTACAGTATGTATGTTTTTATAGCAAGTGTTTTTTTTATTGTTACAGACTGTGGTAGTGTTATTAGTGCTATATATTGCTGTTTTCCAAAAAGGTACATGAAGCGGAGGTAATTTGAAATCACGCTCTGGCAATTATTGGCCTTGACTATGTATAAAACCCAATAGTAGCCCTTGCACCAGAGTGATTTCCCATTGATCTAATGGCAATAGCTCCTGGTTAGGAACATTGACAAAGCATCAACTTATCCTAAGAGCCATATTTTGCTAAAAAATACTACTGATCATTCAGTTGTGTCTGTCTGCTCCTTGTGGTAAACTGCTGCTCCTGCTCGGCGTCTGCTGGAGGTATGGCTGTTGTTCTCTCCATCACCACAAGGTGACTCTGTGGAGACTGAGTACGGTCCTCTCCTCTGTTTCCTCTGTTTTCTTCCTCATCCTTTTTCCATCCTTCATTCTAAATCATTTATTTTCTTGCACCCCCTTCCATCTCCATCACTTTTTTATTACATTACCTATATCATTCTCTTCCCTTTTACTGGACTCAGTCCTCCTTCACTCTTCTTGCAATTGCTTTTCCTGGAGTTGCTATCTATTGATCATTCTAAAGTGTTTGTGACAGGCTGTCTTTTTGTCTTTCCTTGTATTATCCTCTTCACTGTAGGACAACATAAAAGGTTTTGAGGGTTCAGTAATGTTGGATAATATACTGTAGGCCATGGTGAGGAGTGGAGGTTCCATTTTTGTTTTGGTGTTATAAATGAGCTCCTCTATTAAGTGCATACAAGCATCCTAGTGTTATGTTAATTGCAGTGCACCTGTTCATGTGCCTGTGGCTGTTGGTCTGGTGGTGCCACATCAGGTGTTGTGTCTACACTGTAAAAGACTACTCACTTTAGATGAGACATGGGAGTGATTACTGATTATAGGAGTGTCAGATCTGGTGGAAACTGCGAGCTTCAAGTTTTACTGAGATTTCACAGTATGAATAAGTCATCCATCACTCTTGTTTTGTAAATGAATAAACCTCACCTCAGTGAACCTATGCATTAAAAACCTCTTAAGGATCCACCCATTTATTTCCAATTTTCGCCTAAAATGACATACCCAAATCTAACTGCCTGTAGCTCAGGACCTGAACATGGATATGTATATTCTTGATGCCATTTGAAAGGACACACTTTGAAGTTTGTGGAAATGTGAAATGAATGTAGGAGAATATAACAGATTAGAGCTGGTAAAAGATAATACAAAGTAAAAAACTATTTTTATTTTTTTGTACAATCATCTTTGAAATGCAAGAGAGAGGCCATCATGTATTAATTCAGCCCAAGTGCAATTTAGATGTTGTCCACTAGATGGCAGCAGTGTAAGTGCAAAGTTTTAAACTGATCCAATGACCACTGCATTTCTGTTAAAAATGTTGTATCAAGACTGTCCAAAGTGCCTAATTGGTTTATTAATAACTTTTCAAGTTCATAACTGTGCACTCTCCTCAAACAATAGCATGGTATTATTTCACTGTAATAGCTACTATAAATTGTACTAACAAGAATTAGATTAACAAGAATTTAATCTTTCTGCAAATATCCGATATGTCTATGCCCTGGGAAATGTTTGTGTTACTTATAGAGTTTATTAATTCATAATGGGGTAAAGACACTTTAAACTACAAAACTGTTAATACACATTATATTTTGGTGCACAGAATGACAGCTGTAGCAATGTGCAGTGATCAAAATAAATCTTTGATTTACACCCCCCTTTGAACATCTTGCAAGTTATGTAACAATTAGTACAGCTACACTAGCAACAGGGGCACGCGTCTACTGGGTAGAATGGTTTGATGACGTCTGGAGGCTGGGATGCAATGGACCTCACATCTGCAAAGGATGGAGTGCTGCTCAATAACAATAAGCTCCCAGCACTTTCTCACATGATTGCGTGATGCAGAAAGGAATGGAATGCAAGTCTACCTCGGTCTATATTGCGGCAGAAGTGCGTTCAGGATGCAGTTTTGAATTTCAGTCGCTCCATAGGCTGGTATTGACAGCAGAGGGGTAACATATTGGTCATTCTCGGCTGGGGGTAACTTGGGAGAGGGTGAACGATGGCAGGCGCTAAACTCACGCCATCTCCTTCGGAGATAGACCCAGACGTCAAGACCGAGGCGACGAAAACACCGGAGGAGCCGACTTGGGTCAACCCGTCGAAGCCGATACGAACGATGGGCTCTTTTGGGAGTGATGCTGGGCAAAGGTACCGCACATTGACCCGCATGAAGCTGCTGCATGTCTCAGACTAAGAGCACCAGTTCGATATCAAACCCGCAGCATCCTCAAACCCGTGTGGTGCTTCAAGCGCGCAGCGCAAAGCGCAGTCAAATTGTATCCCATATAAGCTATTTATTATTATATTTAGGCAAAGGGTATGAATTGACCTATGTAATGATACATTCGTATCGAATATATAGCCTACATTCCTTAGTCGATTATATCCTTTGCAAAAATGAAAATAACAAATCGCGATCTCTGTTTTCCAGTCTGTTGATAGGTTAAGGCTATATTGACACATGTTATGCGCGATTTATGAAACTGATTTATGGCGGATTGTCAAAGCTGACTGCACGCAATGGCACTGTTTGTTACATTTGCGGAAATTGGCTCTGTATGTGCCACCCACTTGTGAATAATATTTTTTTCTCAGCCTCCTGTTTAGGTTTTTCTGGGTTTTTCTTTATGTCTGCAGTTTGATTCCTGTGCATCGCTTACATAACTCCGAGGATGCTGCGGCTCTTTATAGACCGTACAATTGGTTTATCGGTTGCATGGAGGACATTAACACATTTGTATTGATATTTTACTCATTCAAGTGATTTAATCGATTTCAATTTCCACGATAGACATTTACTTTTGAGTAAATTAGCAGACGCTCTTAACCAGAGCGACTTACAGGAGCAATACGCGTTAAGTGCCTTGCTCAAGGGCACATCGACAGAGCCCTGTCGGCTCGGCTCGGGGATTCGAGAATTCTAACCAGAAACCTTTCAGTTACTGTCTGCTTTCCAATGCAAACCACAGGGGATTGTGTGTGTGTGTGTGTGTGTGTGTGTGTGTGTGTGTGTGTGTGTGTGTGTGTGTGTGTGTGTGTAGCCTAGGCTACATGTGTGTCGGAGCACATCAGCAACTACAGTGGAGTAGCCTTACCTTCACTCCCCAGCCAAGTCACATGAGATGCTTCTCTCTGAATGGGACTGCACGGTTTATTAATTAAAAGGGGGAGTATATGCAGGCAGCCTACATTGGCCTGCCTGAATAAAAATCAGTATGGGTGTTAAAATGCTCTCTTTAACATTCTCATCCCTTCTCGCCGTTTCTCTTAGCACTTTACTGCATAATTCAATTAAGGATGTTGGTTGGGCAGAAACTTGAAACAATGTTTTGAGTCTGCTACAGTATTTTTGCTGTGTAGCAAAATCCAGAGGGGAAAGGTAAGGTTGAGCTTGATGCAGGGTGTTAAATCTTTCAATAGTTGCAGAGAGTTCTGCCAAGTCAATACAGTTAATTACAGCCGTTTTATCATCATTAACAGTTGCATATCCCTGTAATGTTTAGTTCTGACATTTATGCACATTGGAATCCACTTACCTGTGATTTTCCAATGTCACTGACTTCATTAACTATTCAGAAACATTGACACACGTATATTAACAGTTTTCTGTATACCATTACAACAATAATTATGTCAAAGCGAATGCAATATTGCTGAGGCCATAGTATACTGCCTTACTGCCTGTGAAAATAAGACAGTATAGTCTGTAGGCAGTATATGTTTCTCTTTCAAAGGCACTAGCTCTCATCAATAATACAGACTGAGGCAGAACTCAAGAGGCCCACTGCTGCACCAACAGCAAAAATGCATCAGGGTTGCCTACCCCTTTTTTTGGAGTCTAAAGTAAAGTACTGTAGCTGGTATACCATAGAGCAGGGGTAGGCAACCCTGGTCATGTGGGGCCACAGGCACTTCATGTTGTTGATTTAACGTGAAAATCTGAGGCCCGCACTCAATCCTAACCCGTAAATATAGGAAATGCGCTGTACGGTCAGAGATGGTGGAACTCTTTTTTGACAGGCCTTTTCAGATATATCTATGTTTCTGCTTATAATTTCCAACATTTATGTAGACTATTTGTTAGTCAGGCTATTTGTTAGGGGTTGCAGGAGCGTAGTGGTTAGAGTGTTGGGCCAGTAACCGAAATGTTGCTCCATGGAATCCCGGAGCTAACAAGGTAAACATCTGTCATTCTGCCCCTGAACAAGGCAGTTAACCCACTGTTCCCCGGTAGGCCGTCATTGTAAATAAGAATGTGTTCTTAATTAACTGACTTGCCTGGTTAAATAAAAATATGGTGTGGGGTGCTTTGCACCCTCACTATAATTAGATACATGCAGCTTTCCTTCTGTTATTACTAGAACGCTAAATATATTCTTGCTCACGAGAATAATGTCATAAATAGATATGCTTCAATCCACTTGACATCGGAAAGTTTGTTTTCTCTTTCTATTTCATCTCTGCTTCTCTCGCGCAGCAAAGACGTTTAGAGAAAATGCAATAGGCCTAACTCTAAAACAACGAGAAAGCCTTTCCATGCAAAACTTCATCCGTTTGACGGAAATTAAAAGCTGTTAAAATGACTCAACATGCTTGTTTATAAGTTTTCAGTTCAGCTTGGATGCATATTTTATGTGGTTGAAATAGTATCAGCGTTTATAATGCTGTTAAAGCTGGCACCCTTTACAAGCGGTCCCTAACCGCGCATTCATTCTCTCAACATCCTATAATAAAATAATATTTCTCCACTCCTGTTCCTGATTAAAAATGTAAATTTGGTGTATAATTGTACTGCAAGAAATGCTTAATTCTGCAGGAGTTAATATCATATTAGGTCAGAGTTTCCCAAACTCAGTCCTCGGGACCCCAAGGGGTGTACATTTAGTTTTTTTGCCCTAACAAAACACAGCTGATTCAATTTGAATTCCCCTTCTTGTGACTGTCGAATTTGTATAGCACCTCACAATCATCATACATAACATACATATCATCCTCTTTCACCACTTCAACATTAGACTACTGTTCTGGTCCTTTCTTCTATTTATTTTCAACAGTAGAAGCTACCGGGCCTCTGCAGATCTTCCTCTCCCGTCTGCCCTGCCTACTTTTTATCCCCTGTTGTTGTTTCCCCATGCTGTCAGCCTTAGGCTCAGAGACAGAGATGATTGGGAAGTTTAAAGAGCGCTGTGTGTGTGTGTGTGTGTGTGTGTGTGTGTGTGTGTGTGTGTGTGTGTGTGTCCACGTGCTAGTGATGCGCGGGTCAGCTGTTTCCCCCACGTCCGCCCGCAATTGCTAATAACACAACTGCCGGACAATATGTGAAATCTGAGGCCCGCACCCGACCCTAACCCGCAAATATAGATAATGCGCTGTACAGTCAGAGATGGCGGAACAATTTTTTGACAGGCATTTTTACATAGGCCTATGTTTCTGCTTATCATTTCCGACATTTTGGTAGGCTATTTGTTAGTCAACTTGTCTATAATTAGATAGATGCAGCTTCTATTCTGTCATTACCTGTTGCCCTAGAATACTACATAAACCCTTGCTCACAATAATAAAAGTCATAAAACATTGATAGAATGAATTCTTAAATCTAGTTGACAGTGGTAAAGTTTTGTTTTCTCTTTCCTCTTTCATCTCCGTTTCTCTCGTGCAGCAAATACATTTAAGGCCTAATGAAAACCCTCAATATAACCTATCGATATGAATTGCGCAAGAATGATACATTTATGGATTTTGAATGCATTGTTTTCTCTATATTCAACCCGTCTGCCCGCCACGCACCCTCCCTTCATCCACGCGGATATAACCGCTGGGACTGCGGGTTATCAGTCAACCCTTGCATCACTAGTGCTTGTGCATGTGTATGTGCATTCATGTGTGTGTGCTTGCGTGCAGGGACAAGATAGTGTTCCTCAGATGATTATGATAATGGTGGTTATGACTCTAAGCCCATGCAGCTTAATATACTCACAAAAGCCTCAGAGTCATCGTGCACTGATCTAAATACACTGGAGTGGGAATGAGAGTAAACAGCACAGTTTTCACTGAATAGCCTACAGTGTTGATTTACTGCTGCGGCATGGAATGGTAAACTCAGTAGAATATAGCAGAGATAGTCTGAGTCATTAGTAATATCCGTTATCATATTAGATAGTCAAACAGCACCTCACATTAGATAGTCTGGTGTGCTGATCTTTCATGCATTGATCTTGCATGAAATCGAAAGGGAAAGGGGGATGGATACCTAGTCAGTTGTACAACTGAATGCATTCAACTGAAATGTGTCTTCCACATTTAACCCAACCCCTCTGAATCAGAGAGGTGAGGGGGGCTGCCTTTAATCAACATCCATGTCGAGGCTCTCATTTGCATAATAGTGTCCATATAAATTAATTTGACACTTATATTTTACATGTCCCTGTATTGTGTGAAATACATTTTACAGTATAAAAACGTTAAATTACTGTATCTGTGACTGCAAAAAAAATCCCACTTCCAATCACTTTTAATTCACTTTCGGACAGAAAGGATGCTGTCAGTCAGTCAGTCAGAGTTCTCCATGGGAAGGCAATGAAACATGATCACCGTGAGACCTGTCCTCTACGTGCTGTGTTCAGCTCCAGAGAGGATGGAAGTAAGAAGATGGAAGGAAGGAGTGAGAATCCATAATATGACCCATCTCCATTGACCCACCGCTCCATTCCTCTACACTCCTCACTGTTTAGTTATTCATTACGGCATTATTTAAATGCCTAGGAACCCCCTCAGTGCCGTGCTAGGATGCTTCACTGTACATTCATACCAACAGCTGGTCGGAAGGATGTAGGATGTAAACAAACAGTGTAACCAAGACTTACAGTAAACTAATATAGTAGTTTTCTTTCCAAGGATACAGGAAGTTGATACTGTAAGATCTTGTACTTTTATACTGTAAAATATGTGTACGATATTCTGATTATGGGACTATTATGATTATGGGATTATAGGATTAATAGTACTCGCTCCCAAAGCATGTGCCTTATATCATGAAATTAAAAAGATAGATTAATTGTGTGCATCTCCATCCCTATAGAATCCATTGAGATGTTACTCAGGTTTGATACATTAGGGATAAATCATAATTTATATAATGGTCATGGGAATATGTTATGTTCTATGCTTCCAAAGTCTGTCCCTTAATGTTGGGAAACCAAAATATTTTTTTGCAACTGTATCCATGTATCCATATAGACCGCAAAGGGTGCATGATTAGGTTTTTTACCCTAGCACTACACATCTGACTCAAATAATTCAAGCTTGATGATGGTCAAAAAACAAAATGTGCATCCCTTGGGGTTCCCAGGATCGAGTTTGGGAAACGCTGCTATAGATGTTACTCAGGTTTGATACAGATCATGAAAAGATCAATTGTGTGCACTCTTACAAACTCTATTGAGATGTAACTCAGATTGATTATACTAAGCTATAGGTATAGAAAAACGTAATACTTTAGCTGAATTCCTTCTCCAGAATCCTCCGCGATCCTCATTATTAGGTCTTTATCTTCACACCAACTCACTCATTCCCACACGAAAAAAATACTATACTAAATACTATACTATGGTATAAATACTATAGTAGGTCCCTGGTTCGAATCTCCGAGCTGACTAGGTGAAAAATGTGTAAATATGCCCTTGAGTAAGGCACTTAACCTTAATTGCTACGGGTCTGCTAAATTACAAAAAGGAATGGCTTGACCACAATGCTCTGGCCTCAATAGTAATAACAACTTTTGTCTAGGGAATGGCTGGAGGATGCTGATGACGGATTGCAGGGGGATTTGTTGCTCTGCAGGCCGAGGCTGCTGCTTTTATAATTGAAATGAGGAGAGGGCTGTGCTTGAAAAGACAACGCAATGTTCTTTCTCTTTGTTTAGTTCTCTGCCTTAGTTTAATCTCTTACAACCTCACCAATCCTCTCTTAAGCCCCCTGTACCACAATAATTGATTATGTATAGGCTTCTCCTATTCAGCTGTTGTTCAATGTAGGGCCACTACTGTCATCATTCACACACTGTATGTTGTGCCAGTCATTATCTATTAGTACAAATTGGACATACAGTTGGCAGATTATTTTTCTTTTTTGTAAATGCAAACTCATAACTCAAGCGCACTTTTTTTACATTTTATGATTTTTCATTTTTTTACCCTGTTTTCTCCCCAATTTCGTGGTATCCAATTGTTTAGTAGCTACTATCTTGTCTCATCGCTACAACTCCCGTACGGGCTCGGGAGAGACGAAGGTTGAAAATCATGCGTCCTCCGATACACAACCCAACCGCACTGCTTCTTAACACAGCGCACATCCAACCCGGAAGCCAGCCGCACCAAGGAAACACTGTGCACCTGGCAACCTTGGTTAGCGCGCACTGCGCCCGGCCCACCACAGGAGTCGCTGGTGCGCGATGAGACAAGGATATCCCTACCGGCCAACCCCTCCCTAACCCGGACGACGCCCCACGGACCTCCCGGTCGCGGCCGGTTACGACCTGGGCGCGAACCCAGAGTCTTTGGTGGCACAGCTGGCGCTGCAGTACAGCGCCCTTAACCACTGCACCACCCGGGAGGCCTCAAGCGCACCTTTTTAATAAATCCAAGAGCACCTTTCCAAGGGGTTACCTAGTTAAAATACAGGAGCTTGTTAGTTGATTGGACTCAATGCTGTATTTTTTATTCCTTTAGTGGGAGGGAGAGCATGAACCAAGTTATTATCCAGGATCCCTTCTGGGATGTCTTCTTAGCAATCCATCTCTAATCCATTACTCTATATCTGTGCTTAAATTGGCTATTTACTCAATTTAATAGAAATGTTGGTTGCACCTTTAACTGTGGCCTAATTAGCGTACTACTTAATCATCAAGATCTTAGAAGTTAACACACACTCCATTAGCTTCAGTATACTCATTGCAGGTGTTACTGAAGCTAGCTACGGTGAGCTCCAAAAGGTATTGGGACAGTGACACATTTGTTGATGTTTTGGCTCTGTGCTCCAAAACTTGAAATTATAGTGACTATTAGGTTAAAGTGCAGACTAGACTATCAGCTTTAATTTGAGGGTATTTTAATCCATATCGGATTAATCGTTTAGAAAGTACAGCAGTTTTGGAACATAGTCCCCCCCATATTAGGTGAACAAAAGTAGTGGGACAAATTCACATATACAAAGTTATAGATGCACAAATATCAATCCCCTAAAATGCTAACCTCCCCTGTTATTGTAATTGTGAGAGGTTAGCATATCATGGGGATATGATATTTGTGCATCTGTAACTTTCTCACTCATCATTGTTCACGATTAATTCAGGAGTATCCGTAATCATGGTAGCATCAATATTAAATATAGAAGTGTTTAGAAACATATTATATTCTTATTTACAGTAAAAGTTACTCCAAAATTACACAATACATTATTTGCCATTAATTTCTATCGGGCACAAAATAATCTGGAACACAACCAAAACAAACAGCAAATGCATCAAACACATTTGTAGAGTCACAAGCTTGATGTAGCCATGGCATCCTATGCATATGGCCTAAATACTTGACTTTTTACTACTTTAATATACATATAAATGAATTTGTTCCAAACGGTTAACTCGATATGGATGAAAATACCCTCAAATTAAGGCTGACAGTCTGCACTTTAACCTCATAGTTGTTGTATCATTTCAAATCCCAAAGTGCTGGAGTACACAGTCAAAACAACAACAAACGTGTCACTGTCCCAATACTATTGGAGCTCACTGTATAAAGGGAAGTGCATCTGAAATCTCCATCTCTTGGGTTGTGTTTGTGCTTATTTCTAGCCATCTTAATATAACTGTTCAGTTATGATTTCCTTTCCTTTCAGCAACTCTGGCTTAATGAGCTGTTTTAAAAGTCAACTGTCCCTTAGAACCAACTTCTCTGCTTTTAAACGGCATATGTGGCATCGATATGAGTCAGAAACATTCATTCTAGCGTCAAAATTGACTACAAAGTGTAAATAGGATAATTCCAGTCTCGTCCAAAGCTTTTCTAAGTGAGTTTGTCACTATTTACTGGAGGGTTGAGTATGGATTACGATCGTGCCCACTTGCCCAGTGCCCACTAACACGAGAGAAGTAGTTGTGCTGCATACTCCATGCAAACATAGCAGCCAATACCTCCAAGAAGTCAGACAGACCTGCACATTACACAGCACCTCAGACTTCTTTAAATAAGACAACACGTCGCCAAGGCTATGTTGAAATAACCCTTGGTTCTAAGCGTGGTCATTTGCTGATGTGTTTGATAGTGTCAATCACTCGAGTCTGCCAGTTTTTGGTGCAAAATGAGAATTGAGATGATCAGTTTGCACTTGTATCCCAACTACAATTTGTCAATAATCCAAAACCCTGTTTTTTTAAAACATGATTCCCTATTAGACACCACCAGACAGACGAACACTCTGGTAATAGATAGTTTCAAAAAACTATACTGCACCGAAGCATGCTAGCTACTAACGTTACTTGCTAGCTTAATTGACAAACACAGAGTTGACATTTAGCTAGCTAGCAAGTGATTTTGAGCACTGATAGACAGCGTGTAACTTATGCTTTATTTACGATAGCTTGACAGTTTGCAGATGATGAAGTTGCATACATGTTAATGTTCTCAAAAATCAGTCCTGAGCGCGCAACCATACTTTCCCGACCCGATAGACTGTATGCACTGCGCTGACTAGTTTTTATGCAAAAACATTTACTTGAGAAATACTGCACCAAACACCTTAGCTAGATGTAAAATTGCGTGACTAAGACCTCATTGGCAAAAACGTCTAAATTAATGACAGATGTCTTGATTTATCCTAAATTATTTTTGACTATTTTAAGGAATTGCCTATGTTGTTACTATGGTGACTCGGGGGGCAAACAACAGTATCAGCCAGTGTATGCAAACATAAAACACCAACATCAAACTACACCCCCAAGAAAACTCTTGTTTGGTTTAATTCCACTAGCATTTCTCAATCAGCAATCTTCAAAACGAGGCCAAATCAGGGAGTACAGTCATCCTTTAACGTGGTCCCCATGGCAAATAATGTCACAATTGTTATCATTAAAGCTGTGTTCTGGAGCGGAAGCAGTTGCTCATCAGTTGACTTGAAAAGCGAAGTAGCCCCCAAGGAAGCGTTGTCGTGATTGGTACGTTGTGAGTTCCTACCCACAATCCCTACTTTGACAGTCGTGTGGAGCTAAAAGCTGCCATTAACATTCAGGAGCGTGCGTGTGCATCCTTACAAACACTAAATGCAAATGCCTTACATGTTTAAGTCACTGTTTGTCCCTTTGGATTATAAGGACAGAGTAATTCCCCAAAGGTGTTGGCAGAGGCAGGTGTGACTTCAGGATGGGTGTAGTTATATGCCCTACTGGCAAGCTTCCACTTTTGGGAAACGGAATCAAAACTACAAGTTCCAGCATCCCTCTAAATTACTGCAGAGACTCATGTGGCCCCACAACATTTCAATAGGTCCTTGAGGGAACAAGTGACAGAGGATTCAGCCAGTGTCAGCATCATGGATCTGCATTAATTCACTAATACATGCAGTGTTTAGCACTGGTTTAGCACTAGCAGTTGCAGTTTTTTTAAAATATAAATTGGTTTGCTGGATCTACTGTCAAAGTGAGGTGAGAATCAATTTGTTCCTGCATTGCATGCCTCAGGGGCTAAACAGAATGTGACAGTGTTTATGATGCACTACCTTACCTGCATGATTACCAAGACAACAGAGACTTGCAGGCTCCTCCAGTGGGCCTGTGATGCCTCTGATACCAGAGGCAGAGACCGAGTGTTGGAGATGTAGCAGTAGATATGTCATCAACAGAGCTGATTAGAGGATGAACATCTGTGTTATGGCCTACTGCTTGAGTACCAGATAAGTGCTTTATAATTAGATACCATCTTTATTGTTCATTTCACAGCGCTCAACTACAGCCATCAAACAGACCGACACTCACCAAGAGAGATGTTGACAAAACCACTCTGTTCATTGCCATGGAGACACCAGTCTCACTTGTATTTGGATTGTCCCGACCTCGACATATGCTGTATACCTTAGAAAGGCTCAGACTATCAACAGACTTTCAGTTTGATTTGTATTAAAGAGACACTGAACATGCTGATTGGCACGTGTTTTTATTTTTCTCATTCGAAAAATGACATTTCAGCCTTTGAGATGTGTGTCCTGACCGATTCCGCATTTCGTTAATGATGTTTGTTCCCCATGACACACTGTAGATGCAGAAGTCTATTTTACGTCCTCAACATAACCCGAATGAATCTAAGATAACTCAAGAAATCTGTAATTAATTTTGATGTTTTTGCAGAGGACGTTTTAGTTGCGCAATTTGATATCTAACGAAGGTGTTTGGTGCAGTATTTCTCATGTAAAAAAAATGTGTGATGTGTTGTCTTAGTCGGTGCTGCTTGGCAGCTCAGGTCTGTCTCACTTGCTATGCTATTGGATAGAGAGCCATCACCATAGCTGTTCACCCGTGATAGTGAGCAAATGGATATCGTCAAACCAAAACCGAACTTTCATTTACCCTGTTGTGACGTACAGATGTTCCAAACTCCATTTTAGAAAAGACTGACTTTATGACCAAAATTACCCAATTTACACTTTGTAGTCAATTCTGACACTAGAATAACTGTTTCTGACTTGAATCGATGCCACATAGGCCATTTTCAAAGGGATTTGTTGTTTTTTAAAGGCAGTCGCTCTTTAAATGTCAACTGAAACTAAATAAATCAAACAGACAGCGTGAAAAGTATTGATTGATTAGTTGAACATCTATACTGTATATCAGTGTCAAGTTTGTCAAGTTCCCCAAGGTTGTAAATGTATATTCTCCAGCTAATCATCAAACCCTTGATTAGTTGAATCAGGGGTGCTTGTGCGGGGCCTGAACAAAAAAAAGGGTAGAAGGGGACTGCATTTGAGAAACACCTGTGTAGATCATCTGTTGAAGACTGTCCAAATAAATTGCTTCTAAAAATGTTGCAGTGTACAACGATGTCAGGGTCAGACTGAATACTAAAATAGTTTTTTTTTAATTTGGCAGTCAAAAGTATTCGCCTAAGAGACTCAATAGGTGATGAGTTCCAGTTCAGAGTAGTGTGGATAAAACGTCTCTGTTCACACCTAAGTGGTTACTGGACCTCTCCAGGGTCCTGACTACTTCCTGATTGTGATGCGCGACACACTATTCTCTTCATCCACACAGAGTGACCTGAATGTAGTTGAGCTCAGGGATTTAGGTTTAGCTCAAAAGTTTGTGGCCTGGACAACATTGTAATCTGCCCCTGATGTACAATACCGTTAAAAAGTTTGAGGTCACTTAGAAATATCCTTGTTTTGGAAAGAAAAGCACATTTTTTTTGTCCATTAAAATAACATCAAATTGATGGGAAATACAGTGTAGACATTGTTAATGTTGTAAATGACTATTGTAGCTGGAAACAGCTGATTTTATTGGAATATCTACATAGGCTTACAGAGGCCCATTATCAGCAACCATCACTCCTTGTGTTAGCTAATCCAAGTTTATAATTTTAAAAGGCTAATTGATCATTAGAAAACCCTTTTGTAATTGTTAGCACAGCTGAACACTTTTGTGCTCATTAAAGAAGCAATAAAACTGGCCTTCTTTAGACTAGTTGAGTATCCGGAGCATCAGCATTTGTGGGTTTGATTACAGGCTCAAAATGGCCAGAAACATATAACTTTCTTCTGAAACTCGTCAGTCTATTCTTGTTCTGAGAAATGACGACTATTCCATGCGAGAAATTGCCAAGAGACTGAAGATCTCGTACAATGCTGTGTACTACTCTCTTCACAGAACAGGGCAAACTGTCTCTAACCAGAATAGAAAGAGGAGTGGGAGGCCCCGGTGCACAACTGAGCAAGGGGACAAGTACATTAGAGTGTCTAGTTTGAGAAACAGATGCCTCACAAGTACCCAACTGGCAGCTTCATTAAATAGTACCTGCAAAACACCAGTCTCAACGTCAACAGTGAAGAGGCAACTCCGGGATGCTGGCCTAGGCAGAGTTGCAAAGAAAAATACATATCTCAGACTGGCCAATAAAAAGAAAAGATTAAGATGGGAAAAAGAACACAGATACTGGATGCAGGAACTCTGCCTAGAAGGCCAGCATCCCAGAGTCACCTCTTCACTGTTGACGCTGAGACTGGTGTTTGCTCCAGATACTCATCGAGTCTAAAGAAGGCCAGTTGTATTGCTTCTTTAATCAGCACAAAAGTTTTCAGCTGTGCTAACATAATTACAAAAGGATATTCTAATGATCAATTAGCCATTACAAATGATAAACTTGGATTAGCTAACACAACGTGCAATTGGAACACAGGAGTGATGGTTGCTGATAATGTAGATATTCCATCAAAAGCATCCGTTTCCAGCTACAATAGTAATTTACAACATTAACAATGTCTACACTGTGTTTCTGATCAATATGTTGTTATTTTAATGGACAAAAAAATGTGCTTTTCTTTAAAAAAACAAGGACATTTCTAAGTGACCCCAAACTTTTGAACGGTAGTGTAGTAGGCCTATTTTAAGTGTCGCTTGAGAAAATGCTTGGTCAGGTACGGGTTCCCCCCAAAAATGTAATATTTTTATCCATCTACAAGTATAGGAAGTGACAAATCCATAAAATGTATTTATCTGATTCTTTTTCATTTGTCAGGTACTATATCTAGGGAATTACCATGCCCCTCCTAATAAGAACTCAATCTGTCCATATTCATTTATTTTTATGACTATGTTTGATCAAAAGTAATGGTCTCTCCCCAAGCTGTTGATTCTTATAACTAAGATTCTCATTAGCAAACTTCAGGAAGTCTATACCTTTAGCAAACATATTGTATCAGTATAATGTATGGTACAGTCATTTTATACAAACCTGTTCCATACGATTTCATTCCGATTATTTTATTTTTTAAATGTAACCTTTATTTAACTAGGCAAGTCAGTTAAGAACAAATTCTTATTTAATTGACTCACTTTTCTTATATCCTCCATGACTATTCTCATAACCTCCATGTTTGACATTGAGCCTTTGATTCTCAACATTATCCTTCTCTGTTTGCTGTCACCATACGTTATTAATGTGTCCATGGCACCGCTCGGCTCAATGTCACCATGATACATTCATTCAACCTGCTACAGAACGAAATATAATCTGTCCAATTTGTCATCATGTGAATGCTGAAGCCATTGCGATTGACCCAGTGGGTTTCCTTCCTGCTGTCCTGTAGTCTCCTGTGGTTTGCAATGAGAGTCTCCCGTCTGTTCTTAAACCAATCAAAGCATTGTATCCGAGAATCCCTGTCAATCCTAATGTGTAATCCTGATCTAGGATCCGTTTTTCATTTTTGTAAATCATGGCACCTGCTAATAGATCAGCACTCCTACTCTGAGACCCTTTTGTCTTTCTGGTGTTACGTGTCCTCTATAAAAGCATGCCCTGCCCCCCATCCCTCCCTCTCTTCCTTTCCTCCTTTTAACATCTCCCTATCTATGTCCATGTGTACTGTGCTTATAGGTATCAGGAGGAGTACAGTATGGACTCTACCAACGCCCAGTAAGTCCCAGGATGCATCCCAAATGGCACCCGACTCCCTATATAGTGCATTACTTTTGACTAGGGCCCATAGGACTCTGTTTAAAAGTTGTGCACTCTGTAGGGAATAGGGTACCATTTGGGACACACATCCAGCATCATGCTAGCATGGAATGGCATGTGTCCTGTGATTATGTCCACTATGGGAGATTGGTAAACACACACAGCTTGTTTCTTCTATCCCTCCCTTTTGACTTGAGGTGCATCCCAAATGGCACCCTATTCCCTATACAGTGAGTGCACTACTTTTGACCAGAGCCATATGGGCCCTGGTCAAAAGTAGTGCACTATAAAGGGAATAGTGTGCCATTTGGGATGTAGCCTTAGTCACAGCACCAGATAAAACCGTTGAGCTTGTGTCATCAACCACTGGAGGAATTTAGAGAAGTACTTTAGGTGCTAAAACCTCGAGATTATTTGATTTTGTTCAGTGATGTAGTCAGTGGATATGGTTGGAGTACGTTGACTGTCTGCTTGCCTGCCTATAAATTATTGCAGCGTACAATGTACATATTGTATAGTGCTATCTAGAAGAACTGCAAATGAGTAATGGATTGTCTTCGTAGAGGAACGCTTATAAACCATTGTCAGTCGGTTTGATAAGTGCTCCCTCAGCATTTTATTGCAAATGACTTTTTAGAGAGATCATTATCAAAGTGGGCTACTGGTTACTAAAATCACATTATCGCCTATTTAAAAAAATATAAATACAGCCCTCTGGGCGGCAGAACAATCACCAACGCTACCAAGTCAAACAGCAATTTTGATGTAGTGCGCGTGTGGATGATTTTCTGTGGGCTGCTATGCCTGGCAGGCTGGAAATGATAACTGATAACATGCTTCCTGTGCTCTCTGTGGTTTCTGTATTGTCTGTCTGTCTGTCTGTCGAGGAGATGGATGGTGAATAGGTTTCCTTAGGGATGCTGTAAGTGCGGTGTCAGAGGCATGCAGCGGAGCTTAAATGTTGGCACAAGTGTTCTCTTCCGCTCTAGAGATGGGGCTGGAAAGGGGATTATTTTGGACGATATTATATACTGATTCTATTATCCCAAGTATCGATTCTCAAAAAACGTAGTTAACGCTAGCTATCGCTAGTCGGCTGTACCTGCGCCAAAAATGATTCTCCCCCTATAGCTTGGCCTCAATCTTATTTTTAAATGGTGAGTCAACATGTTTTCAGCACTTTTATTTCCATGACCGATCAAAACTCGTTTTTTATGATGGTTCTTTCTTGTCCCTCTGCAGCAGACCTATATATAGTGAGCAATATGTTTGGAACATTGAATCGCAATAAAACTGCAGTATAAAAATTGAATACATATAGAATTGTGATAAATCCCTGATACATATAGAATCTCAATACACATCATATCAGCACCTAAGTATCATGATAATATTGTATCGTGAGGTCCCTGGCAACTCCCAGCCCTATTTGTTTCCCATTTATGGAGAAAAAATCAATCGAGCAGTGGGTGGCAAAATGTTTAAACAAAACACGGTTTTCCTCACAATATTTCCATATGATGGCATTCTGCTTTTGAGCGTTTGGTACTCGAAAAAAAAAGCAGTTATAGCTTACAAATTGTATTTTGCTCTTGTGGTCAAAGTGGATATTTGAAAGCAAAGTGGTCCTACGTAATGTGATATGTGATCTGACCAGGCTTTAGAATTGACTCAGAAACACCAATTTAGAATGGAAAACATGATTATAATCAATCTTGATCCATGTTACCACTCACAGCAACAGTGTTTCTTTAAGATGTATCATCATCACAGTCTAATGCAGGGGGCTGAACACGGGAAATAGATTGTGATGCTTTATGAATTCCTCCCTAATGAATGTGGAGCATGTGAAGAAGTCAATAATTATCTAGCAGTCTTAATTACAGTACAAGTAATAATAATTATAGATTTCATTCCAAGTAGAATCTCAAAGGCGCTACACTAATTTTTGGGATCTGGTGGTTTTTGGGCGATGGTCTTCCACAACTTCAGATGAAGCTAGTTAGTTTGGAAAATTAGTGTCTTGAGCGAAGAGAGCACTGATGGTGCAGCCAGGCAGGGAAATGGCTGGAAAACATCTGACAGAATGGCCCCGGAGCTTTTCATCGGGCACCTTGTCATCTTCGATGTTTACAGCTCCTCCTTCGTAAGTGTCACGTATACGCAGGGAGTCAGGAAGCAGGTGCAGTAGGAGAGTTTAATTACAATGATGCAAGGCAAATTAACGAAACGGAATGCATAATGAACATGAAAACAAACCAAAACTGCCTGATGACTGAGGTTATTGAGGGCTAAATAAATGATGAGGAATGATGATGAGGAAGGTGAGTCTTTCCTGGTGCATGGGTCCCACGGTGAAGGTGAGTGATGTGTGTGATTGTGACAGATCCCAATGGTTGCTTATCCAGTGCTTGGACAGGAAAAGGAGAGGAGAGTGTGTACAGATTTATGTTCAGGGAGGAGGCAAGGGCCTGGTCGAGGAAATTCCTTGTGGCACCCGAGTCCACTAGAGCTGCAGAGACAACACCTGAGAGACAGCCAGCCAGTGAAATGGGAACCAGAAAGGTTTGGCAGAAAACGATGATGGAATACGCACACCTACCCTGGGAGACGGAAGATCACCTCTGTCCTAGTGGAATCCAGGTTGGGACGCACCGGACACCGCTGAAGCTGGTGCCCCTCCTGGCCGCAATAGGGACAGAGCCCCAGTTGTCTCTGGCAACTCCACTCTGCCAGGGAGAGGTGTGGGTTCAGGCTCAGACTCGGGACAGCCAAAGGTGGGAGGCAAGTGGCGAGGTGAGCAAAGGCGCTCCCGAAGAAGGTTATCCAGACAAATGGCCATTGTGATGAGTGCGTCCAAGGATAGGTTGTCATCCCGACACGACAACTCCATTTGGACCTCTTTGCGCCGTCCTCTCCAGAAGAGAGTGTGGAGGCCCGTCTCATTCCATCCGCTAGAGGCTGCCACAGTCCGAAGGTAAGGGCGTACTCCGCAGCGGTCTGGGGACCCTGCTGGAGTTGGAGATGTCGCTCACCTCCCTCTCTGCCATCTGGAGGATGGTCAAAAACCGTCCCGAACAGAGCCATGAACCTCTCATAGGAACCCAGCTCCTCCACTCCTCTCTCCCAGACAGTCGTAGACCACTTCAACGCCCGCCCGGTCAGTAGGGAAATGACCGTGGCAACCTTGGACCTCTCGGTGATAGGGGCTCCCCGTCTGATGGGCGAAATAGAGGGAGCACTTGAGTCGGAAGTCACTGCATTTCGATGAAGGAACGTTATACTTCTCCGGAAGGGACAGTAGGGCTTCGCTGACCTGGGTGGACGGCTGGGGGACTGGCTGACTGTGACAACCCTTGGTAGGAGGCCCTCTGATAGGGGTATGGATAGCCTCCCTGGTAGTGTTGAGGCGGTGGAGAACCTCCTCCATGGCCTTACCCAGTTGCGCCAGCTGGTCGCGAGGTTGGTGGAGCAGATGACCCTGTTCCTGGACCTTCTAGAAGATGGTTTTCTCCTCTGCTGCTTCCATATTGCGAGGCAGTATGCTGTCACGAATACGAGTCAGGAAACAGGTGCAAAAAAACAGGGTATTCGTACTGAACAGGACAACAAACCAATACTGGCTGAAGACTGAGGCTACTGAGGGCTAAATAAAGGGAATATAATCAAGGTGATGAAGTCCAGGCGTAATGCTGGGGAGCAGGTGTGCGTAATAATGGTTGCCAGGGCTGGTGGTTAGTAGACCGGCGACGTCGAGCGCTGGAGAGAGGGAGTAGGCATGGCAGTAAGTGGGCTGGATCATCCACTATCAAAGTGTACCACCCACCTGGGTGATGCCTCGGTGACTGTAAAAGCGGCAGTAAGACCACCACTGTTGGTGGTTGTTCGGAAAAGCCCCCTATAAAGGGGTCTAATATTTTTTTAAATAAAAAACACTTAAAAAAACTGTAAAATATTACAATATTGACATAGTTCTCTGCCTAGGCTTCATCAACATGCCATGGCAACCACGGAACAAGACTTCCAAGTAGGAGCTGTTAGACATGCAGGGACTGGCTCGGTTGTTTCCCTGAAAGCTGTAGTCTCTGTGTTGTGATACACCTTCAGTCAGCTTGGGCTGGACGATCCAAACCAGAAGGCGATGGAAGGCTGGTTCTGTTGATCAATAAATGTACATTTGAAAGCTAAACATAGCCTATGCTTGAAAGTTTTAAGTCTTGTATTTGCATGTGCACCTGATTCTCTACTTCCAACATATCTCAACAGACATTGTGCTTAGAGTAAGAACTGCTATTGCTATTTCTGATCACTTTGTGTATATTATGGATAGTCTGACTTTACTCTATCCACAGCTATCAAAGATAGAAATTGGTTGACTGGAGCAGTGGAGTTGGTCGACTAGAGAGAGAAAGAGAGATATAGAATATTGTTCAGTATGCAAATAAAATGTATGTAGGAAGATAACTTGGGAAATCAACACAGCTGTCTGTCTCCTATCAAACAAGCCTCGGCTCAGCCAATGGGATAACTGTTCTGAACGTGTAGGAAATTACCTAGACAATTTTCCGAGTGTCCAACTGTTTGGTTGCATCCCCCCCCATGGTTAGAGAAGTAACCATCACTGACACTGTCATCTGTGTTTGTTACTTCTACGGCTTTTAAAAACAAGACATATGGAAGGAAACATCTGTCTCTTTCATTTATCATGGTTTCACATCTCCCAACAGATGATAGTGAATCAGATAACAGAGCATTTAAAGCAGCTTTGTTCTCTTCTTTTAGACAGATTGCCCTGCTGTCAAAAAGCTGTTTGATGTTTATTTACAGTGCAGTCTTCACTTCAGTGTGTCATTTTCAAAGCGGCTTGAAATCGTAATCTTCTCGTAGGCAATAGTGTGTGTGTGTGTGTGTGTGTGTGCATGTCTTTGCATGCACACACGTGCGTGTGTTCAATGTGAATGAAAATGCAACATTTAAGTTAAATTGTGAATTCTAATTAAATATACATTTGTGTGTGCATGTATACTGAACAAAAATATAAATGCAACAATTTCAAAGATTTTACTGAGTTAGAGTTCATAAAAGGAAATCAGTCAATTGACAAATTCATTAGGCCCTAGTCTATGGATTTCACATGACTGGGAATACAGATATGCATCTATTGGTCACAGATACCTTAAAAATAAATTGGCCTCACAAAGGGCCTCAGGATCTCATCACCGTATTTTTGTGCATTCAAATTGCCATTGATAAAATGTATCATGACACTAGGCGAGACCCAAATGCAGACACAGGAGGCAGATGGTTGGAGTTAAAGATGTTTAATAAATCCAAAGGGAATAGACAAGAGAATGGTCGTGAGTCAGAGTCCAGGAGGTACAGAGTGGCAGGCAGGCTTGAGGTCAGGGCAGGCAGAATGGTCAGGCATGTGGGTACAAAGTCCAGAACAAGCAAGGGTCAAAACCAGGAGCACTAGAAAAAGGAGAAAAGGCAAAGCAGGAAACCGGGAAAACCGCTGGTAGGCTTGGACATATAAGACGCACTGGCACAGAGAGACAGGAAACACTGGGATAAATACACTGGGAAAACAAGCAACACCTGGAGGGGGTAGAGACAATAACGAGGGCAGGTGAAACAGATCAGGGTGTGACACAATTGTGTTTGTAACTTGCCCATACAATAACCCCACCGCCACCATTGTGTACTCTGTTTACAACGTTGAGATCAGCAAACCGCTCGCCCACACGACACCATACACGTTGTGAGGCCAGTTGGATATACTGCCAAATTCTCTAAAACAACATTGGAGGTGGCTTATGGGAGAGAAAATAGCATTAAATTCTCTGGCAGCAGTTCTGGTGGACATTCATGCAGTCAGCATGCTAATCTGTGTCATTGTGTTGTGTGACAAAACTGCACATTTTAGAGTAGCCTTTTCTTGTCCCCAGCACAAGGTGTTATGATCATGCTGTTTAATCAGCTTCTTGATATGCCACACCTATCAGGTGGATCGATTAACTTGGCAAAGGAGAAATGCTCACTAATAGGGATGTAAACAAATTTGTGCACATAAGTTGAGAGAAATACATGTTTTTGTGCAAATGGAACATTTCTGGGATCTATAATTTCAGCTCATGAAACATGAAATGAATGAAAGCGAGATGCAGAGTAAGATTGTGGCTCAATAGCTACACATCTCTTAGTATACAATCTAACCTGTCAGGCACAAACAAGGCTCCAAGGTCCCTGCTGGAGCTTACAGCCCATTATTGTTATCCTCTGCAGGAGTTAGGGGAGGCAACAATTTTATTACAGAAAGAGATCAAATAGATCTGTTTCACCCCCACTTTAGATTAGTTGACTAACAGTTAGTCACAGTTAGCTCTCCCATCATTTGTAACCTCCCAGACACACCCCAACGTTCAGTCCATGGGCCTTTATTAATGGAATTGCTTTACATGAACGTCAATGTGTTTCATTAGATAGTTACAGTATATGCCTATGCAACTGTATAGAATTAAATATATATTTTTAGAGTGACTAGCTTGTCAGTTTTGAATAAGTGGTACCACATGGGTGATCCATAAATCACAGTGACTACACCGTTCCGTTTTACTTTTCATGACATGATGGATTAGGAGAGTCCAATTGAAATACATGGAATAGCTGAGGGACCAATCAGAGTGCATGTTCTTAGAAAAATAGTTTCTGGATAGAACCAATAAGGGTTATAGTGCTTGCTGCATATATGACACCCCTAAAGGTTCTATATAGAACCGTTTTGTAGGGTTCTCTGATCAGAACCCCAAGGGTTCTTCTTCACTGAACAAAAATTGGTTCCATATAGATTGGATAAATTGTATTGTAGGCCTACTAAGGGGGTGGCTTAGCAAATTGCATCATGGGAGTAGTAGAAGAAGTAGATCAAATTTATGCTCAAGGTGTAAAATAAAGAAATAAGTTGGAAGAACAATCACAGAAAGTCAACATGACTCATTTATTGATGTTCCTAAGTTATTAAACCACATACAGTTGTGTGTAAGCTGTTAGGGTACATTCTAGGCTCCCTAAGGATGTAGGATATGTGGTTTTAAATTGCATCATGGAAGAACAATTATGCTCAAGGCCGACATAAGTAAGAGGATCCATTGCACTTTAAAGAAATACATTATTTAAGGTCTGTTCAAATCCTCCATCGGAAACGATGTCACTCCATAGCTATCAGAGTGTCAAATTGAAGATTAATGTGGCGTGTAGCTTAAATGCCACACATTTCAACAAGACAGGCAACAGTTCTTCCAGACAGCAGGGATGCAAACTAATCACCTTTCGGCTAAATTCGCCTTTTTGAATCCAAAATAAGTGTGCTATGTGCTTCGTGTAGATCCGATGAGAATAGTTTTGGGGGGGCTTTGTATAACGATGTGAAGAGGTACCTGACCGCAGAGACAGGGTTTGAGAATGTGATGAAGCGTACTTTTTGAGCTATAACATAAAAACAGCTGGCATTTGGAAAGTTTGGGGTGAGGGAGAAAGTGTGGTGGAACAAGTATTGTTAGCATGAGGTATCTTGCTAGCTGGATTGAATTCTCCGTTAGCTAGCCAGAGAAATGTTGAGCAACATTAGCCAACTTTAACTGATCAAATAATTTAGATCATGGTGTGAAACCAATTCGCTATAGTATTAACTGGTATACGACTCCTTGCCTTTCCTCAAGTTATAACTCGTTAGTTGCTTACTGGACCCTGGCAATCTGTGTGAAATGTTAACTAGCTAACGAACTCTCTATGAACTGATGTTTTTCCTCTAAAGTAACATTATGTGGTTAATTTTCTGAATGAGAGAATTAGGTGAAAATGAGGCGTTGCTTGTTAAAACAAGTGGATTCAGGGATGAAGTGGAGCTGGGCCTGGCTTAAACTGGATGCCACCATAGAGGTGAAACGAACACCACACACTTTCCCTATTTCTCCCTTTTTCAATACAGTGGATAAAAAGGGGTATGCCAGTTGTACTCTCTGCCTGAAAGAGGTCAATTATGCCAACAAAGGGTATCATGCTCTGCTGGCACATTGTAGAACAGATGTCAACAGCTTTTGTTGTGTTGAACTTGCCAGTAACGTAAGGTGACCAGGTTTCTGAAATGAAAACCGGGGACATTTCCAGTTTGGCGGTCAATATATAATTAAAATATCCAATGTTATTATCTATGAAATAAAAAAGGGGGACAATTCCAGTTTCATGTATTTAGTCTAACAGGCACACTGTGATAGACAGAGAAAACAACTACAGTGGGGCAAAAAAGTATTTAGTCAGCCACCAATTTTGCCTGTTACTCACTATGGTGTCACATTTTGTCCTAGCACATGTAAACTTTGGCTCATAAAGCTTCTGTGTCATTTGTGCTGTGCAGTCCATAGATCTGTAACTATGATTGTGTCACATATTGTGGTATGCAAAGACACCCTCCTGCACAGCTAAACCATATTCTTCTTGGGAAGGCTCTACCTTCTTGAAGAATGTGGTGACAGAGGACATACCAACACGGGCAATCAGAGAGGCTTTATGCTTTTTCGTCTGCTGATGTTCTACCACTGCCGTTCTTCTCTGGCTGCCAATTGAAAGAGAGGAATTCTATCGTCTTGACCGGAGCGTATAAATGGAAATTCTCTCGTTTTTCATAAAAAGTGCATTTCCGTTTCTTGGAAAGAGTCATTGTATCTCCTCTGTCTGCTCTTCTTCACTCTCCTTGTGTCACTCTTCTTACTCTTAACTTTTTCTTCTCCTCCAATCTTACTCCTCTTTTCTTCACTCGTCTTCCTTTCCTTCTCTTCACCTTTCCACCTCACTCTTCTACACTCTCCTTGCTTCACTATTTTTACTCCCTTCATTTTTCCTTCTCCTTCCTCTCCAATCTGTATTAATAAATAGCATACTATTAGATAAAATACTTTGGTTAACAGATTCCCATTGCTTGCCTCATGTTTGTATTTTATCTCAAAAACTTTGTTTGGAATAATAAATTGGCAGGCTCTGTAACCATATCTTTACCTTTCCTCCTGTCTCCTTCACTCTTCTTCCTATGTAGTCTTCCTCCTCTCCTTCCTCTCCACTGCTAATGTTATTTTCACACTACTTATTATAACGCCAAACCATTACAATTGTAATCTACAAAAATATTCGCAGAATTAATTGTGCATTCATTTAATATAATCATATTTTCAAAATAGCCCGTCTACTGCATGTTTACATGTGAACTTTTTTTAACCTAGCTACCATAACAGTAGCTGCTAACTTAGTCGTAGTCTAACTTAGTCTACATAGCAAACGTTAGCTAGCATAACCTATTTAAAACCTTATAGAGCAGATCATCTATCTATACAATAAATTGTGACATAACATCACTAGCTAGTATCTCAAACGATTACCTGACTTGAAAAGACGTTTGTGGTGATGTTGTGGATTCACTTGACACTTGCTAGCTTCTGGCCGAGTTTTCCACAGCAGTTTTCTCTAAATCTAGCGCGAGCAAGTAGTAAGTAGAAGAGGAAGAGTGAGTGAAGCTGCTATGGCGAGCAGCCCCCTCTGCTGGACAAAACAAGCACAACGCGATTGAGACGTCAACCGGTAGGCTCTGCTGCCTGGTCTTTCTTGCCAAGTAAAATATTTCACTTTGCAGTCTGTTTTTAACGCACAGTTTTAACGCACAGTTAAAAACGGGGACATTTCCGAGGACAGCTCCGGCCGCGGACAAGCCACCAAAAACGGGGACTGTCCCCAGGAAACGGGCAACACGTGTGAGTGAGGGGGTGCTATTACATTTTTTTACTCAGTGAACGTATTTTTGCACACATGTAGCCTGTCAACTATAGTGGGCACTATAATAGTGCAAAAATAGAATGCCTGTTTTTTCATTCTATTACTACTTTAAGATGGTTTTTTCCCAAGTGCAATATTTAGATGTGTGTGTGGTCACAAGTGTTCTATTATAAAGGCTGTCATGGCTCACTGCAATGTTAGTGTATTGTTTTTTTCTCAAGACTTGAGTGTCCTTTGCAGTAAAGTCTAGGCAACAAATAACATTGGATTGCTTTCTTTACATTTTTTAGCCTCGAGTTGGGTTCACATTAACCACTTTATTTTTCACACAGAGACTGATCATCTTTGTTGCTTAATTAGTTAACCTGCATTTCCCCCTAGCAGGGATTTTTTTGCATGTTTCAGTGCAAAAAAAAAAAAAGTCACCTTTTTGGGCCCTCACCAATTTGCATCCCGACAGGGAAGGCACTCATGTTAAAACAGATTGCATTCTCAATGTGTTATTCTCCAACATCAGATCCATTGCTCTGTCGTATAACAATATTCAACCTCTATATGTTTCCAAATTCTCATGCTTACTGTTCATCTCTTTAATAATTTATTAAACTTTGTTGTCGTAATTGGACCACTGTGGGTAATAAGAGACTATAAAGGGGCCATTACAATGTATTAGTTCTTTAAATCTGAGCAGTATCTGTCTAGCTACCCATTCCAGGAAAACAGAATCAATGAAAGGAACTGGTTTTGTAATTGTGACCCATTTTTATTTATTTTATTTAACCCTTATATTTTACCAGGTAAGTTGACTGAAAATACATTCTCATTTACAGCAACAAACTGGGGAATTGTTACAAGGGAGAGGAGGGGGGATGAATGAGCCAATTGTAAGCTGAGGATGATTAGGTGACCGTGATGGTATGAGGGCCAGATTGGGAATTTAGCCAGGACACCAGGGTTAACACCCCTACTCTCACGATAAGTGCCATGGGATCTTTAGTGACCACAGGGAGTCAGGACACTTGTTTAACGTCTCATCCGAAATACAGCACCCTACACAGGGCAATGTCCCCAATCACTGCCATGGGCCATTGGTGTTTTATTTAGACCAGAGGAAAGAGTGTCTCCTACTGGCCCTCCAACACCACTTCCAGCAGCATCTGTTCTCCCATCCAGGACCAGCTATGTTCCTTGTCTCACACTGTTGAATGCCCCATATGGTACTCTAATGCAACAATGGATGTCACAGATACACAAAAAAAACAGAGCATCCCAGTATTCACCAGAATGCATCTTGATAAAGTTAATTTACTCACTAATATCATGACACCGTTCAGAATTGAACGACAAAACCATGGTCCTTGTATCTATATGGATGCATGTGACCTTCCATGGTAGTTGTACCGACTGTCTCTCTTCTGTCCAGGGTGCAGGTGGAGTTCTATGTGAATGAAAACACCTTCAAGGAGAGGCTCAAGCTGTTCTTCATCAAAAACCAAAGGTCAAGTAAGTAGATTACAGCACAGATGTACAGTACTGTCACAAAATAACAAGGAAGTCAGACACCTGGAAACGAGAAGGATAATAACTTTAATCTAAGTGATAAGGTGCATTGCATATCCAATTTCAGCTCCAGTCAGGGTTTTCAATTAGTTGTCGTGACTCATGGTGCTGTATCTACACACCATGTAAGTGTGAAAGGAGGACAATACTTTATTTTTTTTGTTGAGGGAGAGGGTATTATCATTTCTGATTAGGACATAAGGCAGTGGTACAGTAGGCTTTCTAAAATGGACATATCTGTCCAACTTGCCATGCACAATGTGTGTGTTAGACATCAGTCTTCGGTCTGTGTATGTGTGTGGTTGCAGTATGTTGTTACTGTTTGCAATGTTTAGTCCTTATCTCTGAGCAACTTCCCATCCGTTATAGAAAAAAGCATCAGGGCCAAATACAAATGTCATGCAAATCCAACCTGTATAGAGCCTACTGCTGAGCCAGGAAGCTGTTTACAATGATTGTTTTTGGCCTGTTCAGTTTAGAACCATTGTGAAGCTTTGATGTTGTCACTGTGTCCCCTGGTGAGTTTATATTAAAAGGAGATTCAATGGCAGGCAGGCTTGGATGAATGAAAAGTGAACATTGTCTTTGTGAAGCAACTAGCACCATCCTATGACTTACATGTGTATCTGCAGCCAGGCAAGGTGTGTGTGTGTTCAGCCTTGCGCAAACACAGTGTTGTTGTAATGATTTTACTGTCACCTTACTCTGGGTTGTGTTTTCTTCCCCAATTATCAGAATAATTCATCCTCTATTCCACTGCTTTATATACCTGCCACATCATACAAGCATTCAAGCATGACCTCCCCCTACTTCAAAGCAGTGACACCTGTGCTGTGTTGTTGCTGGGAGCTGTGTGTGATAAAGATGAGTCGGGGTAAATCAGTTGTGAAGGCTTGCCAGACCAGCATGAAGCCGTGTTAGTCATGGCTCTGTGCATGTACGTATATTGTCACTTTAGACTGGTCAGTGAGAGAGAGCAGAAAGCACATCCTGGGCACTTAGACAGATAGGGTTCAGGGGAGGAGTGATGTCCGGTAGGGTAGAATCACTGCCTCTGTCCGTAGACAGATATAATCACTTTTTTCTGGCCAGAGACAGACAGAGAAGCAAACAGACGGGCAGCACTCTAACAGGTTCAGGTGAGAGATTATACATCTGTCAGGTAGAATCATTTTAAAACATTCGGAAATCTGTAAAGCGTAGTCGAAATAAAAATAAATAATAACTGTTCTTGATCATTCAGAATGCCGCAAATGCACATGGCAGAAGTAAGTAACAGAGGACTGGCTGCTTTTCTCTGTAGTTTTTGGCTAAAAGCAACAATGAAAGACGAGTCATATTTTTGCCATGATAGAACTGATTCTGACTGGAAGTCTAAATGTGCAGCATTAGCTCAGCATGGTTATAAAAATATAATCTATTTGATTAAGTATTTCAAATGTCATGGTAGGTAACAATGTCACAAGGATAATATCATTTAATTTATAATAAATATTTCTACCGTTTTTGTTCTCCGAAAATGAACACTCACTCAAGTAATCGAATACTAATGTCCACTTGGCTATCCGGATATTCGATTAAATGTCCCCACCTCTTATTTCATTGGCCCAGGATGAGGTCAGTTTACGAGTTAAAAACGCATTTCCTTAACTAGTATATCCCTATACTAATGTCTTGCATTACAAAAACTTTACTGCAAACATCATCCAGATTTATTAATATACAGTAGCCCGGATTAAGCATATTTGTTTTTTAATAGGTGATAAATCAGCACAAATTCAGTTACTCTTTACCATAATTAGTTATTAGGCTTGATTTGACCTTTGTCAGCTATAATCGTTTAATTCCCTCTTGGAAACAGGTGAACAGATTTGCTCCCAATGCAATTACTTAGTAAATCTGGCCTTTAGTGTTATATTGTGTTTGCTCCCCTGCAGGCCTGAGGATCCGTCTGTTTAACTTCTCCTTGAAGCTGTTGACGTGTGCCCTTTACGTCATCAGAGTGGCTCTGGACGACCCTGAACAGGTCACTGGAGTATGGTGAGACCCCTACAATTGCTTTTATCTCTTACTAGAGTCTTGCTATTTCACCTCTTACTAGTGACTCACCATGTATGCTAAACTGTGATTTGTCATTTAGCTGGTGAATACAGACTTGTGTGGGTGCTTGGAGACCGAATACATTCGTACTTTACTGATTATGTATTTTATTCCTATTGATTGATAAATGTGGTATTCATCCATGTGATTCAGAGAATATAACTTTTACCCAGTTGAAAAGAGAACTATTTGGTCCAGATAAAAAAGATTCAGAGTTTCTATGACTCTGAAATGAGTTTTTTATTTGTGAGTGTGAGACACAAAGCCTGAAAGAGCAGCGTTGGTGATGGGGCAGCCTTTCTCTCAGTCTTAGTGTAGTGATGTGGAAGCAGGATATGTTTGTTTGTGTATCCCGCCGCCAGAAGCTCTTAAAGACATAGTCCCTCTGTCATCACCATGGCAGCATACAGTACTGAGTGAGTGATGGTGACTATTACCCACAGGGTAGATTTTTCACCACACACACACACTCTGAATGACTTCCTTCCCCCCACCTTTCCTATGCATTTCATTTGCAGTGTCAACTGTCAGAATAGAACAAGCACAGCCACAGCAGAATCCACAGAAATCACAGAAATCAACTGGTAAGTTATGAGGGTCACTGCACATTGACTTGACCCTGGGCTTTGAATGTGTTTTGGATTGTAATGTGCTCAGCTAATTCCATAGCTATCAGGTGGTGTTTTGGAATTATTATTGTCTAACCCATATGGTGTATTTATAGCCTACTCAATAATATTGTTTTGTCTTGTGAAAGGGAGAATTCATTTAGTCTAATAATAAATATACAGTACATACTGTATAATCAATAAGGTTATTTTGTTTTGTTAAAGGGAGTTGATTTTCTGGGTGAACAGAAGGGTTCCTGTCTGGGCAATACAGGTAAGAGGAGACTGATAGTCACAAACATAGCTTCGATTTTGTTAAAACTGACTTCTCATGTTTTTCATTTAACAATAGCCACACAATCACTCTGGGCCGAACCCATATGCGTACATGTCCCTGTGAATCTCCCATTGACACCAATGTAGGATTTCACGCAGATTTCAACATCCCGTACTCTCTATGCCTTTTCAAACCTTTTGGAATTTTGACCTTACCAAGAGGCATCCTTATTGGTACTGTAGTCCCAACTAAAACGTAGCATCTTAACACACAGCATTTAAACTGAAAACATTTTACAGCCGGAATGTTTTTAGAACAGGAACGACTTTACAACACATCTCTCTCAGGTAGTGGATTGCCTGGGCGCCTCGGTTAGATTGCAGCCCTGGTTAATACGTTTCTTCTGTCCGTGCTGCACCAGGTGACCGTGGCCTTAATCAGTTTCCTGGAGGCGATGCTCCTCACGTATCTCAGCTACAAGGTAAGCCACCTCAGCTGTACTCCGTCAGGGTCGTATGAGCTAGAAGGAAGTGACTCCATTGAGCAGTCCTGGAGGCACGCCTGTGTGAGATTGCATTAAATTGGTGAACTTTCTGGCAACGTTTTTGCAGCGACCAGTGTGAATGCACCTTCACTTAGCTCTAACCTGGGTCAGAAGAACAGATAATGAATATGCTATCCCATTGAACAAAGTTCTGGAATCCAAATGAATAAAAGATTAGGTGTCCATCCTACATTGATTTTATTTCCTCAAATGGCCCATTAATTAAAGTGCCACAGTGCTATGTCTCTTTGATGAATTAGGTGAAGTTTGATCTACTTCAGGAGGACAAAGTAGATTGGGTTTAGTTTTAGTTTGTTTTGGCAGATAGATACCATCCCCAATTGTTTTAATGAATCCTTGTATTATAATAAGTTGTGAGGGCTTGTCATTACTAAATAGTCATAGTTATTTTCTCATTCGTGGCGGCAGGTAGCCTAGTGGTTAGAGCGTTGGGCTAGTAACCGAAAGGTTGCTGGATTGTATCCCCGAGCTGACAAGGTAAACATCTGTTGTTCTGCCCCTGAACAAGGCAGTTAACCCACTGTTCTCCGGTAGGCCGTCATTGTCAATAAGAATTTGTTCTTAAATGACTTGACTAGTTAAATAAAATATAATAGTTCTGATCTGGTCACTATTACTGTAATTAATACACAGCCTTGGCTTACACTGCATTGATCCTGTTTCTTTGTTTCAGGGGAACATCTGGGAGCAGATGTTCCAGATCTCCTTCATCCTGGAGATGATTAATACCGTGCCATTTATAATTACTGTGAGTCTTCTTCCACCTGATCTCACACACACACGCGCGCATGCACACACACGCACTATATTCCACAAGCAAACGAGGCCCATTAGCAAACATATGACTTTTTGCAATGTTTATGGTGTCGATTTCAGGCTCTCAAGACTTAGGAGTATGGTAACACAAGACTATGAGTATCGAAACTTGATGATGGGAGCATAGGCCTACACTGTATATGTGCATATTGCCCTAGGCTCGAGTATTCACTCATTCAATTGTCTTTTCAGATCTTCTGGCCTCCGTTGAGAAACATCTTCATCCCAGTGTTTCTCAACTGCTGGTTAGCCAAGTGTGCCCTGGAGAATATGATTGTGAGTATATGCTATAACCATAACGCAGCAGGCAAAACTGGACAAAACTAGTTGCAATGACGTCATTTCAACCAGTTTCGCTCGCGGAGAATACATGTAACGATGTACGCTGAGAGTCGGGAAGCAAGTTCAGGGAGTGAATACGTTTAATTAATAAATGAACAAAACAAGAAACACAAACGGCGCACTGACATGAAACAGCAACAATGACGACTAGGGAAGAAACGAAAGGGAGTGACATATAAAGGGCAGGTAATCAAGGAGGTGATGGAGTCCAGGTGAGTGTCATTATGCGCGTAACGATGGTGACAGGTGTGCTCCCTAACGAGCAGCCTGGTGACCTAGAGGCCGGAGAGGGAGCACACATGACAATACATGTTTTTTTTAATCAAAATTAATCAGTTCTAAGAGATTATATACAGTAGTCTACCAGTAAAATAGCCAAACTCTGTCTGCATTATGTGGGAAGACAGTCCAAAGCAGTGGTGGGTAGAAATTCCCTAGTTATAAAAAGTCAAAAGACACCCAGTTCCTATTTGTATTGAGTAAAGCAAACCGTCAATGAGTGTAGATTTGAGGCAGCGCCAGCGGCATCTCTCTGTGGGCAGATGGTTAGGTCCTGGGCCAAGGAGATCAGTGCTGTGAGAGAGAACAGAGAACAGATCCAGCCTAGAGAGGTTGGAGGGAAGTAGCTAGTCAGACAGGCAGAAACATTAACACGTAATGAAGGGACGTGGTGAGTAGGTAGCTTGAAGAGATTGGAGGGGAGATGGTGGGTAGCAAATCAGACAGGCAGAAACATTAACAAGGTGTGACATGGACTGCATGCCCACTGGTACATCTGAGGAAAGGTTGTGTTTATTGAATGGTTGCATCAGTATCAAAGTAACCAGATAAAATGAAAAAATGGGGTCCCCAGAAATTCTAGCAGAAAAAATGGGATGCCCGCTGAAAATGTTTAAATACCACTGGCGTAGATAGATAGGCAGACAGACTGGCTGACCAGCAGACCAATTGACTGACCAACCGATTTAATAGTCTCACTGTCTTCCTCCTTCCCACTCTCCCTCTACCCCTCTTTCTCCTCAGAACGATCTCCATCGTGCCATCCAGAGGACCCACTCTGCCATGTTCAACCAGGTCCTCATACTTATCTGCACCCTTCTCTGTCTGGTCTTCACTGGGTATGTGCCACCTGATCCCAGACCCCTTTCCCTTGAAACTCCATGGATCTGGCACCATGGGCAGCATCTCATTCCACAAACATGTTCCCTCCCATCTGTCCATTCCCACACACAGATCTGATAGAATCTGGTTAGGTGTAAGAAACATTGAAAAAAGGAGGTGAAGCTGTTAAAATGGGCCAAACTGGTTGTAATGCCCACTAACATAGTTTGCTCTTGCCCAGTTGTGCCAGATCTGTGAAGGGGACTAACAAGAGCAGATCGGAGAGGAGGAAACAACTTTGTGGGATGAAATGCAGCCCCTGATCTTAGCCACTCATCCCTGAAGCTCTATGAGACCTTCTCCTCTCCTCCTACCTCTGTCATCTTGGCATGCCATTATCCAACACAGAGAACTAACTGAGGACGTCAGGCAGAACAGACAGCAGAATCAATGGTGTCATTCTCACTGATTACACAGATCAGAGCAGAAGTGTTATGGTGCATCGATTGTGGGGAAAGTAGGATTTTGATCCTTAATCTGCCAGGCTGAATTTCAATGTAGATGTATGCCAAAGCCTCTGTTGAAATATTATCGGAAATGAGTAGGTCATATTGGCTCATCACCCTATTATCATTACATGATAGTGTAATTCACCTTTCTCTTTGTTAATTCAACGGGTCTATATTTTCCTCATGCATAGCCTAGTTCCAGAGTTATAGTGGTTCTCCATAATACAGATTCAGAAACGTACAACATTGAGCATTGAGCATCTATGCTCGCAAGACTACCTCGTGCAAAATGTTTCCCCCTAAATGTGAAATCCCTCTCCTCCTTCCAGGGCATGTGGTATCCAGCATCTAGAGAGGGCCGGAAAGAACCTGACTCTGTTCAACTCTCTGTATTTCTGCATCGTCACCTTCTCTACGGTGGGCTATGGTGACGTCACACCTCATATCTGGCCTTCTCAGCTGCTGGTGGTCATTCTCATTTGTGTGGCCCTTGTGGTGCTCCCACTACAGGTATGAGACTAAATATAACAGAGCTTATACAATGGTAAAATAGCCTGTGTGGCCCCAGATGTTTTTTGAAAGATAATTGAGGCTGTAAATGATTTCCCATAATGTTTCCTGGATTGACTGTTGATTGTTCTCAAACACTGTATCACAACATTTGATTTAAGAAGTACCTGATCAGAGCTGTTTGGAAATGATAGCTGTATACCCATAGTAGTAACCATAAAGTAACATCCTCAATGCTAAGACGGCTTGAACAAACATCATGACCTAGAACAAAAAAGAAACAGACGTAGTTGCATCTGGTGTAAAAACTTAACTTAACCTCCTTGTCATACTCTGACCTCATGCACTGTCCATCTGTTTTTGGAACTCAGAAATGAGAACACATTTGACATTTGAGTGATTTATCAGTTATTGCAATCACTAACTGTTTAAGACACTCTTTGAAGAGGTAGGGTTTCAGGTGCTTTCAGAGGATGGGCAGGGACTCTGCTGTCCTAGCTTCAGGGGGAAAGTTGGTTCCACAATTGGGGTGACATATCAGAGAAGAGCTTGGACTGGGTTAAGCAGGAGCTGGTGAGAGGGCCAAGAGACCAGAGGTGGCAGAACAGAGTGCTGCTGGGGTGTAGGGTTTGAGCATAGCCTGAAGGTTGGGTGTGGCAGTTCCGCTTGCTGCTCTGTAGGCAAGCACCATGGTCTTGTAGTGGATGCGAGCTTCGAGTGGATGCGAGCTTCGACTGGAAGCCAGTTGAGTGTGCAGACGAATGGGGTACATGGTAGAACTTGGGAAGGTTGAAAACCAGGCGGGCTGCAGCGTTCTGGATAAGTTGCAGGGGTTTGATGGCACAAGCGGAAGGCCCAACCAACAGTGAGTTGCAGTAGTCCAGACAGGAGATGACAAGTGCCTGGATTAGGACCTGCGCTGCTTCCTATGTGAAGTATACCTAAAATGGCACGGGAAAAAATGGCAGCAGTTTTACGGGCGCCTAACCAATTTGCTATTGTGTTTTTTCTTGCGTTATTTGTAACTTATTTTGTACATAATGTTTCTACCACCATATCTTATGGCAAAAAAGAGCTTCTGGATATCAAGACAGCGATCACTCACCTCGGATTAGACAAAGATTATTTTAACAAGCATGACGCACAGGATTTACTTCGAACACCCGACAAGGCCAACATCTCCATCATTGGCAAGCGAAAGAGACGCAGGTACAGAGGACACGGAACGGGGTACCCCGTAAGGATCCACAGACAGCGAGTGGGAAAGCTGCCTTTACCGTCAATATTACTTGCCAACGTGCATTCACTGGACAATAAATTAGACGAGGTACGATCACAAATATGCTACCAAGGGGACTTCAGAAACTGTAACATCTTATGTTTCACGGAATCGTGGCTGAATGATGACATGAATATTCAGCTAGCGGGTTATACGCTGCACTGGCAAGATAGAACAGCACACTCCGGAAAGACGCGGTCTGTGCATATTTGGTGCATGACTTCTAAGGAAGTCTCTAGATTTTGCTCACCTGAAGTAGAGTATCTTATGATAAACTGTAGACCACACTATTTGCCAAGAGAGCTTTCATCCATACTTTTTGTGGCTGTTTATTTACCACCACAGACAGATGCTGGCACTAAAACTGCACTCAGTCAGCTGTATAAGTAAGTAAATAATCAAACAAGAAATCGCTCACCCAGAGGCGGTACTCCTAGTGGCCGGGGATTTTAATGCAGGGAAACTTATATCAGTTTTACCTCATTTCTATCAACATGTTACATGCGCAAACAGAGGGGAAAAAATTCTAGATCACCTGTACTCCACACACTGAGACGCATACAAAGCTTTCCCTCGCCCTCCATTTGGTCAATCTAACCACAATTCTATCCTCCTGATACCTGCGTACAAGCAAAAATTAAAACAGGAAGCACCAGTGACTCAGTCTATAAAAAAGTGGTCAGATGAAGCAGATGCTAAACTACAGGACTGTTTTGCTATCACAGACTGGAACATGTTCCGGGATTCTTCCGATGGCATTGAGGAGTACACCACATCAGTCACTGGCTTTGTCAATAAGTGCATCGAGGATGTCATCCCCACAGTGACTGTACGTACATACCCCAACCAGAAGCCATGGATTACAGGCAACATTTGCACTGAGCTAAAGGGTAGAGCTGCCGCTTTCAAGGTGTGGGACTCTAACCCGGAAGCTTAGAAGAAATCCTGCTATGACCTCCGACGAACCATCAAACAGGCAAAGAGCCAATACAGGGCTAAGATTGAATCGTACTACACCGGCTCCGATGCTCGTCTTATGTGGCAGGGCTTGCAAACTATTACAGACAACAAAGGAAAACACAGACGTGAGCTGCCCAGTGACGAGCTTACCAGATGACCTAAATCACTTCTATGCTCACTTCAAGGCAAGCAACCCTGAGGCATGCATGAGAGCATCAGCTGTCCCAGACGACTGTGTGATCACGCTCTCCGTAGCCGATGTGAGTAAGACCTTTAAACAGGTCAACATTCACAAGGCTGCAGGGCCAGATGGATTACCAGGACATGTACTCAGGGCATGTGCTGACGAACTGGAAGGTGTCTTCACTGACATTTTCAATATGTCACTGATTGAGTCTGTAGTACCAACATTTTTCAAGCATAGCCCCTGTGCCCAAGAACACTAAGGCAACCTGCCTAAATAACTACAGACCCGTAGCACTCACGTCCGTAGCAATGAAGTGCTTTGAAAGGCTGGTAATGGCTCACATTATCCCAGAAACCCTTGACCCACTCCAATTTGCATACCGCCCCAACAGATCCACAGATGATGCAATCTCTATTGCACTCCACACTGCCCTTTCCCACCTGGACAAAAGGAACACCTACGTGAGAAAGCTATTCATTAACTACAGCTCAGCGTTCAACACCATAGTGCCCTCAAAGTTCATCACTAAGCTAAGGACCCTGGGACTAACCACCTCCCTCTGCAACTGGATCCTGGACTTCCTGACGAGCCACCCCCAGGTGGTGAGGTTAGGTAGCAACACATCTGCAACGCTGATCCTCAACACTGGAGCCCCTCAGGGGTGTGTGCTCAGTGTTGAAAGCAGTGGATAGATCTAGGAGGATGAGAACAGAGGAGCGAGAGAGTCAGCTGTGGCAGTGTGGAGAGCCTCCGTGACACAGAGGAGAGCAGTCTGGGTTGAGTGACCCATCTTGAAGCTGGTTAGGGTCAAGACACTTGTTCTGAGAGCGATAACGAGAGAGTTGATCAGAGACCGCACCCTCAAGAGTTATGGAAAGAAACGAAAGAAGAACTTCACAGAGCAGCAACCCTCCTCATAAATTATTTTGATATGTTGCCAAAATCCCCACAGTATACATTAGCTAATGAATAGAATCCATAGAAATCCATTTCATGAACTTCACTTCTGCATCAGCATTTTAACTTCTCACTCTGTCACCATCCAAAAGCACATCATTAAGTGTATTACTTACAGTAGCGTACAGCAGGTTTTTGTAACCCCGTGTGTGTGTGTGTGTGTCAGTTTGAGGAGTTGGCCTATCTGTGGATGGAGCGTCAGAAGTCAGGAGGGAACTACAGCAGACACCGGGCCCAGACAGAGAAACATGCGGTCCTGTGCGTCAGCTCTCTGAAGATAGACTTGCTCATGGACTTCCTCAACGAGTTCTACGCTCATCCTAGATTACAGGTAGGTCTACGGGAATAGAGGAAGGCCTTGTTATTTGGTGTGTACTCCAAAGACCGAGCTAAAGGACGGCGCTCAATAGTTCCGTTTTATTTTTGTCACCCCTGTCATGTGTGAAAATGCAAACATTCAGTCTAGATGTCAGGTGTCTAACAGGTATCTACCCTGCTCTCCTGCAGGACTACTATGTGGTGATCCTGTGTCCTACAGAGATGGACATCCAGGTGCGTCGTATCCTCCAGATCCCCCTGTGGTCCCAGAGGGTCATCTATCTCCAGGGCTCAGCACTCAAAGACACAGACCTCATGAGGGCCAAGTGAGTGACCCACGGGGTTGTGGGAGAGTCTCAATGGGGGAGAAGGGCAGCGTTGGGCCCAATGCTGTGGTGCGTTATAGGTACAAATGTCACGTCTCTCGGTCAGCTCCATACCATAGCATTTCTATTTGCAATGATAAGGGGAAGCAAGGGGGATCAGAAAAGTTAATGACACCATCAGTTGAGGTCCCAGAGGTCGGCTGTGGTTACCTCAGATAAGGACCAACCTCTCATGAACCTGTTATTGAGTCCTCATACTTACTGGCTGATAGGCTTTCTGATCTCAGATATTAGTCAAGCGTCTGTGAGTGAGTCTGTGTACCTTGTGGTGCTGGCAGATGTGAGAACAGTGAAGTCAGGAAAATGGCGGCCGACGGTATTCATTTAGTTGGCTGTCCTCTCCTAGTACAGTATGTCAGTGTAATGGGATTTCTCACTACTGCTCATCCTCGTCATAACAGCCAAGTTCATGAGCATCAGCACACATTTTTGCCTGGGTATATCACACCATAACGTGTTGGCAGTGGCTCGGGCTGACCTGTCAATCACACAATACAGGCATCCTTTGATATATGCAGCTGTTCTAATGTATTGCTCCAGTTTTTATTGTGGCCATAAAGTGGATGTTATGGAATGGTGGTTTGAGTTGTGGTAATACTGCTGGTCCCCTTGAGGGAAAACTGGGATGGAGTGAAATTTACCCTCTATCAACTGCAGCGCTGCCTGGCCATTCAGTGAAAACTGAGTCATAATTCCAGCAGCTCATCCCTCCGCTCTGCCCTTTTCACACATGAAATGACTCAGGATGATACAGAAATGGTACAGTTCACATTACAACAACATGGTGCTGTTAGCCTATTAGCTTTTCTCACAGGTAGTTCTCGCTAATATTACCTGTCTGAAGCTTCCTTGGCTTGGTGTGTGTGTGTGTGTGTGTGTGTGTGTGTGTGTGTGTGTGTGTGTGTGTGTTTCTGTTAATACAGTGTGTTTCCTACAGGATGGATGATGCAGAAGCCTGTTTTATCCTGAGCAGTAGGAACGAGGTGGACCGCACTGCTGCTGTAAGTTCATTATCAGATGCATGACTTCATATTCAGCTCATTGCAGTCATAACTCAACACATGTCCAAATATGAATAGAGTTACGGTGGCAATGAACTGAATATTTCCACTCCAACTCCCTCTCAGTTAGATCGTGCTGATTGGATCTGTGGCTCAAGTACTCTTTTACTTTTCCAATCAGCTGATTTTTCAAGATGGACAGAAATGGGAAGAAAATGAAAAATATGTATTCGATTTATATACCCATATTGGTCACAAATTACAGCCTAGCTCGCCAATTCTCAGGGCTCATAAAATCTGGATTACATTTACGGTTGAGGGATGATGACAATATTGAAGGTGGAAATGGCAGAAGTGTCAGATGGTAAAGGATGTTGTTTTCTCCTGCAGGATCACCAGACCATACTGAGAGCCTGGGCTGTGAAGGACTTTGCCCCAAACTGCCCCCTGTACGTCCAGATCCTCAAACCAGAGAACAAATTCCATGTAAAGTTTGCTGGTGAGCTTACCTCAAATAGAGCTCTTTCATTTTGTCCCCGTCTCTTTCATTCTGTCTCCCTGTCTCTTTCATTCTGTCTCCCTGTCTCTTTTATTCTGTCATCCTGTCTCCCTTTGTCTCTTTCTCTTACATTCTCTCTCCACTCCATTCTCCAAATCACCACATTCTTCACTTAATCTCTAATTTGGTCGCTCCTTCCCTCCCCACAACTCTTTCTCTCAATTTCTGTCTCCTTCATTTGCAAGCCTTACAAAAAAAAAAGTCCTTACAACACCTATTTGCTCTGACAGAGTATTCTGGTTCATTTGTTAGATCATGTGGTCTGTGAGGAGGAATTCAAGTATGCCATGCTGGCTCTGAACTGTGTATGTCCAGCCACATCCACACTGGTCACACTCCTGGTGCACACCTCCAGAGGACAGTGAGTACACCCCATTAACTTCCCATTAAAACACTAATGATACTCTCCCTCCTATTGAAAACTGCAAATAAGCATAAATATTGAAACCATACACCTCAGACTTTGGGGTTGTAAGAAAGTGCTATACAAATAAAAATCCATTATTATACGTGCAGGTTTTGAAGTGTGAAACTGTAACCTATACATTGAGGTTTCCTTCTTTCTAAACAAGTGCCAGGAAGCCACAACAACAACAAACAAATGTGGCACTGTCCAAAGGCCTTACCCTATTATGGTCTCCTTCCTGAAAGCTACCGCACTGCCATAGAGTTTACCTTGTGCTGCCACACTCATAAATCTCAGTGTGCTTCCATCTACACCAAGCCGAGGTGATAAAAACTTCAACAGCGTTATAATATCCACAGTTTAACTTAGCAGAAAAGCTATTATAATCCTCTTTATGGAAACTTGGATAGGCTATTTTATTTTTATGTGACAGGTTTTTATGGAAAAGTTTCTCTGAAGTCATCAGATTGATTAAAAGTGAAAATGTGAAAGGGAGAGAGAAGCGAGCGAGAGAGAGAAGAACAATAGGAGGGTATGGATGAGTACAAGCTCATAAAAGGTCAGAAACAATTTGTTTGGCCAGATGGAGCAATTATTCAAGGGAAAGTGCTGAGTTGCAAATCAAGCTAAAGGAGTACTATGGGAGTGGAGGTAACTGAGCCAAACCAGAGTGTATATCAATACCCCTAAAAGCATTCAGTCTGAAAGGGTTCAGTCTGCCATTTTTCATACATTAAGAAGAAGAACCATATATTTTTCACACTACTGAGGCGAACAATGCCGTTCTGAGCTGTACTGTGCTGGCCAATTTACACATCCATACACCATAGTTGCTGGAACTGTGCTGGAAAGGACAATGTGAAAATAAAATATCTGAGCCAGCACATTACGGTTCAGGCGGAGACTGTACTGTGAAAAGTGTATCAGATTATCTTCATAATAGCTAGTAGTTCATCACTGTCTAACATTGTCTTAGCATCTCAGGTCAATGTGTTGTCAGGTATAAGACCACTGAGTCTCTCTTCTCAGGTACTGCTTGCTATTACAGAGAGAGTCAATGAATTGCTCAATCATCTTTGTCCCCGTTGGGACATAAGGCCACAATGAGTTTCCTCGACTTCTTCTGTCCTTGACTACAGGGAGGGCCAGCTGTCGCCAGAGCAGTGGCAGAGGACGTATGGGCGTTGCTCTGGGAACGAGGTCTACCACATCCGCCTGTGCGACAGCAAGTTCTTCGGGGAGTACGACGGGAAGAGTTTCACCTACGCCTCCTTCCACGCACACAAAAAGTGAGTAGACAGGCTTACTGATTATCCTGGTAACCCAGGAATGTATCAGTCTCTGTATGAAAGACAAACCAGGATAGCCTGCAGGCGCCCTCGAGGTCCAGAGTTGTACACCACTGGATTAAACTGCAACATATCAGATGACTGAGCCTACTCTTCATTTCTCTGGGGGTGTTGGAAAAAAGCCAGAAGGATAATTTCTGTTCTAACCAAACAGACAATAAAGTATCTAGTCCATCTCCCCTCAGATATGGTGTGTGTCTGATCGGGGTGAAGAGGGAAGACAACAAGAGCATCCTGCTTAACCCAGGTCCTCGCCACATCATGTCCGCCCCAGACACCTGCTACTACATCAACATCACCAAGGAAGAGAACTCCTCGTTCATCTTCAAACAGGAGGAGAAAGACAAGAAGGGCCTGCCGGTGACCGGGCTGTATGACGCCCCCTCCAGGCTGCCTGTACACAGCATCATCGCCAGCATGGGTGAGAAACGGGGAGAGGGAGGAGAGTGAGAGAGCAGGGTCTATATCTTCTATGTTGGTTAGAGAAGAGGGATGGGTGAGTCTGATAAAGGGGTTAGTGGGGAGGAAGTGGGGGTGATAGAAAGTCTCATGTAGAGGGGAATGGGGGGTTCTATTATTGGAGGAAGGAAGAAGAGATTGGGGAAGATATGGCGAGGGTGAAGGAGAGGGATGACTGAGTTTTGTTTTTATTTCTTCACTCTTCACTGCTGTGTATGAGTTTAGCTACATCTTTTGCCGGGTCAAAGATTTCACAGTGCACCTGCTGTATGGGTCATTCCACGAAATGAGTGCCTTTTGCATCCATTTGATATTTGAAGTAGATGTTGTGCACCAATATATGTATTTTTAAAGCCTGTCATATTAAATGAAGTGCCCTTTAATATAGACCATGTTATGGAAATTCTTATATATGACACTCAAAGACAGTATTAAATTAATCACTCTTTATTGTCAGCGAGCTGAAGAGGTCACAGTCAAACTTAGATGCATAAGTACCAGTCTGAAGTGAGCTCTAAAGGGCATTCCTTACATAAACCCTTATATACTGCTATCTAAACCTATTATCATGAATCAAGGTAAGGCCCAGATGCAGACATGTAGAATAAACAATGGTTTAATAGTCCATGGGGCAGGCAAGAGACAGGTCAAGGTAGGCAGGGGTCAATAATCCAGAGTTGGGGCAAGGGTACAGGTCGGCAGGCAGGGTCAGGGGCAGGCAGAGTGGTCAGGCAGGTGGGTACAGAGACGGGACAGGTGACGATCAAAACCAGGAAGGCGAGGAAAAAGAGAGGCTGGGAAAAAAACAGGAGCTGACAGGACAAACGCTGGTAAGCTAGACGAACTTGCAACAGACAAACAGAGAACACAGGTATAAATACACAGAGGATAATGGGGAAGATGGGCGATACCTGGAGGGGGGTGGAGATGAGCACAAAAACATGTGAAAAAGATCAGGGCGTGACACCTACATAATTAATTTGATCGGTTAACACATGTGACTGGGTCCATCTATCTTAACTTAAAGAACATATGTGACTCACCACCTGGATTCGGTCTTATATAGTAAAATGTGAAATGGTGTTTTTTACATTTGATAAAAGTAGAGACTCAGAGCTACAAAATGGTATATCATACACTGTATTTGAGGATCAATGGGAAAGTAATTATTTGAAAGTTGATGAACTTGTAAACTCACTTTTGAGAAAATTGCCTTTGAATGTTTTGGTATCTAGTGAAGAGCTCCTCTTTGTCTACGTATACCCATTCAGCATCGTTCACACCCTCTTAGCTTTATCCCCACCCATCTCGGAGAGCACACGTGATGCTCTGGCCGATGATTTGTTTACCTCTGGATAACATGAAAACAGCCTAACCAGCTCTGTTGGCATCAATTTCATTACGCTTTTTTGCAGATGTTTACTGACACCGGCCATATTCAACGAGGATTTTACACACGTCATGTAACGTTAGCTAACGACCCAGCCAGCTAACGTTAGCTAGTTAAACAACAATGAACAAAGTGCCAACAATGCCTAACATTAGACCCTAACAAGAAAGCAAACAGCTCTGGGGAATGAATAGTAACGTCAGCTAGGGAGCCAGCCAGCTAACATTAGCTAGCTAGCTAACAGTACACTTTAGCTTAAGACATATAGCTAGCTAGCTAGGTAAACAATGAACCTAACTAGGTAAACAATGTTTAAGATCACACACACACCACGTAACGTTAGCTAACGAGCCAGCCAGATAATGTTAGCTAGTTAAACAACAATGAACAAAATGGCAACAATGCCACAGTGCTGGGAGCTAACCAACCAGGTCCAATGTTAGCTAGCTAACATTAGGCTCTAACTAGAAAAGCAAACAGCTCTGGGAAACAAATAATAGCGTCAGCTAGGGAGCCAGCCAGCTAGTGTTAGCTAGCTAGCTAACAGTACACTTTAGCTTGAAATGAAACCACTTTCTGTCAAAATTAGAAATGTGTAATTATTGAATATGTAGCTAGCTATCTTACCAGCATACATCAACATGCATCATGGACGCATCTTCCTGTCAGGAATGCCATACCATGGGTTGCCCTTAGTTTGAAGATGTAATCCGGAGATGGGTGTTTTCACCATCTCTTTAGTTATCATACTCTAATTCCACTGATTTCAAAACTTATGCAGCTCCACTACACAATAAAAAAAATGTAAATCCGCGTTTGACAGGATTACCAACACAGACTGACGAGCTCAAATAGACAGACGCACGCCTTCAATATGGCAGACCAATCCAAAGTCCTCTCTTGGCATGTCCAGCCTATTCATTATCTCAGCCAATCATGACTAGTGGGAAGATTGCTATCTTTTTCTGTGGCTTAACCAACAAGGCTCGTAATTTAACATACGAAAAATATGAAATGTATTCGTATTTACAGATGGCATACAAGTTTGTTATTAAGGCACATGAAAGTTCACATGTTCGAGAAGGCATTTCTGGCAAAAAAAAACGCATTTTGATTAAAAAATAATAATAATTACGCTCAAACGGCTCTCCTGTGTAGTGGTTACTTGTCATATTCGTCTAGTTTCCAGAATCTGGTCACATGTATTCTGGCCGTTCTGCCAGATGTTCCTTCGGAGGGGCCCTCCCCCTCTTCTCTTGACCAGACACAGACAGGAACCAAGGATTGTTGGACACAAAAGATAAGATGCACAAAGTAAATTTAATCCAAGGTTTTTATATGAATAAAGGCTTGCTAAGGTGCCAATATTCAGCATTTTGACATGTCCCCTCCATCCCTGTAACTTGAACTGAATTCTCTTTTAAGATGGTGAAACTATTAATTTTTAAATATTTATTTCTAAAGAAACATTGAACATCTAATAGTCAAATCATAGAGTACAAGCAGGTGAGCTGGTTCTACTCTTTTTAGCCATTTACTGGTGTTTTGTGGTGGAAAACTGAGCGGGTCGAGCATAACACGTCAACCCTGTTACCCATAGATAGACAGGCTAGAAATGTTATACCAATTTTTACATTTTTTATTGTGAAGCTTGCCACTCTTTGTTGCACACAACAAGCTTCCATTCCCCCATCACAAGGGGATTTATGGATGATTTAAGGAGAAATCATCAACCCTGTTACGTTCAACCTTGTTACCTTATTTGGAACTTAATAGACACTTACTATAGTATTTTTTAAATTGATTTATTCAACCTCTTGAGATGGAAAAAAAGGTTTTTTATGAAGTTGAACATGTGCTCTTTATGACAGAATGTTAAAATTGTGTGAAATCAAACATTACACTTCTCAAAAGGCTTCAAATTGGTGGAATGACCCATATGCTGGAATAGACATGCTGGTGATTGTTTGTGGTGGTTGTTGTGTGGTTGTGCTCTCTTACATGGCACGCATGTGTTCCTTTCTGACTCTATTGGCTTTTTTCCTTTTCTGGGCTGACTTTTTTTTTTTTTTTCCTATTCTCACTTGTTAAAGTTGATCAGGCCAATTTTTATGGTAAGTTTGCGCATGTTGCTACCATATCATTGTGCTATCTATTATGTAGGGTCATTTTTTTGTGTGATTGTTAAAGCTTGATATGTTCTGTAAAAATGTATTTGCTGTTAATCAGTGTTTTCTTGACAGGTTTTTGCACGTTTTGCATCGTTTTAGTTCTGTTTTCCAAATAATCATGAACTGTCCTGTCAAAATGTTGTGTGTGTGATACGAATGGATGACTTTTCATACAGTAATGCAGTCCATATATATACTTTTGACATAAGCACATCTATGTGGTTTTGCATGTGTTGTAGGGTTCCTTTACTTTCAGCATAGTGCCTTTAAAACCCTAAAGTCAGGTGATGAAGCTACTCCCCACTATAACGAGATAAAGTTTGGCCTGCATTTGTAGCCTTTCACAAATGAGATGCCAAAGGTGGACACATCTGCTCTGAACGGATGGCTCAAGAACTTGTCATTTACCATGCTGACAGTGAACTCAAGGGCATCCATCCATTCAGTGATGGCATTGAAGCCATTTTGTATTCAACTGTTTTTGTCAAGGTTGTGTATAGCACAGCTGTGACAGATACTTTATAATTCTATAGAAGGAGGGTAGATGGTACAGTGTTAGATGGGTCGTTCCATGAAATGGGTGCCTTTTGGACATGCAAACTTTTAAGAAATGAACTTTAAAATGTATCTCCTTTCAACATTCAATTGCATGGAAGATCAATCAATCAATCAAATTGATTTATAAAGCCCTTCTTACATCAGCAGATGTCACAAAGTGCTATACAGAAACGCCAAACAGCAAGCAATACAGATCTAGAAGCACGAGGGCTAGGAAAAACTCGCTAGAAATGCAGGAACCTAGGAAGAAACCTAGAGAGGAACCAGGCTCTGATGGGTGGCCAGTCCTCTTCTGGCTGTGCCGGGTGGAGATAAGAGTACATTACCATTTAAGGCCAGATTGTTCTTTTTGGACAAAAAGTAACTTATTTTTACATTGTTACGAAGATGGAAATAAGCTGTCCTTGAAATATTCTTAATATGTTGGTCAAAAGAGAGATCAGGGTCCAGAGTAACGCAGAGTAAGGTCCTTCACAGTTTTATTTGAGATAACTGTACAACCATCAAAGATAGTCTAGTCCATCAAAGATGGTTTAGTCTACATAAAAACACTGTTTCCCATCTCAGGCATAAAACATCCTATGAACTAAGAGCTGTTTATCTGCATTTGTACTACAATGTCTGTCAACCCTGTTACGGACACTTATGTAACTTCCTCACTATTAAAAGCAGGTTTGAGATAAATCCAACATTTTCTCATTGTTTAAGCATCCCTTGTACAAATAAACTCACATAATATCACACCGATAAAGTTGCCATTGGGCCTCTGACAGAGTTGACAAAACAGAGTTGAAGTTTTAGGTAAAATCGGACATTACTACTCATGTGGTGAAAAGCATGGGATTGTGTTAATGAAATAAAAAATTATACAGTTGAAGTGGATGTTTACATACACCTTAGCCAAATACATTTAAACCCTAGTTTTTCAAAATTGCTGACATTTAATCCTAGTAAAAATTCCCTTTCTTAGGTCAGTTAGGATCACCACTTTATTTTAAGAATGTGACATGTCAGAATAATAGTAGAGGGAATGATTTATTTCAGCTTTTATTTCTTTCATCACATTCCCAGTCGGTCAGAAGTTTACATACACTCAATTAGTATTTGGTAGCATTGTCTTTAAATTGATTAACTTTGGTCAAATGTTTTGGGTAGCCTTCTACAAGCTTCCCACAATTAGTTTGGTGAATTTTGGACCATTCCTCCTGACAGAGCTGGTGTAACGGAGTCAGGTTTGTAGGCCTCCTTGCTCGCACACACTTTTTCAGTTCTGCCCACAAATGTTCTACAGGATTGAAGTCAGGGCTTTGTGATGGCCACTCCAATTACCATGACTTTGTTGTCTTTAAGCCATTTTGCCACAACTTTGGAAGTATGCTTGGGTCATTGTCCATTTGGAAGACACATTTGCGACCAAGCTGATGTTGCTTCAATATATCCACATAATTTTCCGCCCCGGTCCCTCCTGCAGCAAAGCACCCCCACAACATGATTCTGCCACCCCCGTGCTTCACGGTTGGGATGGTGTTCTTCGGCTTGCAAGCCTCCCCATTTTTCCTGCAAATATAACAATGGTCATTATGGCCTAACAGTTATATTTTTGTTTTTCTCCCAAAAGTACAATCTTTGTCGCCATGTGCAGTTGCAAACCGTAGTCTGGCTTTTTTTATGGGGGTTTTGGAGCAGTGGCTTCTTCCTTTTTGAGCGGCCTTTCAGGTTATCTTGATATAGGACTCATTTTACTGTGGATATACAGTGCCTTGCGAAAGTATTCGGCCCCCTTGAACTTTGCGACCTTTTGCCACATTTCAGGCTTCAAACATAAACATATAAAACTGTATTTTATAACTGTATATTGGGACACAATCATGAAGTGGAACAACATTTATTGGATATTTCAAACTTTTTTAACAAATCAAAAACTGAAAAATTGGGCGTGCAAAATTATTCAGCCCCTTTAAGTTAATACTTTGTAGCGCCACCTTTTGCTGCGATTACAGCTGTAAGTCGCTTGGGGTATGTCTCTATCAGTTTTGCACATCGAGAGACTGACATTTTTTCCCATTCCTCCTTGCAAAACAGCTCGAGCTCAGTGAGGTTGGATGGAGAGCATTTGTGAACAGCAGTTTTCAGTTCTTTCCACAGATTCTCGATTGGATTCAGGTCTAGACTTTGACTTGGCCATTCTAACACCTGGATATGTTTATTATTGAACCATTCCATTGTAGATTTTGCTTTATGTTTTGGATCATTGTCTTGTTGGAAGACAAATCTCCGTCCCAGTCTCAGGTCTTTTGCAGACTCCATCAGGTTTTCTTCCAGAATGGTCCTGTATTTGGCTCCATCCATCTTCCCATCAATTTTAACCATCTTCCCTGTCCCTGCTGAAGAAAAGCAGGCCCAAACCATGATGCTGCCACCACCATGTTTAACAGTGGGGATGGTGTGTTCAGGGTGATGCGCTGTGTTGCTTTTACGCCAAACATAACGTTTTGAATTGTTGCCAAAAAGTTCAATTTTGGTTTCATCTGACCAGAGCACCTTCTTCCACATGTTTGGTGTGTCTCCCAGGTGGCTTGTGGCAAACTTTAAACAACACTTTTTATGGATATCTTTAAGAAATGGCTTTCTTCTTGCCACTCTTCCATAAAGGCCAGATTTGTGCAATATACGACTGATTGTTGTCCTATGGACAGAGTCTCCCACCTCAGCTGTAGATCTCTGCAGTTCATCCAGAGTGATCATGGGCCTCTTGGCTGCATCTCTAATCAGTCTTCTCCTTGTATGAGCTGAAAGTTTAGAGGGACGGCCAGGTCTTGGTAGATTTGCAGTGGTCTGATACTCCTTCCATTTCAATATTATCGCTTGCACAGTGCTTCTTGGGATGTTTAAAGCTTGGGAAATCTTTTTGTATCCAAATCCGGCTTTAAACTTCTTCACAACAGTATCTCGGACCTGCCTGGTGTGGTCCTTGTTCTTCATGATGCTCTCTGCGCTTTTAACGGACCTCTGAGACTATCACAGTGCAGGTGCATTTATACGGAGACTTGATTACACACAGGTGGATTGTATTTATCATCAATAGTCATTTAGGTCAACATTGGATCATTCAGAGATCCTCACTGAACTTCTGGAGAGAGTTTGCTGCACTGAAAGTAAAGGGTCTGAATAATTTTGCACGCCCAATTTTTCAGTTTTTGATTTGTTAAAAAAGTTTGAAATATCCAATAAATGTCGTTCCAATTCATGATTGTGTCCCACTTGTTGTTGATTCTTCACAAAAAAATACAGTTTTATATCTTTATGTTTGAAGCCTGAAATGTGGCAAAAGGTCGCAAAGTTCAAGGGGGCCGAATACTTTCGCAAGGCACTGTAGATACTTTTGTACCTGTTTCCCTCATCATCTTCACAAGGTCCTTTGCTGTTGTTCTGGGATTGATTTACACTTTTTGCACCGTACGTTCATCTCTCGGAGACAGAATGTGTCTCCTTCCTGAGTGGTATGACGGCTGCGTGGTCCCATGGTGTTTATACTTGCTTACTATTGTTTGTACAGATGAATGTGGTACCTTCAAGCGTTTGGAAATTGCTCCCAATGATGAACCAAACTTGTGGAGGTCTACATCTTTTTTCTTGGCTGATTTCTTTAGATTTTCCCATGATGTCAAGCAAAGAGGCACTGAGTTTGAAGGTAGGCCTTGAAATACATCCACAGGTACACCTCCAATTGACTCAAATTATGTTAATTAGCCTATCAGAAACTTCTAAAGCCATGACATAATTTTCTGGAATTTCCCAGGCTGTTTAAAGGCACAGTCAACTTAGTGTATGTAACTTCTGACCCACTGGAATTGTGATACAGTGAATTATAAGTTAAATAATCTGTCTGTAAACAGTTGTAGGAAAAATTACTTATGTCATGCACAAAGTAGATGTCCTAACTGACTAGCCAAAACTATATTTTGTTAACAAGAAATGTGGGGAGTGGTTGAAAAACCAGTTTTAATGACTCCAACCTAAGTGTATGTAAACTTCTGACTTCAACTGTACATACTGTATGTTCCACATATAATGAAAATATAATCAAATTTAAGTTTTGCTAGAATGAACAATTATAAATAGACCAAAAAAAGAGAGAAGACTGACTTCCTGTTCCACCATGCTGTTCAGAAGACCCAAATTATGTAACCTGCTGTGAATAATTTATCTTGGTGGAATGGTACATTATTTTAAAGGTGTAAATTGGTTTATACTTTAAAATGAAGGACAGACGTAAATGCATCACTAATCTGAATATAAACAATAATATTCTGAAATGACTGTCAAAGCAGCAGAATAACTAGGCCTTTACATAGATGGTGAAACTTGGACACATTTTTGGGATTAAGTGGGTTGAAAATGCTTAATTTTGCACTTTAGCAAGCCTTTAATTATATAAACCATCTGATTGACTGAATTCTTATTGAATGAGGTCTATATTAAAGTGCACTTCATTTTAATATAACATGCTTTTAAAAATGGAAATTCAATATTGGTGCATAATTTCTACATAAAATATCAAAGGGACGCAAAAGGCATCCATTTCAGGGCCTCCCGGGTGGTGCGGTGGTCTAAGGCTGTGCAGAGACTCTGGGTTCGAACCCAGGCTCTGTCGCAGCCGGCCGTGACTGGGAGGTCCATGGGGCGAATTGGCCTAGCGTCATCCGGGTTAGGGAGGGCTTGGCCGGTAGGGATATCCTGTCTCATTGCGCACTAGCGACTCCTGTGGCGGGCCGGGTGCAGTGCACGCTGACCAGGCGTATGGTGTTTCCTCCGACACATTGGTGCAGCTGGCTTCCAGGTTGGATGTGCTCTGTGTTAAGAAGCAGTGTGGCTTGGTTGGGTTGTGTTTCGGAGGACGCATGGCTCTCGACCTTCGTCTCTCCCGAGCCTGTACTGGAGTTTGATTTTGATTTAATTTGAGTTGTAGCGATGAGACAAGATAGTAACGACTAACAATTGGATACCACGAAAAAGGGGGTAAAAAAAAGGCATCCATTTCGTGGAACGTGGAACGACCCAGATATTGTTGAGTAGTCTGTAAAGTCCACTAAAACTAAAATGAAATGTAGAGGAAATATGAGTTTGATGGATGATTGTGCCGCTTTGGATAAAGACAAAAGACAAAGATTTCTAATTCAACCAAAAGTAATGACACGTGGCTGCTGTGCGGGTTCATTTCAATAAAAAAAAGAATCATGAGTATCATCACTAGACAACATCATGTGCTTAAAATGCTCTATGTATAGTGTTTTAATAGGAAGTATCACCAAAGTTTTTTTTCAAACAGTTTTCAATAAATGGACAATGTCATTGACAATGAATTCCATCTATCTAACACTAGGGCTTTTTACACCTCAGCACCACCCCATACATATAATTGTCTCACCGTCCGTTCTACCACCTTTTCCAGGGACGGTCGCCATGGACCTCCAGAACCCGGCGGACCCCCCAGAGGACTGCAGCAAACTGACCCTGCCTACAGAGAACGGGGCTGGGAGCAGACGGCCCAGCATTGCCCCCGTCCTGGAGATAGCTGACTCCTCCTCCATTTTGCCCTGCGACCTGCTCAGCGACCAATCAGAGGACGAGACCAACCACTCAGATGAGGAGGGCTCGTCGGTGTCAGAGTGAGTGTCCGATCACGGAGGAGAGGATTGGGAGGGGTGTAGGAGTTATTTTGGCGGGTCGGGAATAAATTGGTGGATTGCAGTAAATTCCTACTGTGTGTGGGATGGATGGGGGTTAAAGCGGGTGACTGTGCATTACGCTCATTTGACTTTATGTCACAAAGGTAATAGGTGTGAGATTGAAAGGATTGAGTTGGAATGTGTAGGTAATGACAAGTAACCTGTGTGGTGATGTCTTAAGGTACTGAGGTGGCGTGTGGGTGATGGATGTGTCTGATGAATGAAAGGTAGCATACTTCTCCACCTGATATGGCTCCTTCTCAAATCATAAATCATAGGATCTGAGTAACTTGTCCTGTCTCAATCTATCTGTGTGATAGAGTAGGCTAGACTACTGGATTCCTTCTTTCGTTCGTTCGTTTTCTTAATTTTTTTCTCTCTCTCTTTTTGTGTCTCTCTATGCCTTTCTTCATTTCTTTCTGTTTTTCAGTGCATAACATTGAGCCCTTAGACCACAGTTACATAAATAACACTCTCTGCCATGACATCCTGCGGCAAGAGACTGCTACTACTCAGAACATATTGCATGTGTCTGGCTGTGCTTCTGGCAATGTCACAGTGCTTGTCTCAGCCCATACAACCCAACTCAGCACACAGCAGTTTAAGGCAGTCTTGGCCACGACACGCTCTCCTCTCGCAGAGCAAGACATGATTTAGCCTCTCCTAGCCTCCAGGCTCTTTTATGCTCTCTGCCTTCCATGCATGGTGCATGTTTAGCTTCCATGCTTTGCGTGGTGCTGGATGTACTGCTGCCTGGAAAAGAGAGAGATGGAGAATAAGAGAGAGACGGGAGTGTTCTACAGGAGCACCTTTGAGAGCATACTGTTGGGCTGCATCACAGCCTGGTATGGCAACTTCACCACCGTGCACACTGCCTGCCCTACAGGACCCCTGCAATACCAGGTGTCGCAGGAAAGCCAAGAATATCATCAGGGAACCCAGCCACCCAAGCCATGCCCTGTTCTCCCCGCTTCAATCACTCATACGTGGGCAGTACAGAAGCATCATGACAAAAGCTGGAAGACTGGCCAATAGTTTCTACCCTTAGACCATCAGGCTGCTGAACAGCCATCACTAGTCAGCTACCTGCTCCCTGCTACTCCCCCTATGGGCATTTCCCCCTCTCAACGGTCACTTAGCCTTGCAAAAGTATTCACCCCCCTTGGCATTTTTCCTACTTTGTTGCATTACAATCTGTAATTTAAATAGCTTTTTTATTTGGATTTCATGTAATGGACATACACAAAATAGTCAAAATTCATACACCAATATATATATATATATATAGCGATGAAGCCCCTAAATAAGATCTGGTGCAACCAATTACCTTCAGAAATCACATAATTTGTTAGATTGCACACAGGTGGACTTTATTTAAGTGTCACATGATCTGTCACATGATCTAAGTATGTGTATATTTACACCTGTTCTGAAAGGCCCCAGAGTCTGCAACACTACTAATCAAGGGCACCACCAAGCAAGCGGCACTATGAAGACCAAGGAGCTCTCCAAACAGGTCAGGGACAAAGTTGTGGAGAAGTACAGATCAGGGTTGGGCTACAAAAAAATATCTGAAACTTTGAACATCCCACGGAGCACCATTAAATCCATTATTAAAAAACGGAAAGAATATGTCACCACAGATAACCTGCCAAGAGAGGGCTGCCCAGCAAAACTCACGGACCAGGCAAGGAGGGCATTAACCAGAGCGGCAACAAAGAGACCAAAGATAACCCTGAAGGAGTTGCAAAGCTCCACGGCGGAGACTCGAGTATCTATCCATAGGACCACTTTAAGCCATACACTCCACAGAGCTGGGCTTTACGGAGGAGTGGCCAGAAAAAAGCCATTGCTTAAAGAAAAAAAATAAGCAAACACATTTGGTGTTAACCAAAAGGCAAGTGGGAGACTCCCCAAACATATGGAAGAAGGTACTCTGGTCAGATGAGACTAAAATTGAGCTTTTTGTTCTACAGTGCCCCTGCGTGGCCATGTGATAGACAAGCCTTTGGAAAAAGGATGCACTCACTCAGTCAATACTGTATGTAGCAATCCATCACTCCTCTGTGCTAGCCTTCAATACAGCAAAGCTTTGAATATACAGTGCCTTGCGAAAGTATTCGGCCCCCTTGAACTTTGCGACCTTTTGCCACATTTCAGGCTTCAAACATAAACATATAAAACTGTATTTTTTTGTGAAGAATCAACAACAAGTGGGACACAATCATGAAGTGGAACGACATTTATTGGATATTTCAAACTTTTTTAACAAATCAAAAACTGAAAAATTGGGCGTGCAAAATTATTCAGCCCCCTTAAGTTAATACTTTGTAGCGCCACCTTTTGCTGCGATTACAGCTGTAAGTCGCTTGGGGTATGTCTCTATCAGTTTTGCACATCGAGAGACTGAATTTTTTCCCATTCCTCCTTGCAAAACAGCTCGAGCTCAGTGAGGTTGGATGGAGAGCATTTGTGAACAGCAGTTTTCAGTTCTTTCCACAGATTCTCGATTGGATTCAGGTCTGGACTTTGACTTGGCCATTCTAACACCTGGATATGTTTATTTTTGAACCATTCCATTGTAGATTTTGCTTTATGTTTTGGATCATTGTCTTGTTGGAAGACAAATCTCCGTCCCAGTCTCAGGTTTTTTGTAGACTCCATCAGGTTTTCTTCCAGAATGGTCCTGTATTTGGCTCCATCCATCTTCCCATCAATTTTAACCATCTTCCCTGTCCCTGCTGAAGAAAAGCAGGCCCAAACCATGATGCTGCCACCACCATGTTTGACAGTGGGGATGGTGTGTTCAGCTGTGTTGCTTTTACGCCAAACATAACGTTTTGCATTGTTGCCAAAAAGTTCAATTTTGGTTTAATCTGACCAGAGCACCTTCTTCCACATGTTTGGTGTGTCTCCCAGGTGGCTTGTGGCAAACTTTAAACAACACTTTTTATGGATATCTTTAAGAAATGGCTTTCTTCTTGCGACTCTTCCATAAAGGCCAGATTTGTGCAATATACAACTGATTGTTGTCCTATGGACAGAGTCTCCCACCTCAGCTGTAGATCTCTGCAGTTCATCCAGAGTGATCATGGGCCTCTTGGCTGCATCTCTGATCAGTCTTCTCCTTGTATGAGCTGAAAGTTTAGAGGGACGGCCAGGTCTTGGTAGATTTGCAGTGGTCTGATACTCCTTCCATTTCAATATTATCGCTTGCACAGTGCTCCTTGGGATGTCTAAAGCTTGGGAAATATGTTTGTATCCAAATCCGGCTTTAAACTTCTTCACAACAGTATCTCGGACCTGCCTGGTGTGTTCCTTGTTCTTCATGATGCTCTCTGCGCTTTTGACGGACCTCTGAGACTATCACAGTGCAGGTGCATTTATACGGAGACTTGATTACACACAGGTGGATTGTATTTATCATCATTAGTCATTTAGGTCAACATTGGATCATTCAGAGATCCTCACTGAACTTCTGGAGAGAGTTTGCTGCACTGAAAGTAAAGGGGCTGAATAATTTTGCACGCCCAATTTTTCAGCTTTTGATTTGTTAAAAAAGTTTGAAATATCCAATAAATGTCATTCCACTTCATGATTGTGTCCCACTCGTTGTTGATTCTTCACAAAAAAATACAGTTTTATATCTTTATGTTTGAAGCCTGAAATGTGGCAAAAGGTCGCAAAGTTCAAGGGGGCTGAATACTTTCGCAAGGCACTGTATATACAGTACCATTCAAAAGTTTGGACACCTACAGAGGGTAGAGCGTACGGCCCAGTTTACCACTGGGGCCGAGCTCCCTGCCATCCAGGACCTCTATACTAGGCGACGTCAGAGGAAGGCACAAGCATGTTTCAAAGACTCCAGCAGTAAAAGCAGTATGGATGCACCAAGTTGTTTACGAGGCATGTGACGAATACAAATTGATTTGATTATTCAATCGATTGCCTTGTTGCTAAAGTTTCTAGTCTATTGCTTCTTCTCAAGCCTTTCTCTACATGTGTGTTTTTGCTGTTATTTTACCTCAGCTTTGTGAAAGGATACCCTCCCAACTCCCCATACATTGGCAGCTCTCCAACCCTGTGCCATCTCCTACCTCAGAAAGCCTCATTCTGCTGCCTTCGGCTGGACAAGGTGAGTAGAGACAAGTACATGAGGAGGCCTGTTGTGCAAAAACAAACGTGGTTTTATTCTCTTGTTAAGCCACATAATCCTATTCCAAGAACAGTAAACAATTACATTGTATCCTGTTGTGCTGTGTCTAAACAATTGTATGGCTCCTCTTTGTTATGTTGACTGTATGAATAATATAATTAGTCTTTGTAGCCTTGAATAATAGAATAGAGCAGAAACATATAATTGTATATTGCCAACACAATAGTTTATGGAATAGTTTGTTTATGGAAACAAAAGTTGCCTTAAGATTTATCCAATAAAACTGACATACATGACAAACATTAACAACCTTTTAAACATAATTAAAAAACATGTTTTTTCATTTTCATATCCAGGGTTGCAGACACAACAGTTTTGAGGATGCCAAGGCCTATGGTTTTAAGAACAAGCTGATCATAGTATCCGCGGAGACGGCAGGGAACGGCCTTTATAACTTCATCGTCCCTCTACGTGCTTACTACCGCCCCAGAAAAGAGCTCAACCCTATTGTACTGCTACTAGACTACCCGTAAGAAATAACTCTGCTTCTTTATAAGGGTTTTAGCTAACACATCCTTGAAAAACGACCTGTTTATAATGTATTTATAGTGCTTTATAGGACACTCAAAGTGCATTTTAAGACTGTAAGCATTGGTAATGACTTATGGAATCTTATAAAAGCCTTTATAAATGCATAACATAGTATTCCTGCTTATATATACTGTATGTTCTTTTCATATTGCATTACATTCAGTTGGTAAACTACTTATAAACCTCGTGGGTCGAGCCTTGAATGCTGATTGGCTGAAAGCCGTGGTGTATCAGACCTTATGACAAAACATACCCTCGGGGGTTTGTGATATATGGCCAATACACCATGACTAAGGGCTGCGTCCAGGCACTCCAGCTGTGGTATATTGGCCATATGCTGTACCACACCTCCTCAGGCCTTATTGCTTAATTATAGCAGTAAAATATATTACACACCGATGGTAGCTTCAAAAGAAAGTGTTACCAAGCGAGAGAGAGGTTATTATATAGCAGTAGCCTGGGGTTAACTTTAGTGACGCAGGTTGAGAAATGATTTCTGCATTATTCATTGCTGGCAGTGCCTCTGTTGGATTAATGGAGCGCTGGGGAGCACTCAGGTGTGTGCGCGTGTGCGTGTGTGCGTGCGCATGTAAGTGTATTATGTTTTTGCCACTAATAATTCAGTAGGGATTTCATTACAATAACTTCAAAAGACTCTCCAGCGAAGTTTTATTTGTGTAGATAAACAGAGAGCCATGTTGCTCTGTAATAACATACAGTCTATGGTAGGGCTGGGCGATATGGCAAATAAATTATCATGATGTATATATTTTTCATTCGATAACGATAATTATCACGATATTAATCAAATAATGCTTAAAAGGGTCATTTTTGCTTCAGACTCAAGCCTGCCTGAACAAGGCTTTAATGTTTCTTATTTATTGTCAGAAGTAGAAGAACTCACAAATAACATTAACTCCACTTTTTTAAAGCTATAAACCCTAAACAAGTTATGAACAAGAAATAAAATAAAAACGAACAAATAGTGCAAGTCTATGTATTATAACTGTTAGCCTAATGGCACATCACAGTTGGGGTTGTTGTGTTACAAGCAAGAAAGACAAGTCTGTCTACGGTCTCTGGCTTTAAAGCTGCCCTATGGTAGGTCACTGTGTTGCCACCTGTGCTAAAAACACGCTCTGAGGGGGAGCTGGTCACAGGAATGCGCAGTTAGCGCTTTCCCAGGTGGCTGACTTTGGGAATGTTTTTTTGGGGTAGATCTTCCACCAGTCCAGTGGATTGGTTTCGGCATCAGGAGACTGGAAGGTAACAGCTGAATTCCTTTTCTATCAGCTGGATTTCAGTAAGACCTGCGGTGGTGGAGCATGGCTTTTTGAAAAAACTGCCCAGTGACTTTCTCTTTTTAGCTGGCAGTTGTGGTGAAGCAGCAGCAGCAATGTCTCCCTGTGCTGGGCTTGTGTTTTCAAGTCCCTCATTGACCATCTCTGAGACAGCTCTTGCTTTTATGTGGTCCACCTTCTCTTTGATGTAATGTGTTTTTAAACCGAGGGTCGACCAACTAGGATAAGTCCAGGAGGTCATCATATTTCTCATTCAGATAGTCCATGACTATCGTTTTAGTGGTTTGTGTGAGCTCTGTTTCACCATCAGGTTTCATGACCGCTGTATTGAACAGGTGTGGTACTGGCTTCAGATAAGACTCACCAGACAGAGCATCTGTGAATTCTAGGAGTGGGGTCAATGCCTGGTTGATGGACTCAAGAACATCTATATCTGTATAGGTGGGAGCTAAGTGCCAGGTCTTCTTGTCACTGGACAAGACCTGTGAAATGGCTTTCTTCTGCTCCAGTACTCTTTGAACCATCTTTTGACGTGATCCCCACCTGGTAGGTGACTCTGTCACCAACTTGTGCTGGGGTAGGTTGTGTTCTTTTTGAGCAACTGCCAGGTCTCTCTGCTTTCTCCACGAATAGGAAAAGGCACCTACCACTTTCTTGCATACTCCAATTGCCTGATCCACCCGTTTATCTTTACCCACTCTAAGAGAAATCAAGAGATTTTAATAAAATGTTCAATCACAATAATCCCTTTAGTTATGTACAAATGTAATATTTAACTTAATCAGTTAATGAAAAAAAATGCACATTTAGTTTCGTCTAACCAATCACTTCAATATACACAATTGACAAGGTTACTTACCAATGGCCAAGTGCAGACAATGTCCAAAGCATTGCAGTTGGGTCCATTTGTTGATTTGAGCTGCCTTCACCACGTTCGCACCACTATCTGTCCCCAGGAGGCGAGAGCGTCAAAGAGCCCCTCTGCTATAGCTTCACCCGTGTGGTAGTCGGGAAAGTATGATGATTCCAGTCTTTGTCAATATCGTAGGTAGTGAGGCTAATATAAGGCTCTGATGTGCGACTAGACCACAGATTGGTAGTAGTAGCAGAATCTGTCTTGAGCTGTTCCTCAACTTTTTCCCTACACTAGGCGTAGAGTTTAGGCAGTGCGGTGTGAGAAATGTTTGCGGCCAGGGAGCACGTACCTGGGGTCAATTAAATTGATAATTCTCTTGAAACCTTGCTTTTCGATTGTGCTAATTGGTTGCGTGCATAATAGCATTTGTGATGTCTGTGTCTTTTCAATGTTTGCTCGTTAGGGCATAAACACTGTCAGTGTTTACTGCTTCGGGCAAACATCCCTAAATTGGCTGGTGCTTGAGGGGCGTTTATCAATACCGTGGCGCAAACTCAACTTTCTGCATGTTCCAAAGAGTGATTTTGCTTCATATGGTGAAAAAGATTTGTCGTATTACCAGACTTGGTAGCCACCTGTCTATGGCACAATTTGCACTGAACATTGCTCTGCTCTTTGCCAGACTTCAAAAAGCCAAACCACTTCCAAATAACTTAAACAGTTTAACCTTTTTCATCAATCATTTCTTTGTTGGAAGCTGCTCCTTCTCCATGGCTATCACTGCCACTGTTTTCGCCTACATCACTCATTTTTCGTGGGTAATAGTGGCTACTCCATCACTCGAGGTGCTAAGTGGTTTTTAGTGGGCGTATACCTCTCCACGTGCATATTGTCACTTCTCCACACGTTCCTGCTGTGTCAGAGGTCAAATGGACTGCTGCACCTAATTATTCTATATTGACATTTTCGAAAATGATTCTAAACGTTTTTATATCGTTATTGAGGGAAGTAATTACCTCGATAATAATTGATTTATCGCCCAGGCCTAGTCTATGATAATATCAATCAATCAAATTGATTTATAAAGCCCTTTTTACATCAGCCGATGTCACAAAGTGCTATACAGAAACCCAGCCTAAAACCCCAAACAGCAAGCAATGCAGATGTAGAAGCACGGTGGCTAGGAAAAACTCCCTAGAAAGGCAGGGACCTAGGAAGAAACCTAGAGAGGAACCCGGCTCTGAGGGGCGGCCAGTCCTCTTTTGTCTTTGCCGGGTAGAGATTATAACAGTACATGACCAAGATGTTCAAACATTCATAGATGACCAGCAGGGTCAAATAGTAATAATCACTGTGGTTGTAGAGGGTGCAACAGGTCAGCACCTCAGGAGTAAATGTCAGTTGGCTTTTCATAGCCGATCATTCAGAGTTAGAGACAGCAGGTGTGGTAGAGAGTCGAAAACAGCAGGTCCTGGACAAGGTAGCAATTCCGGTGAACAGGTCAGGGTTCCATAGCCACAGGCAGAACAGTTGAAACTGGAGCAGCAGCACGACCAGGTGGACTGGGGACAGCAAGGAGTCATCAGGCCAGGTAGTGCTGAGGCATGGTCCTAGGGCTCAGGTCCTCAAAGAGAGAGAATTAGAGGGAGCATACTTAAATTCACACAGGACACCGAATAAGACAGGAGAGATACTCCAGATATAAGACTGACCCTAGCCCCCCGACACATAAACTATTGCAGCATAATTTCTGGAGACTGAGACAGGAGGGGTCGGGAGACACTGTGGCCCTGTCTGACTATACCCCCGGACAGGGCCAACCAGGCAGGATATAACCCCACCCACTTTGCCAAAGCACGGCCCCCACACCACTAGAGGGATATCTTCAACCACCAACTTACTACCCAGAGACCAGACCGAGTATAGCCCACGGCACGAACCCGAGGGGGTTGCCAACCCAAACAGGAAGATCACATCTGTGACTCAAACCACTCAAGTGACGCACCCCTCCTAGGAACGGCATGGAAGAGCACCAGTAAGCCAGCGACTCAGCCCCCGTAATAGGGTTAGAGGCAGAGAATCCCAGTGGAGAGAGGGGAACCGGCCAGGCAGAGACAGCAAGGGTGGTTCGTCGCTCCAGGCCTTTCCATTCACCTTCACACCCCTGGGCCAGACTACTCAGTCACAGGACCTACTGAGGAGATGAGTCTTCGATAACGACTTTAAGGTCGAGACCGAGTCTGCGTCCCTCACATGGATAGGCAGACCATTCCATAAAATTGGAGCTCTATAGGAGAAAGCCCTGCCTCCAGCTGTTTGCTTAGAAATTCTAGGGACAATAAGGAGGCCTGCGTCTTGTGACCGTTGTCATGACGTGGCCCTTTCTGGATATAGATCGTGTAGAACAAAGGAACTCCCGCCAAATTATACTACATTCCAGAATTGAACAATATCCATATTTTGGAGAATGTGTAAACGGTCGGTGGAGAAGCCAGCTACGACCCGGTCCGTTTTGTTTCATGTTTGTGACCTCATGAAAGACAATACAGCCACATTACCCTAACTCTGTTTATACTGGTTCCTCAGTTATGAGGCTTGCATCTAATTATTGTATAAAATGAATGAGTAAAGATTAACTATTTGTGAAATGATGTGATGTTAAACCTTTAATGTGAGAGAATTGTATTCCCTTTAAAGTTTAACTAAGTCATTGGCCCGCCCCCGTGAACACAGACATGATCAGGCGTCATGGAAACGCCTCTTCTACTGTTACGAATAAAAGCCCCTCCTAAGAAAATTCTCTTAAGACTAAGCAAACCCACAGCGTGAGCTGTGATTGCGAATAGTTTAGACCACGCATACCTCGGTGTAAGCTAAGGTGGCACAGGTTTGAGTATCAAGACTGAGCAAACCCACAGCGCGAGCTGTGATTGCGAATAGTTATTGAATTCCTAACCATACCACGTAGAGCATTGGCTACATAGCTGGAAATGGTTAAACTCTGAGACTATCGATCCCTACAGAATAAGAGCAAATCTTAGATACTAATTACTAGTCTGCAGCTAGAAATTATGTAAACCTGGGACGAGAATACAGACAACTGCCGAAACCTCTATTCTAGGAGAACATTTCTGAATGGTACTCTGAAGTAACCATTCTAACCACGAAAGACTTTGATCTTCAAGGTAACAGAAAGAGAGCAAGCGAAACTCTGATGGACTCTCCAGCAGACGGACCGGATTCCAACAGAGAAGATCACAATGACACATGGGCATAGATATATATTGATTGCAATTAATCCCGAATGAGTGAGCGTTCATGTGCAAAGGATTAGCATTTCAATTAATATAATTATCAACTGTGTGTAGTGATCCCTTTTGTCTTTCCCGCTTCTTTCTCAGTCCACACCCACTTCCCTTTGTCCACCAAGCCGTCATATCGGCTTAGACCACTAGGGAATCTTCCCTATCATTTGTTAGTAACTAATATCTACTGTTTGTTTGTTTATGCATTTCTCTGATTATTAGTCAGTAAATAAATGATTAAGCCAATTGGTGTATGGATGATTTATAGTAAAGGCTGGGTTCGTGCAGATAACCAACCATTTACGACGTTCAGATGAGAATGACGTGAGGTAAAGAATAATTCATTAATAGAAGACTAATTGATCAGATATTAAAATATCTGAAGAATTATATTCGGAAAATTATAACTTTGCAATCTGAAGATTTTCGGTGGTGCCCCGACTTCCTAGTTAATTAAATTGACATGATTAGTTTAATCACGTAATAATAATTACAGAGAATTGATGTGATAAAATAAGTCTTCACCTATTAATGACTCCAAAGACACAACACCGCAGCGTACGTGTAGGTATGTACGGCAGGACCAAATCGGAACGATAGGTAGGAGGAGTCTGAAGCAGAGAGACTAACACTGTCTGTTTATCTAGCCAAGTGCCACTTAATTAAAAGCTGCCTACTGTATGAGGGGTTATCATGGCAACAATCTAATTGGCCATATTGCATATATCCTGAGTAATTATGAGGAAGCAGTATTTTGTAATCCAGTGAGCAAACAGTTAACATAATGCATGTTTGTTACATACGCATTTTAGGGCATTATGCAATTCAATGCACAGCCAAAGGCAAATTGATTTGCTATGATTCGCTGTGGTTTCTAATTGTCTAAATTCCCACTTGTATGTTCAGGTAACTGCCAAAATAAAGGAAACGCGTAAATGAGGGATATAACATATATTGAAAGCGTGGTGTGTGGTTCCTGAGGTAAGCAATTAACATCACACTTACACGGAACCCAAACCGGCTGCGCATTTGCGTAATCGTGCATACATTTATTTAGTCCCCCCTCACCAAGCGTGATCACGACACGCAGGTTAAAATATCAAAACAAACTCTGAACCAATTACATTAATTTGGGGACAGGTCGAAAATAATTAAACGTATGGCAATTTAGCTAGCTTGCACTTGCTAGCTAATTTGTCCTATTTAGCTAGCTTGCTGTTGCTAGCTAATTTGTCCTGGGTTATAAACATTAAGTTTATATTTTACCTGAAATGCACAAGGTCCTCTACTCTGACAATTAATCCACACGTAAACGGTCAACCGACTCGTTTCTAGTCATCTCTCCTCCTTCCAGGCTTTTTCATCTTTGAATTTATATGGTGATTAGCATCTAAAAAAATCCAAAATTATGGAGTTTCTTGTGAAAGAACTGTGTTGCATCCCTCCAATAGAGTTCCAGACACTTGTATAATTTATGGCAAGTCTAATTGAAGCTGTTCTGGTGGCTCGTGGTGCCCCAATGCCCTATTAAGACACTTTATGTTGGTGTTTCCTTTACTTTATTTTTGGCAGTTACCTGTATTTAATCTATGTGTGGTTGCAGTTGTCCTGTCCCTATTGATATGTGTTTTCCTGTTTGCAGGCCTGACAACCACTTCCTAGAAGCCATCTGCTGTTTCCCAATGGTCTACTTCATGGGCGGAACCATAGATAAGTAGGTGTTCATTACTCAATCATTATAAACATAATGCCCTTCCTCGCAGAATTACAATTACTCTTCTCTATTCAAATGACGTCACACACGGACAGGCAACAATAAAGCACATATCATTCCATGACGTACCATTTTATTACATCCCAGGGATTTACAATTATCAAGTGAAATCAATTACACGTGCTGCTAAATTAGGCTGCTAAATTTCAAAGTCATGAATATCATAATATGGTGTGTTGGGTTCTCTTTGTGGCAGATTTTCATTATGCGTTATTTTGTGTTTTGCTCTCTCTGTGGCAGCCTGGACAATCTGCTACAGTGTGGCATCATCTATGCTGATAACCTGGTGGTGGTGGACAAGGAGAGCACCATGAGTGCTGAGGAGGACTATATGGCAGATGCCAAGACTATCGTCAACGTACAGACCATGTTCAGGTATGGTATGGGAGGCATTCTCCCATGTTAAATTACGACTGCACACAGAGTTTTAGCTCTCCATTTTGAGTAAACTATTGTGTGGACTACTTGTAGTCTAGTAAAGCATTATTATGAACAACAATTGTATTATCCAAGAGGGACATTTGTTTTGCAAGCATGGAACAGACAAAAAAACTATTCCTAGAATCTAGAAGGTTGCAAGTTCAAATCCCCGAGCTGACAAGGTAAAAATCTGTTGTTCTGCCCCTGAACAGGCAGTTAACCCACTCTTCCTAGGCCATCATTGAAAATAAGAATTTGTTCTTAACTGACTTGCCTAGTTAAATAAAGGTTAAAAAAAATGATACAAACCTCCCAAAAATTCATTTTATTTTGAGGTTGTAAGGCAACAAAATAGGAAAAATTGCCAAGGGGCGTGAATACTTTTGCAACCCACTGTAGTTGCTTTTCCCTGAAAAGTCTCAGTTATTAAAACCCTGGGTGAAACTATATTAAACAGCATCTATCAGGGTAGAAAACCTCTGCAAGGTTTTCTTCTTCAACATCCTAAAATGTAAACTATGCATCACTGCCAGCTTGGTCCTACCCATGAGCCCAAAGCATTTAATCTCTGTCCCCTCTCTCTCTCTATTTCTCTCTCCTTCCCTCCTCCCTCTCTCTCTTTCCCTCTTGCTTCCCCCCCTCTTCCCTCGCTCTCTATTTCTCTCCCTCCCTCCATCCCCTCCTTCTCGCCCTCCCTCCCTCATCCTCTCTTCCCTCCATCCCCTCTTCCCACCCACTCCTTACCACTCTCTCTCCCTTCCTCCCTCATCCCCCCCCCCTCTCCTCCACCTCTATCTCTTTCTCTCTCTCCATTTTGTCCAGGCTGTTCCCCAGTCTCAGTATCATCACCGAGCTGACCCACCCCTCCAACATGAGGTTTATGCAGTTCAGGGCTAAGGATTGCTACTCCCTGGCTCTCTCCAAGCTAGAGAAGGTGAGCAGAGCAGTTCAGGGGCATGCCACTCCTCCATCTTTAGATCTCAGGCTTCAGCAGGTGTCGTGTGGGAGGTGCACTCTTATACAGACTCAGACATGAATATATAGAGCCCTGGGGCTGGGTTAGCAAGCCAGCTGGTGACATTTCACGTGCACTCTCTTTCTCTCTCCTAACTCTTTCCCCTCCCTCTTCTCCTCACCCCCACTCTCCCTCTGCTCCCTCCCCCCGCACTCTCTCCCTCCCCTTCCCTCTCGCCCCTACAGATAGAGCGCGATAAGGGTTCCAACTTGGCCTTCATGTTCCGCCTGCCGTTCGCTGCAGGCAGAGTGTTCAGTATCAGTATGCTGGATACGCTGCTCTACCAGGTGGGTTACCAGATGTAATCAAAATAATAGTACCCTATTCCCTATATACTGCGCTACTTTTGACCAGGGTCCCATTTGAGACGTAGCTAGGAAGCCTCACCTTATCTCAGCCAGCAGAGTGGACTGTTTGATCACTGAGTCACTCCCTTAGGCTATGATCATCTTAACTTCTCTAAATCCTAACCCTTAACCATTAGGTGGAGAACCGCAGAACTGATATTAGATCCGTGTCTCGAGGGAATACTCTGTTCACAGGGGTGTGTGGAGCTTATGATGTAATCTTACTCCAGTCCTTACTGAGAAAATCAACTGATATTGTCTTTGAAGGGAGAGAGAGGGAGAGCTAAAGTATTTTTGGGCGCAATGATCATTCAGTAGTTTCTCACCTCTCCTCAATAGTGTTTTCTTTGGAACTAGACCTGAGTGTGTTTTCAGCCTCTGGTTCCTTCTGTTTGTTTATACATTCTCTTGCTTTTTTACAGTCATTTGTAAAGGACTATATGATTCCCATAGCAAGACTTTTACTAGGCCTGGATACCACACCAGGATCTGGTTACCTATGTGCAGTAAGTATGGATATCTGTGTCGTGGAAATTCTTACACAGGGACACTCCAAGTCAATCTTAAATGAATCATTCTTTATTATCAGCATGCTGGAGAGGTTCCAACCAACAAAATGCACCATGTACAGTCCCGTTAGTTCTCTTATATACTTACACAAAAAGTAATATTTGCATGATTTAGCATATTCATTATTCATAATTAATTCAGCATTAATGTTTGCTTCATTCATGTGACCGACCAATACTGGTTCATGAATGTGGGAGACCAATATCTCACAAGGCTTATTCTCTCCAAGCTGAGACCTTGAAAGTGAGATATCGTTCTTCAAACAAGGGTCTGGGTGTACTGCCAAATTGCAGATACTACAGTGAGGATTTATCCCAGGCACGTTCAATCAGTCACTTGCATGAACACAGAAGTTGGTTATTAGAAAAGCACAAACATAAACATTTCCAGCACACCTGTTTTGGGTGTGTGTGTGTTTCAAATGAAATCCAAGTTGATTTGTCACATGCACAGGTGTAAACTATACCAGGAAATGCTTACTTACAAGCTCTTCCTCAGCAATGCAGAGTTCAATATCAAATGTATGAAATAGAGTCAAGAATATATATATTTTATTAAAGCAACAACAGGTCAGTTGCAGTCGGAAGTTTACATACACCTTAGCCAAATACATTTAAACTCAGTTTTGCACAATTCCTGACATTTAATCCGAGTAAAAAGTAATTGTCTTAGGTCAGTTAGGAACACCACTTTATTTTAAGAATGTGAAATGTCAGAATAATAGGAGAGTTATTTATTTCAGCTTTTATTTCTTTCATCACAGTCCCAGTGGGTCAGAAGTTTACATGCACTCAATTAGTATTTGGTAGTATTGCCTTTAAATTGTTTAACTTGGGTCAAATGTTTCGGGTAGCCTTCTACAAGCTTCCCACAATAAGTTGGGTGAATTTTGGCCCATTCCGCCTGACAGAGCTGGTGTAACTAAGTCAGGTTTGTTGGCCTCCTTGCTCGCACATGCTTTTTCAGTTCTGCCCACACATTTTCTAGAGGATTGAGGTCAGTGCTTTGTAATGGCCACTCCAATACCTTGACTTTATTGTCCTTAAGCCATTTTGCCACTGCTTTGGAAGTATGCTTGGGGTCATTGTCCATTTGGAAGACAAGCTTTAACTTCCTGACGGATGTCTTGAGATGTTGCTTCAATATATCCACATCATTTTCCTACCTCATGATGCCATCTATTTTGTGAAGTGCACCAGTCCCTCCTGCAGCAAAGCACCCCCACATAATGATGCTGCCACCCCCATGCTTCACGGTTGGGATGGTGTTCTTCGACTTGCAAGCCTCCCCCTTTTTCCTCCAAACATAAGGATGGTCATTATGGCCAAACAGTTCTATTTTTGTTTCATCAGACCAGAGGAGATTTCTCCAAAAAGTATGATCTTTGTCCCCATGTCCGGTTGCAAACCGTAGTCTGGCTTTTTTTATGGAGGTTTTGGAGCAGTGGCTTCTTCCTTGCTGAGCGGCCTTTCAGGTTATGTCGATATAGGACATGTTTTACTGTGGGATATAGATATTTTGTACCGGTTTCCTCCAGCATCTTCACAGGGTCCTTTGCTGCTGTTCTGGGATTGATTTGCACTTTTCGCACCAAAGTACATTCATCTCTAGGAGACAGAACGCATCTCCTTCCTGAGTGGTATGACAGCTGCGTGGTCCCATGGTGTTTATACTTGCATACTATTGTTTGTACCGATGAACGTGATACCTTCAGGCGTTTGGAAATTGCTCCCAAGGATGAACCAGACTTGTGGAGGTCTACAATTGTTTGTCTGAGGTCTTGGCTGATTTATTTTGATTTTCTCATGATGTCAAGCAAAGAGGCACTGAGTTTGAAGGTAGACCTTGAAATACATCCACAGGTACACCTCCAATTGACCCAAATGATGTCATTAGCCTATCAGTAGCTTCTAAAGCCATGACATAATTTTCTGGAATTTTCCAAGCCTTTTAAAGGCACAGTCAACTTAGTGTATGTAAACTTCTAACCCACTGGAATTGTGATACAGTGTATATTATAAGTGAAATAATCTGTCGGTAAACAATTGTTGGAAAAATTACTTGTGTCATTGCCAAAACAATAGTTTGTTAACAAGAAATGTGTGGAGTGGTTGAAAAACGAGTTTTAATGACTCCAACCTAATTGTATGTAAACTTCTGACTTCAACTGTATATACAAGGTCAGTTCAGTACCATATCAATGTGCAGGGATATGGTGGAGGCTGAGGTAACATGTACAGTTGAAGTTGGAAGTTTACGTACACTTAGGTTAGTCATTAAGACTTGTTTTTCAACAAGGTCAATGAAAGGTTGGAAATGTTGGTGAAGACGCTTTCCACCTGATCTGCGCATGCTCTGAGGATTTGCCCTGGTATTCCATCAGGTCCTGCAGCCTTACCAGTTTTAAGAAAGATACAGAACAGCGGGAGCCCTCATGCAAGACTTGATGTTTACCTCGAAGCGAGCATAGAAGGCATTGAGTTCGTCTGGGAGGGAGGCATCATAGGTCAACGCACAACAGGGTCTTCCTTTTTGTATGTGTGTGTGTGTGTGTGTGTGTGTGTGTGTGTGTGTGTGTGTGTGTGTGTGTGTGTGTGTGTGTGTGTGTGTGTGTGTGTGTGTGTGTGTGTGTGTGTGTGTGTGTGCGTGCGCGCGAGTGCGTGATGTGATGTGTATACTGAATGTGCTCCCTCCTCCTTCCCAGATGAAGGTGACAGAGGAGGACCTGTGGATCAGGACGTATGGCAGGTTATTCCAAAAACTGTGTTCTTCCAGTGCAGAGATTCCAATAGGCATCTACCGTACAGAGTCACACATGTTCTCCTCCTCAGAGGTAAGACAAGATAGAGACAGTCCCTGTTCAAATACTCTAGAGGCATACTTCCTTCCTTTCCTTCCTTCCTTCCTACCTTCCTTCCTTTCTTCCTTCCTTCCTTCCTTCCTTCCTTCCTTCCTTCCTTCCTTCCTTCCTTCCTTCCTTCCTTCCTTCCTTCCTTCCTTCCTTCCTTCCTTCCTTCCTTCCTTCCCTTCCTTCCTTCCTTCCTCCCTCCCTCCCTTCCTTCCTTCCTTCCTTCCTTTCTTCCCCTATTTATTTTTTCTCTTAATTTCTTCCTTGAGGTAAGTGAGAGCAATAGGGGTAGTGATCTTGCTTTCGCTGGTCAAATCACTGAATGATAAATGACTAGCTCAAGGAAAGAAGGATGGAAAGAAAGAAGGATGCATTTTAAAAATAATAATTTGAACAAAGCCACCTCTGAGTCATCAGTAGATTTCTGATTGTACAAAACAATAGGAACAACTTCCTAATATTGTGTTGCACCCCATTTTGCCCTCAGAACAGCCTCAGTTCGTTGGGGCATGGACTCTACAAGGTGTCGAAAGTGTTCCACAGGGATGCTGTTCCATATTGATTCCAAGTTAGCTGGTAGTGGATCTCTACTCCAAATAGATTGTTCCATCTCATCCCACAGATGCTCATGTGGATTGAGATCTGGTGACTGGGAAGGCCCCTGTAGTTAGCTGAATTCACTGTCATGTTCGTGGAAACATTCCTGGACAATCCTAGCCTTGTGGCACGGGGCATTATCCTGATGAAAAAATCAATTTGCAGATGGGTACAGTGCTGCTATGAAGGGATGCAACTTATTGGCAATGATGTTCAGATATCATGTGGAATTCAAATGTTGCGGCACTTCTTTCAAGAGGACCATTGTGTTCCATGAAAATTCTCCCCACACCATCACCACCAGCCTGCAATGTTGACACGCTGCATGATGGGTGCATGTACTCATGTGGTTTTCTCCATACCCTAGTCCTCCCATCAGCGTGAAACAGCAGGAACCGGGATTCATCAGACCAGGCATGTTTTTCCAATTTTCCAGTGTCCAGTGTTTTCGTTCCTTAGCCCACTGCAACCGCAATTTCTAGTTTTTTTGCTGAAAGAAGTGGAACTCTGTAAGGTCGTCGACTGCCATACCCCATTCATGTCAAGGTACTATGAGTTGTGCATTCTTTTATGGGTCTTTGGGCACCAATGTTGTACTGGACCGTCAGTTGACTAACTGTATGTTGCTCTGCACAATTTGTCTCAGCCTTCTTTGTCCTCTTTCATCAATTACCCGTTTTCGACTACTGGCCTGCCGTTGCCTGGATGTCCTTTGGGTGGTGGGCCATTCTTGATACACACGGGAAACTGTTGAGCGTGAAAAACACAGCAGCATTGCCATTCCTGACACACTCAAACCGGTGTGCCTGGCACCTACTACCATACCCCGTTCAAAGGCACTTAAATCTTTTGTCCTGCCCATTCTCCCTCTGAATGGCACACATATACAATCCATGTCTCAATTGTTTCAAGGCTTAAAAATCCTCTCCTCTCCTTCATCTACACTGACTGAAATTGATTTAACAGGTGACCTCAATAAAGGATCATAGCTTTCACCTGGATTTACCTTGACAGTCTATGTCATGGAAAGTACACTCAGTGTATTTGTGCTATAATTGTGCTGCTAATCATTGTAATTATGCTTTATATGCGTCATTGAACTATTTGGTGTAACCATTCACAAACAAACATTCTTGGTCAAGTACATTATATTTACTTTTGCCAATGCTACTCTGTGCAAGTTTTTTTATTTCATCCATCCTGTGTTTTTGTTTGTTGGTCTGTCAAAGTATCCTCCTTCCTAGTTACCCACAGTTAAGATGACATCCTTGTCTTGACATTTTACATAACATGACTGTCATTATCTGCTCATATTTGCAGTACAACAAAATGAAAGTATGCGTTGTGTTTTGTTTGGCACTTCAGTAATGCTGTCAGTCAAGCGCTTCTTCATAATGCATTATAAATGCGTATCTAGAGCTTCTACTACTGATGTAAAGTGTCACCAGGACATCCTATTGGATCCTCATACTGTCCACACAATTCATTTGGTATTAACCCTTCACCCTCCCCTAGTCTCAAGTATCCATCAACGTAGAGAACACTGGTGGTGACGACCAGAGAAGCAATCGTCGCGAGTCGTGGAAGGAGAAAACAGCTCAGCGGAACTCCACCACCAGCGACCAATCAGAACATCCGTTGCTGAGGAAGAAGAGCCTCCAGTGGGCGCGGCGTCTGAGCCGTAAGAACACCAAGCCCCCGAGTCGCACCGAGCGGATCTCCCAGCAGCGCCTCAACCTGTACCGGCGCTCCGAGAGACAGGAGCTGTCAGAGCTGGTCAAGAACCGCATGAAGCACCTAGGTTTGCCCACTGTCGGATACGGTGAGTGGAAAGTTACAGGACACCCTGGTAATACTGAGTGACATTATAGGGTGCTGTGTCATATTTAGTTTGGTGGTCTTATATGTGTCACCTGTAGGGTTGCAAAATTCTGGGATTTCTGGAAAACCAGGGAATTTATTAAAGGTTCCCAGAATTTTGCAACCCTAGTCAACTGTCATAGTTTGGGAATTGATGCTGTATGGAATGACAATGACTATTCTCCATTATTCACATTATTCTACATAGTATGATAATGTACCTGCATAACCTCCTTTATGAATGTGCATAAACCTTCATGGTATTTGTAGCCTATGTATGGATGGACAACTGAAGTATAATGAAGCATTCAATCTCAGACTGCATTTTGCCTCCCCTCAGACTGCATCTCGTCCCCTCAGACTGCATCTCGTCCCCTCAGACTGCATCTCCTCCCCTCTCACTTCTTTTCATTCTTTTCCACTCTCCTCAACTTCCTTCGCCTTCTTTTGCAAAAACCCACAAAATATTTCCCTATATAATTATCCATACAACATGCCAAAACATTATGATGACTCATTCAGATAATCACTGTCAAGGGAAAATGCTCATTATGTAATCCTGCCAGAGAAGCATAAAAAATACTGAAGAATGAAATACTTAAATGATTTACTGGTGATTTTAAATTGGATGATTGAGACAGAAATACTGTAAATATTTACATAATAAGTGATCTAATATTTATGAAATAATTCAAAAGAACATATTTGTTTGCATGTTAGTTCATTTTTGCATCCCCTTTTGAAAACTGCAATTGCATTTTTGCTGCTTGCCTAATCTTTTCATTCCCCTCTTTTTATTTTCTGTCTTGTAGAGGATGTTGCTAATCTTACTGCGAGTGATGTCATGAACCGAGTAAATCTAGGATATTTACAAGGTAATCCCACATACAGTAGTGTTCACATACAGTATGCAATGCAACACATTTAATTTAGTCATCACTCCCATCTCTTAAATATGTCAAGTGGTGTGAAATTATTATTTCATTCTATATGTTCAAGTGTAGTGCTACTTTCCTGAAAACTATGATCATTGCTCAGAGAAGAATGTTGTTAGGGAAATTATACAGTGCCTTCAAAAAGTATTCAGACCCTTTACTCAGTCCTTTGTTGAAGCACCTTTGGCAGCAATTACAGCCTTGAGTCTTCTTGGTTATGCTGCTACACAAGCTTGGCACACCTCTATTTGGGGAGTTTCTCCCATTCTTCTCTGCAGATCCTCTCAAGCTTTGTCAGGTTGGATGAGGAGCATTGCTGTACAGCTATTTTGAGGTCTCTCCAGAGATGTTAGATTGGGTTCAAGTCTGGGCTCTGGCTGGGCCACTCAAGGACTTTCAGAGACTTGTCCCAAAGCCACTCCTGGGTTGTCTTGGCTGTGTGCTTAGGGTCGTTGTCCTGGTGGAAGGTGAACCTTCGCCCCAGTCTGAGGTCCTGAGTGCACTGGAGCAGGTTTTTCATCAAGGATCTCTCTGTACTTTGCTCCGTTCATCTTTGCCTCGATCCTGACTAGTCTCCCAGTCCCTGCCACTGGAAAACTCCCCCACAGCATTATGCTGCCACAACCATGCATCACCGTAGGAATGGTGCCAGGTTTCCTCCAGACATGAGTTCAATCTTGGTTTCATCAGACCATCAGAGAATCTTGTTTCTCATCGTCTAAGAGACTTTAAGTGCCTTTTGGTACTACTTCAAACAGGCTGTCATGTGCCTTTTTACTGAGAAGTGGCATCCTTCTGGCCACTCTACAATAAAGACCTGATTGGTGGAGTGTTGCACAGATGGTTGTCCTTCTGGAAGGTTCTCCCATCACCGCAGAGGAACTCTTGAGCTCTGTCCGAGTGAACATTGGGTTCTTGGTCACCTCCCTGACCAAGGCCCTTTTACCCCGATTGCACAGTTTGGCCAGGCGGCCAGCTCTAGAAAGAGTCTTGGTGATTCCAAGCTTCTTCCATTTAAGAATGATGGAGGCCACTGTGTTCTTGGGGACCTTCAATGCTGCAGACATTTTTTTGGTACCCTTCCCCAGATCTGTGCTTTGACACAATCCTGTCTCGTAGCCCTGCGGACAATTCTTTCGACCTCACGGCTTGGTTTTTGCTTTCACTGTCAACTGTGGGACCTTATATAGACGTGTGCCTTTCCAAATCATGTGAAATTAATTGAATTTACCACAGGTGGACTCCAATCAAGTTGTAGAAACATCTCAAGGATGATCAATGGAAACTCAATTTCAAGTCTCATAGAAAAGGGTCAGATTACTTATGTAAATAAGGTATTTTTTTATATATTAAAAAAAAAAATTGCAACCATTTCTAAAGACCTGTTTTTGCTTTGTCATTATAAGGTAGTGTGTGTAGATTGCTGAGGATTTATTTGTAATTTAATCCATTTTAGTATAAAGGCTGTAACATAACAAAATGTGGAAAAAGTCCAGGGCTCTGAATACTTTACGAAGGCACTGTATATGCTTCTAATATTCTACTTTGTAAGACCTCTCAAGTGGTGGATATACCACCATCCCTTTAAAAGGCGAGATCGGTTGAAGATGGTACCATATTCATTACAATACATAGTGGATGGATCGATGTCATACTAGTATTTTAGTACCTGCTTTGAAGAGCTAGGCTACTGTATGTTAGTATAGGCAGTCAGAATGTTGTGCTATTGAATGAAAGTACGACAGTAGCCTGTGGGTTAACAGTGTTGACTGTCTTAGAGTTGCAGGGAATTTCAGAGCCTCCGTTAAGAGAAGAGACCAGAACAGGTTAGATGGAGAATCATAATCATACAGCACTACTGCATGACTCTGTGTGATAATGATGATGGCTGGGGTGGTCGGCAGGCGAGCAGCCTTTCTTTCTCTCTGTCCCCTGCGTTGTGTGGACTGAAGTGGGTGACTTAGGCCTAGTTCAAATTGTACAACTGATGTAACACAACCATTGTTTCAAATGCATTGTACATCAGTTGTACAACCTGTGTGAACTAGGACTTATCGACTGGTGATGGCAGGTGAGAGACGGCCAGACAGACTACCAAGTTACTGCAGGGCGTGGAGAGTGTTGGATACACTACAGTGTGGCGTGGATGGGACAGAGTGGAGCAGAAAGCATTGCGACTGTGTTGTTCGGGAAGGTCAACAGTACATTACTATCGACAAACCAAAGCTACACTGAGAATCTGGTAGAATATAACAATGGTTGCTAACAGGATAAACATTTTAGCATTTTATTAGCCTAAATACAATATGATTTCAAAATATTCACCACATTTTAGTCCCTCTGTAAGACTATCCTAGATTGACGCTATATTATGATCCCCTTCTAATCCCACACACCCAATGTATTTTGCTTTCACTCTTAGATTGGTTGAGCCTCACTTTGTTTGGTTGAGTCTGCCCTGCCGGATGCCAAGAGCATGTTCAAGTTGTGTTTGTGGGTGTGTCAACATTTTTATATGGGGGCTGAGTGTCATTGGCATGGCAACCATGGTGACCTGTCGCCGTGAGTGACCAGGCCTGACGTGTGGAATGCGCAGGAGGTGAATCGATGCGGACAGTGTCTGCATGTCTTTCTTAAACTGCGCATGGAGGGATGCGCTTGCCTTGTGGCAGCATGGGCCTACCCTGTACTAGCCATGCCCTGTCAGTAACAGTTAGACCTTCTCTCTCTCCTACCCACCCCGCCTGGCATTATAAGGGGCAAACACAGGTGGGTTTGGAGAAGCAGATGCACTTTACCCACCCCAACCCCCAAGCTTGAGCCTCATTCTGTCCCAGGTACACAGTTTCTCACTCATACACGCGAAACAGGTAAAACACAATCACTTCTCACTCACAGACACTCACTCTGAATAGATGTTGCCCCCCCTAGGCAAAGGTCTAAGATCAGGGGGAAACTGACCTTAGATCAGTGTCCAGGGGCAACCCGATCCTACTCCAAGACAAGCACAGGACATCAAAGTATCCCATGGCAAGTGATATTCAGTTACACACCATTGATTAAACTGTATTTGGATAGACATTAAGAAAATGAACACAGGACTTATATCATACAGGACTTATAGGCTTACTATATATAAATAAGCCTTGTCCAGCCAGAAAGGCCCTTAAAACGTCTCTTACTGGAAATGCATATGATTTATTATGTCAGTCAGCCGTTTACTGAAGATCAGGGAATCCTATACTTCCATTTTCTAAATGGACCATTAGTTGTCTAATGTTGTGTGTAATTGGTGAATGTGAGGGAACTGGTACAGCCAGAGCAGCTGCTAAGAGCTGTCCCTGTATCTGTTCTGTTCCAGATGAGATGAACGACCACCAGAACAGTCTGTCCTACGTTCTCATCAACCCCCCTCCAGACACCATGCTGGAGCTCAATGACATTGTGTAAGTACCAGCAGGACAGGCGTCTCTTCTCTTTTCATCCCTTCTTCTTTACAGTATCGGTACTATACTGTCCCAAACTGTGTCGACTGGTCACTAGCCTGGGTATAGGACAGTACAGTTATCTAGTAGTGTGTTCTATAAATATCTGGATGTTGACCCAAGAGAGTTAGTTTTGTCCTCATCTCTCTCTAGCTACATCATCCGGTCCGACCCGCTGGCAGGGCCTGACGTGCCCGAGGATGCGGCTCAGGGGCAGAGCAGCGGCGGCGGCCAGACGAGGCAGGACTTTGGCACAGAGACCAGGGATGAGACCCACCTCTGAAATCCCCGCGCCTCACCACCCCCGGACCTCTTGCCCCCTTGTCTCACCACCCCCAAACCTCTCGCCCCCTTGTCTCACCACCCCCGGACCTCTTGCCCCCTTGTCTCACCACCCCCGGACCTCTTGCCCCCTTGTCTCACCACCCCCGGACCTTCCCCCCCTTGTCTCTCCACCCCCGGACCTCTTGCCCCCTTGTCTCACCACCCCCGGACCTTCCCCCCCTTGTCTCTCCACCCCCAGACCTCTTGCCCCCTTGTCTCCACCAACCCCGACCCTCTTGCCCCCTTGTCTCTCCATCCCCAAACCTCTCGCCCCCTTGTCTCTCCACCCCCGGACCTCTTGCCCCCTTGTCTCTCCACCCCCGGACCTCTTGCCCCCTTGTCTCACCACCCCCGGACCTTCCCCCCCTTGTCTCTCCACCCCCGGACCTCTTGCCCCCTTGTCTCTCCACCCCCGACCTCTCGCCCCCTTGTCTCTCCACCCCCGGACCTCTTGCCCCCTTGTCTCACCACCCCCGGACCTTCCCCCCCTTGTCTCTCCACCCCCGGACCTCTCGCCCCCTTGTCTCACCACCCCCAGACCTCTCGCCCCCTTGTCTCTCCACCCCCGACCTCTCGCCCCCTTGTCTCTCCACCCCCGGACCTCTTGCCCCCTTGTCTCACCACCCCCGGACCTTCCCCCCCTTGTCTCTCCACCCCCAGACCTCTTGCCCCCTTGTCTCTCCACCCCCGACCTCTCGCCCCCTTGTCTCTCCACCCCCGGACCTCTCGCCCCCTTGTCTCTCCACCCCCGGACCTCTCGCCCCCTTGTCTCACCACCCCCGACCTCTCGCCCCCTTGTCTCTCCACCCCCGGACCTCTTGCCCCCTTGTCTCACCACCCCCGGACCTCTTGCCCCCTTGTCTCTCCATCCCCAAACCTCTCGCCCCCTTGTCTCTCCACCCCCGACCTCTCGCCCCCTTGTCTCTCCACCCCCGGACCTCTCGACCCCTTGTCTCTCCACCCCCGGACCTCTCGCCCCCTTGTCTCTCCACCCCCGGACCTCTCGCCCCCTTGTCTCTCCACCCCCGGACCTCTCGCCCCCTTGTCTCTCCACCCCCGGACCTCTTGCCCCCATGTCTCTCCACCCCCGGACCTCTTGCCCCCTTGTCTCTCCACCCCCGGACCTCTAGCCCCCTTGTCTCTCCACCGCCGGACCTCTTGCCCCCTTGTCTCTCCGCCTTTGCACGATACATTCTATTTGTGCCATACAAGGGGAAGATCCCCACTGGCCTTGCCCACCCTTACCTTCCAATCCCCCTTCACCCTATGTCAGACTTACAGAGAGACACGTGTCACTGAGCTGCTATGGGAGGATGCATGAAGAGTGCCTCGTCATTACCTAACCTCTTATAGAGCATCAGACACACAGACTCAGACATTGCCCTCTTTGCAAAAGATAAAACATGAACAATGCACCAGTCGATGGAAACATACTGGTAACCAACCAAAGGAGAGGAGAGACAGATTATGTTGGAGGTCATGTGATGCTCTGAATATTTAGAGGTTTGTTTGATTTAGCTCGTCGGCATACTAGGTGGGTGGAGCTTGCTTACACTTTAGCACCAATAGAAAGGTGTCAAAAGGGCAAACTCTGCCCAAATGGCGCACCTGCGAGCTACACCAAGCACACTTGGCATGTGTGTGTGTAGACTGTGTGAATATCAGTTGCAAAATCAAGTCATGTACAGAAAATGTTATTCCTTAACAAGAATTCCTGGCAGTATTCTTACACATCAATCATGAAAGTACATGAGAACTTATTATTTTCCCTATGAGCACAACCCACTGGGCCCAGACGTCAATTCAACATCTATTCCACGTTGGTTCAACGTAATTTCATTGAAATTATGTAAAAAACAGTGTGAAGACTTTTATAAGCAATTTTTTTAAACACTATCTTTTACTGCTCATTCTGTATAAAAATGTTTTTTTCAAATATCATGCTATTTGTTATTAAAAAGTATAGAATACTTAATGGATGGATGAACCTTAATAAATTACGCCATGCACCTATTTGTGCCATACAGTTTCTGGTTCTTTATGTATCAGTCAATGTTCTACGAAAGCCAATGCTTTCATTCCACATTTCTGACAGGATTTGATTAATTACAGTAAAACAATCTTTCAGAGCTGTTTACAGTGGCAACCCTATGTTATGAACACTTGTTATGAGTACTTATATTGCACAATAAGAGACAAGCATAGTTAAAGTGATAGGTCACTCCAAAATTATATCAAAAGTAATCTGATGTTGAGTTGGAGTGAACTATTACTTGAAGTCTGTTAATATGGCCAGTACCTGGGCTTGGAGTGCAGTGTTGCAAGCTTGCCTTCCAATATGTAATTTCACTTGTACAGTAAATGTAGTATTGTGTGTGCTTTATATATTTTAATAATTATTTAAGATATTTATCTGTTGTATTTCTGATACTGTTTGCTTGGACTAATATGTGTGGTGATATCATTGTAAACATTTTCTTTATCCTCATTGTTTGGTTCAACGTTCTTCTGGTCATTATTAGTCAAATGAAAACAAATGGGACTTGAAATATTTTTGCACTAAGCTCTGTGGTCGTTAATAGAGCATTATAGCATGACCCTTTAACCCGAAACGTTAACTATACAATAAAATACTTTAGTATTTGCACAGTATGAATCAGCCTCCATACAGTCAGTGTTATATATAGTATATCAACTTTTAAAGGGCTGTATTCAATCCGATCCGCTTTAGACGACATCCGCATAGCGGTTGTTTTTCCGGTGTTAGAGCTATCAAAACCACAAGCAGCTACAGGGATACATAAAGAGGACATTGGCTATTCCCAATTTAGCGGAGACGGCATTCACCGGTAAACACTGCATATGGCGGCGCAATCGGAAATTACCTTAACATTTCTACCGCGGAGTCTAACGCTTCAGCTGTAAAGATTGAATAGAGCCCTAGGCCTTTGTTAAGTACATTTGCAATGTTTTAAATGATCATTGTCATTTGTAAACAACAGAATATATTTTGATATGTGCCATTTCTGCTTGTTTGTTATAAAATGTACTAGGGAAGTAGTTCTGAACATGCATTGCCTGAATGAGATTAAGTTGATGGAAAGGTTAGATAAGGAAAAAAGTGGGTTATGTCAGGCTTTTAGATTATTTTGCAGTTTGAATATCTCTGGAGTAGTCCTTGATGTGTTTTGGGATGTAACGCAATGTGTCCCCATTCCCATTGAAGTACTGTATGTATGTGTAGATCAGATATGTTCCATACTAGCCAGGCCCCCAGAAGGGCAGTTTACAGATCACCTCGTGACACCTCATCGTTGTTGTATGTGAACGAAACTCCAGGGGAATTATCTTACTGGAGTTGTTCAGAAAAAAATGTTTTTGAAGTTCATACTGTAATATAGAAAGGGGCATGCAAACACAAAAAGCATGTTTTGAGAGAAAGTTTGCCAAACCAGATACGTTTTCCTACAGTTAGGTGACCTGTGTGAAGAATCACAACTAGAAAACTAATCATATCTCCCGCTTGTTATTTGTCTGCATACGGGACCATGCATGTCCTCCAAAGTCTTCTGTTTACCTTTATCATATTTTTAGTTAATTGTCAAAAAGGTTTTACCCATTTTGTACTTTTTCTTATTCCGAAGTATGTGTACTTCTCTACCGTGATGTAAAATATGAACAATAAATGCTGCATGCAGCCAGAAACATTGGAATGGAAAAACACTCCTGTAGTTTAATTACAGAGAGAAATGATCACTCAAACACTTCTAATGGTGGGGTTGCTCACCCTTTGTCACCACAGGAAAGGGGAAAAACACAGTTAATAATACATTTTATTATGCATAGCACTTTTCAAAACACTACAGACTATTACATACACCAATAGACAGGACAAGTAAAAACACAAGACAACACCAGATCATAAAAGCCACAGTCTGTAGTTTAATGTCCCTGGTGCTTGCTTGCTGCTTTGTTGAGGTGAGTCTGTTTCCACCTCTCTCTGGTCCATCGGCCCTGGTTCTGAACCACCTCGTGCAGCAAGTCAATATAGGCGTATTCATTATCCAGTAGCAGGTTGTCGTCACTGGGGGAGACACCACTAGGGGGAGCTCCACTACTCTCTCTGCTCCTGACTGCTCTCTTTGGCACCCCCTTTCTGTTTGATTTGCCTTCACTCTGTACAGCCCTGTTTATAATTTGTGTGGGTTTGTTATCCAATTCTTCAGGATTTTCTTGACCAGGATTGGTCTCAGTCTGGGTCAGGACATTACTAGACAGACCTGGTCGACACTTCCCTGACAGGGTCTCGCTTATCTCAATAAGAGGTTCTGGATCATACTCTGGAGAGGATGTCTCTAAGTCTGGTGGCGTGCTGCAGTTCTCCTCAGCATTGACCTCACCCATCACCCCTTCTGGGGGTGAAGACTCCAGAACACTGACAGAAACATCAGCTGAACGATTATCTGTGTCATCTTTAAACTCTTGCTCAAGGTCAGGTGATTGGTTCTCGGTTTCCCCGGGGTCAGGTGACTGGATCTGTTCGAACTCTTGGTCAGGTGATTGGTTCTCTGTTTCACCTTCGACCTCTTGGCCAGGGTCATTCTCAGGGAAGACACAGAGCCCCTCTCTCTGTATGGCAAAGTGGGTCTGCCACTGAGCTGAGGTGGGGGGCCAAGTGGAAATCCTTGTCATGACTTTCTGTGGACTTGGACCTTTGTGGCGTTCAATGTTTGGTTCGGCCGGGTCAGCACCGATTGTCAGGTACGGTATGGTCTCCGAATCCTGGGATACACATATTATGTTTTGGCCGCCATCTTGCAGATTCACAGTTCCATCATCATCTCTCTCATCTCTGTCCTTTTCCTGACTCACTTCACCCTTAATATCATCTTTTCCTGTCAGGTTTCTATCTACCCCCTGGGACTCATTATCTCCTGGCTCTTTGCTGTTCTCTTCCTCGGAGTTCTTCATCTCTTTTAACGGGCTCTCTCTCACACTTTCCGTCCTGTATAGTTCTCGCTCAGTCTCCACCACCACCCTGTGTGCTTCTCTCTCTGCTCTGCAGAACTGGGACGTGGAGAGGACAGCATCAGCAGACTTGGCTCTGACTCCAGATCTGTAAGTCCTTGCAGCAAGCTCTGGATCCCAGTCAGACATTGAAGAAGCCACCTGTCGGTGGAGGGTGGTGGTGGAACTGTCTGGCTGCTCTGCGGCTTCCTCCTCCCGTTTTGTCTCCAGACTGGGCTTCACCTGTTTGGTCTCACGTTTCCTCCTCCAGACTACAGCCAGGGCACAGACCCCACAGATCAGGATACACAGCACCACTGGAAGACAAGACAAGCTAGAGTTAGTGAAGATTATGTTCACACTTGATTCTGTTGTGTTATATGAATGGACCACAATACAGTGCCTTGCGAAAGTATTCGGCCCCCTTGAACTTTGCGACCTTTTGCCACATTTCAGGCTTCAAACAAAGATATAAAACTGTATTTTTTTGTGAAGAATCAACAACAAGTGGGACACAATCATGAAGTGGAACGACATTTATTGGATATTTCAAACATTTTTAACAAATCAAAAACTGAAAAATTGGGCGTGCAAAATTATTCAGCCCCCTTAAGTTAATACTTTGTAGCGCCACCTTTTGCTGCGATTACAGCTGTAAGTCGCTTGGGGTATGTCTCTATCAGTTTTGCACATCGAGAGACTGAAATTTTTTCCCATTCCTCCTTGCAAAACAGCTCGAGCTCAGTGAGGTTGGATGGAGAGCATTTGTGAACAGCAGTTTTCAGTTCTTTCCACAGATTCTCGATTGGATTCAGGTCTGGACTTTGACGTGGCCATTCTAACACCTGGATATGTTTATTTTTGAACCATTCCATTGTAGATTTTGCTTTATGTTTTGGATCATTGTCTTGTTGGAAGACAAATCTCCGTCCCAGTCTCAGGTCTTTTGCAGACTCCATCAGGTTTTCTTCCAGAATGGTCCTGTATTTGGCTCCATCCATCTTCCCATCAATTTTAACCATCTTCCCTGTCCCTGCTGAAGAAAAGCAGGCCCAAACCATGATGCTGCCACCACCATGTTTGACAGTGGGGATGGTGTGTTCAGCTGTGTTGCTTTTACGCCAAACATAACGTTTTGCATTGTTGCCAAAAAGTTCAATTTTGGTTTCATCTGACCAGAGCACCTTCTTCCACATGTTTGGTGTGTCTCCCAGGTGGCTTGTGGCAAACTTTAAACAACACTTTTTATGGATATCTTTAAGAAATGGCTTTCTTCTTGCCACTCTTCCATAAAGGCCAGATTTGTGCAATATACGACTGATTGTTGTCCTATGGACAGAGTCTCCCACCTCAGCTGTAGATCTCTGCAGTTCATCCAGAGTGATCATGGGCCTCTTGGCTGCATCTCTGATCAGTCTTCTCCTTGTATGAGCTGAAAGTTTAGAGGGACGGCCAGGTCTTGGTAGATTTGCAGTGGTCTGATACTCCTTCCATTTCTATATTATCGCTTGCACAGTGCTCCTTGGGATGTTTAAAGCTTGGGAAATCTTTTTGTATCCAAATCCGGCTTTAAACTTCTTCACAACAGTATCTCGGACCTGCCTGGTGTGTTCCTTGTTCTTCATGATGATCTCTGCGCTTTTAACGGACCTCTGAGACTATCACAGTGCAGGTGCATTTATACGGAGACTTGATTACACACAGGTGGATTGTATTTATCATCATTAGTCATTTAGGTCAACATTGGATCATTCAGAGATCCTCACTGAACTTCTGGAGAGAGTTTGCTGCACTGAAAGTAAAGGGGCTGAATAATTTTGCACGGCCAATTTTTCAGTTTTTGATTTGTTAAAAAAGTTTGAAATATCCAATAAATGTCGTTCCACTTCATGATTGTTGTTGATTCTTCACAAAAAAATACAGTTTTATATCTTTATGTTTGAAGCCTGAAATGTGGCAAAAGGTCGCAAAGTTCAAGGGGGCCGAATACTTTCGCAAGACACTGTACATATTTTGCCTGATAGCATAATAGTGTAAATTGTTTGTTATGAGATCCGACTAAAACCAGTCTTAACATACTGTACCATAGATATGTATAGGCAATACTATTGTGTTCTATCGGATTTCTTTGTAGTGTACACTGTACAGCATTGCTCCGGAACCTACCGATCACTGCTATGAGTGTGGAGACAGTGATGGACATGGCTGGGGGCTGTATGTGGGTATCCTCCTGAGGCTGTGGGTTAGATATCAAACACTTGGACACGTTCCACACAGGCTGGCCTCTCAGGGCTGAAGGGCTGACACACGTCACTTCCATCTCCCTCTCCAGCAGAGAGGCATTCTGCAGACCTGGATACACAATAGTGACATCTAGAACATAATGTGTGTGGGTTGTGTGTGGTAGTCATTGTGTGGGTGGCTCAAGCCTAATTAATTCGTTTCACTCATTACAATTTTCATAGCATTTGTAGTTTAAAAAAAAACAAAAAACGAATTAATTGAAGCTTTTTGCAATAAAAAATACAAAATATGATCACTTTACAGCATTGCAGTACTTATACCACACCATAACCCCGACCTACAAATTACTAGAAAACACTACCTCTGAGGAAGATGACAAAGTCCTCCACTCCACAGGAGCAGTCCCAGGGGTTGCCATCCAGCCTGATCTGTGTGGAGGGGGAGAATGGGAGCAGATCCTGGGGGTTAACCCTGGTCAGCCTGTTACCTGACAGATCCAAGTAGGCCAGACTGGTCAGGGCGCTAAAACAGCCAGGGCTGATGGTCTTGATCATATTCCTGGCCAAGTTGAGACTAGTTAGGCCAGTGAGTCCACTGAAACTACCTGTATTGATAAGACAGTACACCATTGTCAGCTTCAGGAACTTCTTTACTAAGATAAAACAGGATATCATACATGGTGCATTATGGGTAATGTCATCATGCTACATTACCAGGACTGATGGTTACGATCCTATTACCAGACAGGTCCAAACTGGCCAGATGGGACTGGGTGCTAAAACTACCAGGAGCAATGCTCTGGATCATATTCCTGGTCAGGTTTAGGCTAATTAGACCAGTTAACCCACTAAGCATGGAGTCCTCTACAACCTCAATATGGTTCTGAATTAGGGTGAGGTTTTGGAGGATGGCTGGTTGGCTGAACCAGGCTGGGTTGAGCTGAGAGATGTTGTTGTGGTCCAGGCTGAGGGTTTTGAGGTCACGGAAGAACCAGAGAGCTCTGGATGCAATGTTGGTGATACCAGCGTTGTTAATGGTGAGGCGGGTGACTGAGGCCAGGTTGTCACTACTGAACACAGTACGGTTGATTGCTCCAACATTACTTACAAAGAGCACCAGAGAGGCCAGGCCAACAGGGTAACCTGAGGTAATAAAAATACAAGTGTGTAGTGGCGTTAAGTCTTGTTCATAGGTATTTGATAGAATGTTGATCAGAGAGTAGATTGACCCAAATATGCAATATCAAAATGCCATAGATGAGAGCCAAAAGATCCATGTTATTGTTTAGTTCTATGATCAAATAGCTTTGGAGGACTTACTTTGTGGGATCTCTTGACAGATGTAAATCTGTACCTCCTGAGCACAAATGTTGGCGCGCACCGAGACCAGAACCCCACACAGCATCATCACAGAAAGGCCAGCAGCAGACACTGTGGGATATGCAAGAGTAAGGGAACCTCAGCTCATAGCATACCTTCAATACAAATACACGGCTGTGACAACCATCAAAACAAGGAATAAGAACTCACCGTTCATGATGAATTCAAAGTGGCCTCAAATGCCAGGCATCTGGTTTGCTTCTGTAATAGTTTGTCAGACACAGAACGGAGTTAGAACTAGTCTCTCAGATGGGACCTGCAAGTCACAGATAATCTTGTGACAAAATACGTGACACTGAGCCACCTGCTGAGAATAAAGTCTGTTGCCATGGCAGGCCTATGTATGTCTGTAGATGTTTACCATGGTTATGAGTCCTGCTGCAAGCGAAGCATGCCGGGCACCGTTGTTCCAGTTGGGTGGTGGGAGACAGTTAACACCAGGGAGGCTTGGAGGATAGCAGCACATCTCACTAACACCCTTGTAGGTTACTTGTGATCTGGGTTTAACTTCACTTATTAATCATTTTTGCTCAGCACCGGTGGAAAAAAAAACTTTAGATGTTCTTGATATTCAATTTAAGTGAAAGATGCCATCAATAACCCTAGGTAAATGGTGTGGGAGTGCAAACAGGGCATGCAAAAATATATGTAAATGTGCAAATATGTATTGTAGGTGTCTGAATAGTCGTGAAACATGCACATGAATGCCAAACTATACATTGAACTGCTGGTGATGTAGGCTGAAACATGTATTTTAAGTCAAATGTATTCTAAACAATGTGAACAAAAAAATATGAAAATGTGTTTTATTAACTTGAAATTTTTATTCCGTTTCAGTGCGTTCGTTTAAAATAAATAGATGGTATGATCTGAAAGAAATAGTAAAATGAACAGGCATGGAAATTGCATACAGTAACAACAAATGGTCATCAATGCCTATACAATCTTTTAGTAAACATAAAAAACACAAACATTGAAAAGATCTATTAAAAAAATAAACCAAATGCAGCAAATTATAATCAAGTATTCTACGTATTTTTGGAGACAAGCCGTAGTAGTGAAGAAACGAGGACTTCTTAAATCGACTGCTCAGTGTTAAATCTTAGTGCTTTGTTTTAGTTCAGGAAGGGTAGTGTTTCTCTGTTGGGAGTGTACAGGAGTTGTTTAAAAAAAAAAACTTAACCATGTTCTGTTTGTTTGCAATACGTTTCAAATGTCCGTTTAAAGTCGAATTCCACTTTTTGTACTCAGTAAGTAAAGTGCACGTGCAACACTTATAGTTGTTCTTGAGGCCAACATATGGTATCTAATAATAAGCACTTGGACAGAGAAAAATGGAAAATGGTGGCAGTGTTTGTTGACACCTTTCAGGAATGTTCTTTAATGTTGGTTGGTAGGTAAATAAAATAGACCACAGTCCCACAGAGTAACCCATTATGAATATATTAAATAATGTCATTCAAACCGGTTCCAGCAGGACGCACGCACTCTTCAGAACAAGAGCATGCAGCTCTCTGGGGAAAGGGCTGCAGAAGGGGAGGGGAGGAAGCTGGGCGGGTAGCAGGGTTGGGGTCAATTCAGTTAATTTAGGAACGAAGCCAACATTTTAATTCCAATGGACTTGAAATGACAGTTTACTCCCTGAATTGAAATGGAATGGACCCCACCCCTGGTGGGTAGTCGATCACTCGTGGCATAGAAGGGAGGGGGGGGGGGGGGTACATTGCATGATAAAAGCCTTTGAAACGTGATCGTGAGTGGAGTGCACCTTTATACAGGACATAGTAGTGCCCAGTGAAGAGAAACACGACTAGCTCTAACTAGCTGACGTATGTCAGACAGATTCATGGATGATGAAACACACATAACATAAGCTCAATTGCTGTATAACCAACCACACTGCTCAATATAAAACAAAATAACACAAAAACAAACAAAAAATAAGCATCTTGACATTTTTCTACAGTACCAAAGCCTATTTATTATTCATCGTCTTCACACCCTCGTTTTAGAGGGTTAAAAGGCGAGTAGTAAAACGACCGTCATAATCCTACACACCAGATAGACAGTGCTACAACAGGCTGATAACCATTTAAAAATCGGTTGAAGTTTGAATAAATAGACAGTTGACAGTACCACTATGACGCATGAAGAAGGCCAGCAGATGGTCTGGGAGGAGCCCAGGTAACAAACAGGAGATCAAAGCAGCACATTGGACAGAAAGATAACTGGAGAGGCAAGGTTGGCGATGCTTGTCTGGTAGATAAGGTCCAGTTTGTTCGACTGCAGATTGTTTTTTTGCAGCAGAACGGTCCTTTTAAGTCCTGAAGGGACATAAGGTCCTTTCAGGTCAGATTTTGCAGTAGAGAGATTATGAACAACCCACCCCTTCCAACAAGAGCGAGAGGGGTGTTCGTAGGGTCATAACCAGTCCAATAAGAGCGATGGGGGGGGTAGTGTTGTATGGACTACTGCAGCTGAGCTCAACCATTCAGTGCCAAACCAATAAATACTTCAAGTAAAAAGAAACCCACCACATGAAAAAATGCCACATGCTTCTCTTAAGAGTCTTTAGAAAAATGAACCGAATGAATTGATCAATGGACACCCTGAACAGAATACATTGAGATCCAGACAAAGAGGACCCTCCATATTGGTTCATGCAGATGACAATCCCACTCGCAGGCCACCAGCACAGATGCATTCATCCATCCATGCCCCCACATTAGTGTGAACTGAAGGGGCCACGTGTCTGCCCATACATGTGGCCTCTCCTTCAGCTTGATAGAGGGAGTTTATTGGCAGTGGACATCAATGCAGTTTATCCAGGAGAGCAGGGTGGAATGGAACCTAGGACAACCATGGAGTGGAATGGAACCCCAGAGTTCCAAGGGCCTCCACAGATTATTTCCCGCTCTTCTTTGGCACAGTGGTTCTCTTGGCCTGCCACAGGTGGTTGTGGATGGTGATGGCGTCTATGCTGACCGACACAGTCTTGGCGGGGATGACTGTGAACTGCTTGCGGTCCGAGCTGTACTTGTAGAGCTTGTCAATCATCTTCTTGCTGATGCTCTTTGGGCCCGTGCCAGTCAGCTTGAGGATCTCCTCCGTGTCTGGGAAGAAGGAGTAGACTCCCCGGAACTGGCAGCCCCCGTCCCTGAACAGGATCATCAGGTGGTGGGCCTCAACCTTCTCCAGCTCCTGGGATGAGATGGGGGGGGGGGGGGGGGGGGGGGGGGGGGGGGGGGGGGTTGTTAGTTTGTATGGCTGACAACTATCTTAAGAAGCAGTCTCACATTTGAAGCAATTTGACACTCCCAGGTACAGTGATGCCTGGATGTCCTCCTGGGAAGGGTCGGGAGTTTTCCCTTCCTGGCCACCTGATTGACCCGCAAAAACTCTAGACTAAAGTTTTAGTCGACGGTTTTAAATCAGTAAAACTCAGAGCACTTTAAAAACAGGACATCAGTGTGTGTTTAGGACAAGAACATGCTGTGCTACAGCTGGATAATATTGAGCTGAGCAGCACATTCTGGCCCACTAAATGTGACCTACATGTTACTGTGCTCATTTACACAACATGGGATTTGGCTGGACTAAATTACTGATAAATAGGACAGAAGAACTAAACTCTTGAGTTTCGTGGTTCACATCCCTACCTTGCAATTTGACTATGTTGTGACGAAGAGCCCACAAGGGGGGGAGAGAGGGGACGAAAAACAAAAATCCTTAAAGTACCACATTCCAGGTCAAAAGTTAGTTTGTATTAGACGGTACCCCTTTAAAGGCTATTATAATAAAAATAAACTGCTCACCCTTTACGACTGAATGGCCTGTTTTTTGTATGTTGGGGGGGACTACTGTATGTACTTCATCCAAGAGATAGTTTTTATTGTATAAACACATACCATTCTGTGAACACTTATGAGGATATCTCAGGTTTATCTTGTGAAAATTATGAGATATGAGTTCCCATGTCACTCTATCCGACCATTAGAGACCGCCTTCCGCGAGTATCCCTATAAGTGAGAGGACTCACTAAACAGAAATTAGATCAGCTCTTTGTGAGGTGCGGCCACGCCTTAGAGGCAATGATCCATCTCCTCGAGAACCTAACGCAACTTTGACTTGCACAATCCAACTCTGACAGAGGTTGGCCATCTCCTGAGAGGAACTTGGCTGGACACACTCTGCTCACTCACAACGAACCGCTGAGTTTCTCTCTCTCCCAATGAGGACCCAAACATTCTACTGCCCTCAAACATTCTACTGCCCCCGAGTGCCTTAAACGTTCTCTCTTTGGACCGAATGGAATTGAGGACTGAGAAAGAAAGAGCTCCGACGAGGGAAGAAGCTTCTTCGCCTGCAAATGAACCACTGACCTTTTTCCTGTTTCTTCTCGGTCATAACAGAAATCCAACTGAACCAGGTGACACTCAGCTAAAAATACATGGAAATACATTGTATTTAATTTCCCTTTGGGTGACGCTGTGTGTGTAAACGTGGCAGTGATTGATTATTGTAAGACTGTTAGTCTGAATTAATAACTAATACTGTGCTAGCGCTGCCCACAGCAGGTGTTAACCTGTAACTGGGCCGGTATACCCCTGATTGGGGAGCCTATAGTTTCACGGCTGTGAAACTTTACTGATGTAGCCGCTTTCACTTCTCCTGTTTTCACAAATAACAAAATGTCCAATTCTCCAAAGTCCTGTTCAAGTGTTATCACATCTGCCTGTGAGTACATAAGCCTGAAACGAAGCTTTAGTTTCCCACTTCAGTGATTGTACTGCATTCCCTTTGTATCTTGTGTCTATTAAGACAACTGTACCAACATTCATTTTCAATCCATTTGAGTCTAGCAATACAACTTTGACGTATATCTGTTGCATTGAAGTCCCTAAGGAGCTATTAGATTCTTGAAGTCAGATGACCGTTCAGAATGAAAATATAGTCAATTGACTGTTGATTATGACTACTGTCGGTATAGGATTACAATGGTATAACCGTTAATAACTACTGATAGTGTTAATTCAAGGGGTCTTTATAGCAAAACCCTTAAATGGTGCCCCTCAGATGAATTTGGATAGGATAACCAAATTAATTCAAATTAGATCAATTATTCCAGTAATTTAATCAGTAAATTATCTTGAATATCCATATCCATCGTAACAGTGAAATGATGGCTCAACTGTGTGCGCGTGACCATTTGCTCTGGAGTGCACGTTAATAGCATTTCACAGTTAGGTAAAGCTTTACCTCTAGGAGGGTGTTCTTCTGGGGTTCATTGACCTTGCCAGCCAGGCAGCAGTGAGAGATAGCGTTGAAGATGATGGGCTTATTGGACTTGGAACTGGGCTCCTTGAACAGCTTGGGACCTGAGGGACACAGTGGAACGACAAGTCTTAGCATTAAATGCTAACATTAATAGAGACGAGGAGAACGTGAGCAGAGCAATGGTTTTATGGGAACATTGTAGGGGTGTTACGGGAATAGTATTGGAACATTATGGGAAAGACTGTTTCCCAGTATGACAAGAGACTGACTTTCATGTGTACTGACCAGTGTATTCTGCCATGGAGTTGATTGAAGATGCAGTGGAGCCGTTGTCCCAGTCTCTCTCAGTGTTTCGACTGGCGTTTCGACTCAGGCCTGGGAAAGACTCAGACTCACCACTGGCAACGGAAAGCAGAGCACACGGATGACGATCAAAAAAAAAAGAAGAAGTTTAAAAATGGCACACAAGAGGTAGTAAACACTGACATCAATTACACCTAAAACAAAATTCTTACACAAGCACCCAGCTACATATTTTGGGGCACTTACCGTTGGGATCCTGCTCCTCCAGAGTTAACGCTGTCTGCCTCAGTGGTGGCTGCGGAGGCCAGGGACAAACTGGAGCCTGACTGGGCACTGCTCAGGTTGTCAGCTACCGAGCACCAAAATATAGATTCCATCTTAGTATAGCGAACTCTTCCTATTACACTCCTATCCCCACACAGAAACGCATGACTGCAAAATCAGCAATATTTTCTCAAAGGGAATTGGGAGACATGAAACTGACCTGGACCAAGGATGTCAACCAATCCTGGTTCCAGAGAACCACAGTGTTAACAGAGTTTTTTTCCTCCCAGCGTAGCTGAATGAGATGTATTAGTGCAGGACTGGAACAAAAGTCTGCACACACTGTAGTCCTCTGGGACAGGAGTTATTAACCCCTGGCCAAGTAAGATGAACAAATGTGTGGTGGTTATTACGTGTAGATGAAGAGCACTTGGAAGAGAAGGTGTCGCTGGATGACTCCTCTCTGCTGAACGCAGACTTGGGTCTGTGAGTCTGGTGACTGGGTTTCTTAGGCTTGGTCTTGGGGGTCTTGGGCTTGGCTGGGCTGCCAAGGCCCTGCTCCTCCATCAGCTCCTGCTGCTTCCTCCTCAGGTACTGCTCCTTGATCAGCTCCCTACGGGCCTTCTCCTCCTCCTTCCTCATCCGGTCCTCCTCCGCCTTCCGCCTAGGGGGAGAGACAGACCACAGGCTCAACAACTGCAGAATTTGAAAAGACTTAACACGGAAGAGGACAGAGGGACAATACTGCCATTTGTGTTTTTCTATGAATTAACATTTCAAATCAAATGTTATCACCTTACCGTGAAATGCTTACTTAAAAGCCCTTAACCAGCAAAGTAAGTAAAAAATAAAATAACAATAACGAGGCTATATACATGGGTCAATGTGCAGGGGTACAGGTTAGTCGAGGTAATTTGTACATGTAGGTAGGGGGTCAACGTAAATAGTCCAGGTGGCCATTTGATTAATTGTTCAGCAGTCTTATGGCTTTGGGGGTAGAAGCTGATAAGGAGCCTTTTGGACCTAGACCTGGTGCTCCGGTACCGCTCGCCTTGCGGTAGCAGAGAGAACAGTCTATGACTTGGGTGACTGGAGTCTGACAATTTTTGGGGCCTTCCTCTGACACTGCCTAGTATATAGGTCCTGGATGGCAGAAAGCTTGGCCCCAGGCATGTACTGAGCCGTACGCACTACATTTGAGGTGTAAAGAGCAAATACACAGGTGTGCAAAACTTGTGACTATACCGGTAACACATGCTATTGTGGGAGAGCTTTGGTGGTTTTTAAGCTAGTGCTTAAAACAGTCTTATCCTACCTGAGCATTATGACTTATCTAGCAGACAGTTTTGATTTGGTTGTAAAGACGTCATGTTTGTTACCTGGACTCTTCCCGCTTCTGTTCAGTCTCTGCCTCCAGCTGTAGTTTGCGTAACCGGGCATCCTCGGCCTTCTTCTGCTGCCTTACGAGAAACGCTGCCCTCTTCTTAGCCAGCTCATCCTCAGCCTTCTGTTCATCCTGTGGCACAATACAACACACTTACTAGTAGCATTTTACTCAATGACATTCAATAAAACTTGATTTACGCCACAAACAATTGCCTGTGTCTCCTCCCTCGTCTCTTGCTTTATTTATTCAGTAAAAATGTAGAATTTTATATTATTCCTTCCCGGAAAATGTTGTACTATAAAAATGATGTAATACCTTTCCCTGTCCTAGACATTCGACCACTCAAAAGATGAGAATAGGCCCTATATCTTGTCCACTTTATGACACACACACACACACAGTTAGCCGGTAATTGGCGGCTTTTGGCCAATAAAGAAAATAAAATTGTAGCCTGGCCGGGAGAAAAACAATCTCCCAATTAGGCTACCTATCATACACTGTGATTTCGTGCTACAGCACCATTCCTTACGTGCACCTTCTGCTGAGAGAAAGAACTAGTGAGAGGAGCCTTGGCCCACAATAATTTAGCAACAAAAAAATGTGGGAAATCTGCTCCCAAGAGCCATACTGTATGTGATCATGTCTCATGTAATTCAAGATATTAAATCATTTTCAAATACAATCTATTTTTAGGCTTCGTTATGGTCAATTTGCAGCTTACAAATTATTATAATTGCCCCCTGACCATCCGCTCGGACAATTAAAAAAATTATAATAATCGGTCCGCGGCTGAATCCAGTTGCCTACTGCTATTGTGAAGATGGAGGCCTTTTTCATTGAAGTAAAATGAAAGCTGGGAAAAAAAAGAAAAAAGTTTGCCTTTAGTGAAAATGCCTGTTGTAGTGGACAAAGATGAGAAGAACGTTAGCACAACCAAATGCAGGCTACTGTGTGCAAATCGCTCTTAAGGTAGAATGCAATTTTGGAACATTTATTTTCGTAATTACAAGGATTAAAGCAACAACTAAAAAATCCCATGACAGAAACGTACGTCAATCTCAGATCGATTGTTAACCTCCCCTTTCATGTAAGAAAGGCATGACCATCATGCCTTTAGGGAAAGAGGACCATTTTTTAAAACAGCAAGTTTGTCAATTCCTCCCGGAGATCATTTTTTTGCAGAACTGAGAAGCTCAGTTCTGGTGACTTAAAAAAATACATTCTACTCCAAAATGAATTTAAATAAAATTACACTGACACCATCTAAAATATAATTTCCACCACCAGCAATGTGCCCAATAACATATCAGTCAAAAGTATTTTAGAAAGGTCCAGTGCAGTCAAAATACATTGTTTCCTGTGATTTGTATCATATTGTACAACAGCTGATGAAACGAGCACTGTAAAATAGTTCAGCTATTTTTGTCAATTTTAATGGAAAACTATTACAAGGTACTTAAATTGTTACCCATTAATTATTTGATATTGAGATAAAACAGCTGCATTGGAAATGTAAAATGATTTTTACATATTGGACCATGTAGATAACGGCAGGTAGCCTAATGGTTTAGAGCACATATGTCAGAGTCAAGGCCCGCGGGCCACATCCGGAAGAAGGTTTTTTACGGCCCCTGGGATGATCTTGATTTATTATTAGAACCGGCCCGCAGCAAGCCGGCAGCCCGCAGATCTTTTACACGCACCAATACTACATTTCCCACAATGCAAAGGTGACGCACCGAGCAGTAGGCTGCTTCATTTCAATATTTATTGGCACAGCAGTCGTCAGCATCACAGTAAAATTAACTTTCAGATACCCATCAAAAATGGCAAAACGGAAGGTGGATACTGAGAACCGGGGGTTTCAAACAAGGTGGGAGTCGGAGTATATGTTCACGAAGGTAGCTGGAAAACCTGTGTGTCTTCTGTGTGGAGAAAGTGTGGCGGTACTGAAAGAGTATAATCTGAGACGACATTATGAAACGAAACACGCGGACAAAAACAAGAATATGGACATGGAACAAAGGCTACAAAAGGCAGAGGAATTAAAACGAGGCCTCAAATCTCGACAGGCTCTGTTCAAAAAAGCCAAATCACAAGGCCAGGCTGCTGTCAAGGCCAGTTTTATTTTGGCAGAAGAGATCGCTAAATCAGCCCGGCCATTTACGGAGGGGGATTTCATCAAAAACTGCATGATTAAAGTTTGTGACGAAGTTTGCCCAGAAAAAAGGCAACTCTTTTTAAATGTGAGTCTGAGCAGAAACACCATTGCCGAGAGAGTAGACCAGTTGTCCATCAATCTAAAAGAGCAGCTTGTGAAAAAGGGAAAAGATTTTATTGCATATTCCTTGGCTGTGGATGAGAGCACCGACATTTCTGACATTGCCCAGTTGTCAATTTTCATCCGCGGAGTGGACTCCAACCTAAGCGTGACAGAGGAGTTTTTGGCTTTACGTCCTATGCATGGCACAACTACGGGGCATGATTTGTATGAAGAGGTGTCAAGATGTGTAAATGAGATGGAGCTGCCTTGGGAAAAACTCGTGGGTTTGACAACCGACGGAGCACCTGCGATGTGTGGACACAGGAGCGGACTGGTGGCGAAGATACGGGAAAAGATGCAAGAGGAAAACGCGACAGGTGAGCTGACAGCTTATCATTGTATCATACACCAGGAAGCGTTGTGCGGTAAAGCCTTGAAAATGGAGCATGTAATGAGCATCATCACGCGCACAGTTAACTTTATCAGAGCCAAAGGTTTGAATCACCGCCAGTTCAAGGCATTTCTGACGGAGTTAGAAACGGAGCATGGTGATTTGCCTTATCACACAGAGGTGCGATGGCTAAGCCAGGGAAAGGTGCTTCAAAGATGTTTCGAGCTTCGTGAGGAGATTTGTCTGTTCTTGGACAGCAAAGGGAAAGACACAACACAACTCCGAGACGAAATGTTTCTGTGTGAAATGGCTTTTCTGTGTGACATTACGAGTCATCTGAATGCAATAAACTTGCAGCTGCAGGGTCGGGATCGTGTCATCTCTGATATGTACAGTACAGTGAAGGCATTTAAAACCAAACTGACTCTGTGGGAGACGCAGATGCGGAAAGAAAATTTGAGCCACTTTCCCAGCTGCCAGACCATGAAAGAGAAGCTCTCTACCAGTGCGTTCCCGAGCACACAGTTGGCTGATAAAATAGGTATGCTTGCCGCTGACTTTCGACGCCGATTTGCTGACTTTGAAGCACAAAAAAGCAGGTTGGAACTGCTCGGTAACCCATTTGCTGTTGACGTGGAAAGCTCACCACCAAACCTCCAAATGGAGTTGATTGACCTCCAATGCAATGATGCACTGAGGGCAAAATATGCGGCAGTGGGTGCTGCGGAGTTCGCCCGTTTCCTCCCCGGCACAATGCCCCAGCTGCGCATCCAGGCTGCTCAAACGTTGTCTATGTTTGGCAGCACATACCTGTGTGAACAACTGTTTTCTTTGATGAACCTGAACAAAACATCACACAGAAGTCGACTTACTGCTGAACACCTCCACTCAATTCTGAGGATTTCTTCAGCTCAGAGCCTTACCCCGAACATTGATGAACTTGTGGAAAAGATGGGACACCACCAAGTATCACCCTCAACCTCAAACAAGTGAACATTACTGTGCAATCACATATTTAGAGTTTTTACTCAGTTCAAGTTTAAAAGTTAAAATGTAATATTTGTTTTCACTGCATGTTACTTCTCCTTAAACAAAGTGTTGTTTTTGATTAATAGATTTTTGCACTTTATTTTTTTGTATTTCAATCCAATTATATTTTACAAATATTTCAGTTGAGTGGATGATAGAAAATTGCTATTATTGTTTTTTCTTTGAAGTAAATTTAGCCCACTTTTGCTAAAATAGAAAATATAGTCTACTGATGGTGCCTTGAATACCGGTTTCTTTCATTTAATGTTCATGTTATGGGGATATTTATATAAAGGAAATTTGTCTTTTGTGTCTGTTGAAAATTAAAGATTACTGACAGAGCCATAAGAAAATATTGCTTTATTTATCTGATCATATTGTAATATATTTGTTAGGTTTTCAGTAGGTTCAATTAGGTTCACTAGACTATATGCGTCATTTAAAAATTTTTCAATGAACATTCGAACAGTCCGGCCCTCGTCTTGTAGCTGATTTTTTTATTTGGCCCTCCGTCCATTTGACTTTGACACCCCTGGTTTAGAGCGTTGGGCCAGTAACCAAATCCCCGAGCTGACAAGGTAAAAATCTGTCGTTCTGCCCCTGAAAAAAGGCAGTTAACCCACTGTTCTAGGCTGTCATTGTAAATAAGAATTTGTTCTTAACTGACTTTCCTAGTTAAATAAAGGTTAAATGAAATAATAACCTAAATTAAATAATAACCTATGAATGGTCTATATTCATAGATGCGCAAATCGCAATTGCCTGTAGCCAAACTGATGCAACATAGTGGCTATACAATTTACTTGGACAAATCCCAGGATTCAGCCTATCTACATTTACCCCATTAGACACAACATCCTGATTGTTAATAATTATTTTATTATAAAAATATAAACAAAAAAATATATGTTTCTATAATGAAATTATGCCATCGCCCTTTTAAGACACCATGTCCCCATTAAGCGCTGTGTTGCGCAGCTGCGCCTAAACCATGCTTGAAAGTCCGGTAGTAAATGCATTTGTAAAACGATGCAACTCGCACAATTGAAGTAGAGAAATAAACGTGGAAGCAATGGAAAAATTGGGATCCCCTCTCTTGATGAATGAAGTAATTAGCCGACTCCTGTACGTCTTTATCTCTATAGGAGACACAGTAGCCCATCTGACAAGGATAAAGAAATTAACGTTGGTGAAGTAGCATGCCGCCAGCATATCTCTATCGCTCTGGAACAAGGCCTAAGCTTTTCTTCCTTTATATATTTTAAATATTAATATCATACAGTGGACCGCTAAGCCTATAGGCCGCATGCCCTGATGCATTTAGTGCTCAAATCTCAGACAGTGAGGTGGACAATGATTATTTTAGAAAAGTAAAAAAACAATAGGCTATAGCGTTGTGCATTTCATACACATCGAAACACAGAAAAGCCTAGTGTTTTTGTCATTTGTTATAGGCTGTTTAAGGACACGTAAATATGGATAATTTGGCCAAGTAAGAGTTTTCATTCTCTCAGATCTGAACGCATATGGATGTCCGGTAAATTCCTCAAATGTCCAGAAAAACTGTACAGAAAACCACACACGCAAATTGTTCTGATAAAAAACCACACACACACACACACCTTGAAGAAGAATCCCAGGCCAGACTTCTGTTCTCCGTCTTCCCCATCCATGGTGCTGTTTTGACCACAGTCTCCCTCCATCTCCTCTGGGTCCTTCAGGTCTGACAGGTCCACCTCTATCAGGGGAGCTTTGCTCCACGACACCTCCTCCAAGGGGACGTTCTCCTTCCCAGAACTGTCCGAGGAATTCAGCTCCCCCTCCCTCAAGGTACTGGACAGGCACTCAAAGGACACTTCTGGGGTGACATTTACCGGGTCGATACGGGCCATTGTGCGCAGGTTAGCCTCATCGTTGAGCCTAAAGGTGGCGCTCCATCCAGGCTTGTCCTGCACACCAATTGTCTCTCCACCAACAGAGGGGGTTCTGGTGTCAGGGGGGTCTGCCCTGGGGGACCTGCCCCCGGGGAACTGCCTCAAGTGGGGTAGGGTCTCCAGGCTGTGGGTGGGAGTGATTGCCCTGCTGGAGGTAAGGCCCTGCCTCCCGTGCTCCTTGACCAGCTTCAGCTCAGACGGCTTCGACCTTGGGCCTCTGGCCGAGGTCAGTTTGGGGGGTTTCCTGGTTGGTGCGGTACCGGTGGTTGGTGCGCCGCTGCCCATCTCCACAAAGTGGGCGGCAGATTGGGCTTTTGGTTCAGAGCCGCTGGTCTTGTCGTTGGGAGGAGGGAGGCCGGGAGGGGACTGTACATTCTGTTTCATCAGCAGGTCCTGCTGGAGGGACAGCTGCATCATCTGCTGCTGGATGCTGCCGATGGCATCATTCAGCATCTCAATGGAGCGGTTACATTCGTTCAGGTCCAGTTCTTCGTCCAGCAGCAGACCGGTGCTACCGCTGCACTTCCTTTCCACCATCTCTAAGGCATCTGGGACTGGCGAGGTGGCAGACTCTGTCTCTTTGGCCCCTCTCAGTGCATCCAGGCACGAGTCATCTTTCGAGCTCCTCCCTTTGTCCCCGTTGAGTTCCTCTTTGGAGTTGTAGTCTGGTTTGAGTGGGTGGGGCAGGGTGTCGCTCTTGCCCTTCTTGACGATGTGCAGAAAGGCAGCCTTGCCCAGCTTCTGTCTATGTCTGGCTGACAGTACCTCCATCTTCTTCTTCTGGTGCTCGATGGCCTTCCTCTTCTCCTCCAGCTGCATGTGAAGCTGGACCAGCTCAGAAGCCAACAAGTTGGTGCCACCGTCCCCCCGCCCCCCCTGGGGCGAGGAGGGGCTCTGGTCCCTCTTCAGCCTCCAGGAGGTGGGCAGAGAGAGGGGCCCGCTGCACTCGGAGCCGTCTGGGGTGGTCCTTTGGGAGCTGGATGCGCTGGGTCGCAAGTCATGGTTGCTGCCAAAGCGCTGCTGGGCCTTGCGTTCAGCGAAGCTGGTCATGCGTATGCTGCCGCTGGCCAGGCTGCTGGCCTGGGAGTGGGTGCTGAGACAGGGGCTGGAGCGTCCACTACCACCATCATCCCCTTTATCCTTGTCCTCTTTCTCCTTCAGGTCCTCCTGCAGCTTGGCTGACTCTTCCTCCTCATCGAAGGCCTTCCTAGGCCTGGTTGGGTCCTTGGTGGTGAGAGCTTCATCCAGGTCCTCCTCATCAGCCTCGTCCAGGTCTGGCTCCAGGTCCTGACCAGGATTCTGGTTGTCACTGTCAGAGTGGAGGTAGAAGCCCCCAGGTGGCTCTCTGGAGGAGGGGTCCACACTACTGGTGACCAGGATTTTACAGGCTCCTTGTCCCTGGGGTGGCCCAGCCAATGAAGCTTCAGCAGACACGGCAAACTCACCACTAGAAGTGGGAGTAGAGGTCCGATTTAGGCTGGTGGGGATTTTTCTCCTGGCCGACGCCGCGAGTCCAGGCACCCCCTCTACTCTCCGGATGGACCCCGCTCCCCACGATCGCCCCACCTCTCCACTCTCCTCCTCCTTATTCAGGCATACAGACTTCTCTTTTGCCGATTTCAACACAGCAGGCATCAGTGGTTCTAAGTAAAAGCTATCCTTGGGCCTGGCCCCAGCAGTTGGCTGCGTCGCCTCGCCCTGACTGGGGAGAGCTGTTGACGCTTCAGTCCTCATCACCGACACAAGCTGCTCCTCCTCCTCCTCCATGTTGACGTTTCCCAGCAGGCCGTGGCCGTTGACTCGGCGGGGTGCAGGGCTGACTGGGGCGCGGCCTACCTGGGCGGGTCCGATCAGGGTGTGGCCCTGGGGGGTGAGACCCTGGTGTTTGGGGGTGAGGTTGGCTACGTTAGAGGCCAGGCTGTCTTTACTGATGGAGCGGGCCAGACTCACACTGTCCCCAGAGGCTATATCAGCGTCGCTGTCAGTGGCAGAGATACCAAACGTGTACGGGTTGAGCGTTGACATTGGCCTGGAGGGGGAAGAAAGAAAGAGTGAGACACCATACATCATGAATGTGATCAGCACAACATTAGAAACAAAGTTTGTAAAGGATAAGAAATCAGGTTATCTGGAGTTAAACAAAATAATCAAAATCGGAGATCCCCCGATTCTGATAAACATATGTATTATTAATTAAGAAAGGTGTTATTGTCATACTATACCTCTGTCTCTTGTCAGGCCAGGCCTGCACTGAACCTCGTGGCTGTCTGTTCTCCAAGGAGTTGGAGCGGTTTCTAATTCCTAGACACACACAGACAAAACATTGACCATACAGCTACCTATAATACACAATAGAAAAGGTATCTGATATTGAAATGTGCGCTGTAGTATTATTCCACTACAACACAAAGCTACACAACTAGAGAAAACCATCAGTATAACCAAAGTATAAATGTAATTTCTAAAATGTGCCTATGGATGGTTTTGGATTGTCTTCTATGGTAAATGGTAACTGTGGTGTTGTGTAGTGTGATGCCCTCACCTGATCCATCCTCTCCCTGTTGCTGCTTCTGTTGTCTCTGCCTCAGAGGGAGGAGTGGGTGGGAGGTGCTGAAGGCTGCAGCAGGACCTCCTTTAGTACTGTGAATCACACGCACACAAACCATTTCGATTACCTACCTAGTCAGTCTTTGGATGTTGTCTGCTGCTGTACTGCTAAAATTATATTTTTGCAGGATTACAGTGCATTCGGAAAGTATTTAGACCTATTGACATTTTCCACATTTTGTTTTGTTACAGACTTATTCTAAATTTGATTTAACACATTTTTCCCCTCATCAATTTACACACAATACCCCATAATGATACATCGAAGTATTCAGACCCTTTGCTATGAGACTCGAAATTGAGCTCAGGTGCATCCTGTTTCCATTGATCATCCTTGAGATGTTTCTACAACGTAATTGGAGTCCACCTGTGGTAAATTCAATTGATTTGACATGATTTAGAGCTGGCCGCCTGGCCAAACTGAGCAATCGGGGGAGAAGGGCCTTGGTCAGGGAGGTGACCAAGAACCCGATGGTCACTCTGACAGAGCTCCAGAGTTCTTCTTTGGAGATGGGAGAATCTTCCAGAAGGACAACCATCTCCTCAGCACTCCACCAATCAGGCGCTTATGGTAGAGTGGCCAGACGGAAGCCAATAAATGGAGCAAAGTACAGAGAGATCCTTAATGAAAACCTTCTCCAGAGCGCTCGGGGTCTCAGACTGGGGTGAAGATTCACCTTCCAACAGGACAACGACCCGAAGCACACAGCCAAGACAACGCAGGCGTGGGACAAGTGTCTGAATGTCCTTGAGAGACCCAGCCAGAGCCTGGCCTTGAACCCGATCTAATGTCTCTGGAGAGACCTGAAAATATCTGCGCATGCAGTGATGCTCCCCATCCAACCTGACAAAGCTTGAGAGGATCTGCAGAGAGGAATGGGAAACTCCCCAAATACAGGTGTGCTTGTAGCGTCACCCAAGAATACTCAAGGCTGTAATCGCTGACAAAGGTGCTTCAACAAAGTACTGAGTAAAGGGTCTGAATACTTATGTAAATGTGATTTCAGTTTATTTGTAATTATTTGCAAACATTTCTAAACCTGTCTTTTGCTTTGTTATTATGGGGTATTGTGATTGAGGGAAAAAACAATTTAGAATAAGGCTGTAATGTAACAATGTGGAAAAAGTCAAGGGGTCTGAATACTTTCCAAAGGCACTGTATATCCTTTCCTAGACTATGTGAATTCATTGAGGTCTTATGTGATTCATTCAGGTCTTAAGTACACGGACAGTTTAAGGGATTAGCCCCTCTTACACCTTCGGTAAAGCAGATTGACCCACATTTCCTAGAACATTATCGGTTTAGCTGTCTCTTATTGCTCGCATTTTTAAAGGTCCAATGTTTTATCTCAATATAAAATCTCAATATAAAATCATTTCTGGGTAACAATTAAGTACCTTACTGTGATTGTTTTCAATTAAAATGGTCAAAAGATGTGTCTTAATAAAGGACAATTTCTTAGGCAAAAATGTTGCTAGGACTGTCTGGGGGTGGTCTGAGTGGGAAGGGGAAAACTTAAAATGAGCTGTTATTAGCAGAGAGGTTTGGAACTCTCTTATTGGTCTATTAACTAATTTACTGCATGGTGATGTCACCATGGATAACCACAACTCCATCCCACCAAAACAGGCTGAAATTTCAGGTTCCCTTTTCAAACAGTTCTTCTTACACTAAAAGTAAACAGACATCAGGAAGAGACACCCTATAACCACTCACCTCTCCACACAGATAATCAACCCATCAGTCAGTTGACTCTAGTCTTTGATAATCTGACCTACTGTCCCTTTAATCCTAATATTTTACCCTCCCACAGTTCAACCAACAAACACGATACACAATGTTCACGCAATATGTTTTCTTCAACGCTGGAATGATTGTGGAACATAAATTAACTAATATCGATAAACACAGTGGAGAAAGTGAGGGCAAAAATTAGAAGGGCCAGCAAATGCATGTGAAAGGTGAGAGGAAACAATGTCATATTTTCCAAAATTGCTATATGGGAAACACAGGTTGATGAAATATGAAATGAGAAGGGTGGAGAGAGAGGAAGGAGAGACTTACAGAGGGTCAGAGTCTTCAGCAGGGTGCAGGAAGTACCTGTTGGAGACATCAGGGCTGCTCTGGGCAGAGACAGACAGAGAGGCCTCGGTGATGCCAGGGGTCACCTGGAAGCTACGCTTGGTGGCGTTGGAGATGGGCACTGAGGGGCGGGCACTCTTCGGCTGAGCCATGGCTCGGGCTGTTGTGAGAGGAGGGGAGAGGCATCAATCAAAACAGCGGTGGGTTGGTAAGGAGTTGAGAATATTATAAATTGTCTCATTGAAACTGCAGCTGCTTATTTTCATTCCCAGTCAAGTTCTGTCTAAATGTATTATGTTAAGATCAGCTAAATCTGCAAGTCAACGTACATAACAGACTATTGAAAATTCCAAGGGGATTACCTACAAATGTGCAATGAAAAGTTATGGGAATTACAGTAATACATTTTTTTTTAAAGACCATTGACACTTCAGTTTAACCAAATCATTTTCTAGAAGTAAGAAACCATTAATACTGTTCTTCCTCATCTTACATCTTGATCCACCCATTTGTAACTACCCTCCCTGCGCATACAAATACAACATACTGCACAGTACATCACTATACCTCAACTAGGCTTTGGCGGTACACCGTATACTGGGGTATTTTGAAATACCAATGGTTTGATTCTCAATATCATAGAGATAGATAAGATAGATAGATATAGGATTTGGGGCCCCCTGAAGCTTAAGGGGTGCGTGCTACGCCACTGATTAAAAATATAGGTTCACCACTTAAGATGTGCCAAATAAATGATCTCAAGCTCATTGCTCCAGCTATGCGTTTGGTTTGCTAACTTGCTAGCTAGGTAGCTCCCTTGCACGATCAAGCATATTGGTTACAGCAGACACACCCACCCAATCCCCAACTGAACCAGATGCAGAGCAGATGATGCTCACCATCTTTGAACTCCTCAGTCCTGGGTTGGACAAACTCTGGCTTGACTGTCTCAAACCACCAGAAGAACTCCGCAATGAACACCATCACATTGTGCTGTAGGGAGAGAATAGGGACCATGTTAGACAACAGACCTATAGCCTAATGCCCTGGCAGCTAGCTATCCGTGGCTAGCTTAGCCTCGCACAATGACCTTGCCTTTCTCCCATGAGAGATTAGGTACTGTCGCCCTAACAACTAATATTTTGTGGGCTAGCAGAGTACTGTTGTGAGTATGTTATCAAATCCCAGAAGTAGTTTGGTACATGCAACAGCTCATAAATGCTAAGATATGGAATATTTACCTTGAGCACCAGTGGAGAGTAGAGCATATCTTCTATTGTTAGGTAAAAGCTCTTGTTGAGATACTCGTTGGCAAACTCCTTGAGCAGCTGGATGTTATACAGACTGTCAGCTATGGAGGTCACCTCCTTCAGGCATATATCTGATAGGAGACAGACAGGTCAAAAGGTCAGGATGGAGCTGAAAGACCTGCTGCTTAGATATCACATAGAAGGAGCACAGGATTACAGTAAGATAACACCAGTTTGCCGTGGTCTATTTCAATTTTAAATCAGATGAAAGACATTCGTGATTTCTTAGTTCAATCAAGGCCTTCTAACTAGGCCTAACCAGGGAAACAAATTGCATAGGCTTCCTCTTCCCATCAAAGTCATTCAACATATCTAATGATTAGCCTAAGTTTGTTGAGTGGGATGGCGTCCATGTCCTACCGTCAAGCTTCATGAGGTTGGGGCAGTAGTAGTGGACCACGGTGAGGAGCGCGGCTCCATCACACACATCCCTCATCAGGTCCTCCAGTAGGGGGAAGAAGGGCAACTGGCGCCCTGACGTGTGCTCCCTGCGGTACCGTACCTGACCACCAGGGGGAGGGAGAGAGTCAGCCCATCTCTATGGCTTAAGCCCCTCTGAGTTATTATAGTCCTACCATACAGCCTAGGGCTTATTCAGTGGATGGCAATGTTTATAAGGTTGCAGATAGGAATGTAATGACAAAAGGCAGACGGTTCCCTATTGAATAAAACAGAATCATGTCCGGTCTAGACAATGCATTTCTATCGGAATTCATTCAGTGGCACTCCCTGAATAAGCCCCAATCTGTCTGTGTGAGGGTGGAGATGGGTGGAGTGGTCCTTCATAGAGCAGTGACATGGTATCCATGGTTGGTCTGCCACCAACCCTCAAAAACCTCTCTGTGAATGCAGTGTGAATCCCCACAGTCTCTGTGAATCCCCACAGTCAAACCAGGCCACTAGTATACAGAAGAGGGTCACATGAGAATCACTGGCCCACTTCTGTTGGCTAACTGTGTGGTGTAAAAAATAAAAAAACTGAACTAGCCTATTGTATTCATCAATGCTCTAGTCTACTGGCCAGGACTAGCTGAACAGCCTGAACCACATTAACTTAATGATTAATCAAACTAAACTCCAACCATCAACCAAATACAAGGACTACAGAATTAATTTGTGATAAGAGATACTAAATGGATCTCAATCCATAGGCCTCCCAGTCTAATCACAACTTGGCCACAGTAGTAGCAAATAAAATAACCCATCCTGCAATCTGAATATACAAATCTTAAATTATTCCAAGTGTAACTACCATAAAAACAACACACTAATCTTTAATTGGGAAGTAGCTCATTCTACATGGGTAGGCCTCACTAGAGTGACAAGTCAGAGAAAAAGATCAACTAGAAGGTTCCAGATCTCTAGGGAGGCAGGGACATCTACAGTAAGGAGGACTGCTGCAGGTGTACTACCACTGTGGAGAGCTCCAGCTCCTCTGGCTCCAGCATGCAGTGGGCCAGGGAGTGCATGAAATCAGACTGAGTCGCACAGACAGCAGAGTGTACAAAGGAGACCGCGGGCAGAGCAGAGAGACACCGTGAGAGGCCAGGGAGAGACCACATGGGTACAGCAGACAGAGAGAGCATAGGAGGGGTGGGCATGGTAAAGGTTGTGGGCACAGGTGGAAATGGCATCAATATCTCAGCGCATGAGCAAAGGAAAACAAGGGCTGAGCGATGGATACATGGCTCTCGCTCACTCAAGACACTTACACATTTTCTGTTTTTCCACACTCACTCACACACACACACATCTTTCTCTCTTGTCCACACGCCATGACTCCACAGTTTGCAGCAGCTTGAAATGAAAGGCAAAAAACATTGTTCACCCAAAATATACATTGTCACCAAATATCCAAAACCACCAGACTAGACAAGTGTGTGACATTCTCAACTAAAAAATGGAATAACCAAAAACACCAGCCTTCTCCCACTGGCTGGCTGACTCACTGGCTACAAGCAGCACAGAAAGGGCTTGGATGAGCCATGGTGGTGTGGTGCGTGTGCACATAGACACAGAACTATGCGTGCAAAAGGGAGGAGAGGGGGGACTATTAGCAGCCAACTTACAGGTACTAGTTTCCAATACCATTTGGAGGGAGACTATCCAAGTAGCAGGAGAGAGGGGAGGGGGGAGGAGGGAGGAGACAGACAGGAAGAATAGGAGCAGAAAGGTCAAAGGTCAGACAGGATTGGATCTGCTTCTGGGTTAAGGGTTAAGAGAACAGAGGTCAATCAGGGTTCAACCCCAAATGGTAGTAGACAAAGAGCTATGTTGACTTGAACCAGGTCTTTCTTGAAAAATAGATATGGTCGATGAGACTAACCTGCAAAAATACAAATAAATTGGTTTTACAACAGCAATTATTCTTGGAATGTGTCCTGGATGTATAGACTGCAGTATAGAGACGGAAGATGCATCAAGAGCAGCAAGCTCCATGGGAGCCATTTTGGCTCTAGCGCTTCAGTTTCCTTGTCTATCTATGGTAGTGCCATGAGAGCGCTGTGCTGCTCCAGCCTTACCTTCTGGTGATTGGGAGACTCCAGCGGGTGATGCTTGACTTTAAGCTCTCTCTCTGTGATCTCCCTCATCTTCAGGTTCACCTGCAACAAAAGCAACATCCACTCTTAGTTCTTAAAGTGCTATTTTCTGAATGTCTCTTGCTGATAGACAACTAAAATAAGAACCTGTACGTTAAAACACACAGACACCTCCACTCTTGTAATATTGTGTGTGTGGTAAATACATGTTTGTGTATTCCCCACCATACCTTGTTGATCCAGAATACCATGGCGTCCTCCAGGTCAAAGGGCAGCTCCTTGGAGGCGCTGAAGGTGGAGAAGCGTTTAACGCAGGCCACCACCTTCTCTATGCTGATCATCTCCACCGTGTAGGCCATCATCAGGGCATCAACCATCGGCATGTGGGCACTCTGGAGGAGGGAAACGATGGCACAGATTAGATCAGAAAACACACACGCTGTGTAAAGGTAGGTCATCGTAGGGGCATGTGGGAACTCTGGTAGATGGAGTGGGAGCGAGGGATACATAGGTGTAGGTTGGTTCCGAAAACACCATGTTATTGATCAATCATGGGATAGGTCAGTTCAGAAAACAGTAGGGTATTGATCAATCATGGGATAGGTCAGTTCAGAAAACAGTAGGGTATTGATCAATCATGGGTATGTTGGCATTGTGTGGGGGCAGGTTCGAGCCAGAACAACAATCACGTCACGCCAAAATCGGGGCATCGACTTTGGGCACAGGGCACTCAGTGTGTGGAACCACATAGTAACCAAAAACATGTTAAATAAAAATCTATTTTATATTTCAGATTCTTCAAAGTAGCCACCATTTGCCTTGATGACAGCTTTACACACATTTTACATTCAATCAACCAGCTTCACCTGGATTGCTTTTCCAATAGTCTTGAAGGAATTCCCACATATGCTGAGCACTTGTTTTTCCTTCACTCTGCAGTCCAACTCATCCCAAACCATCTCAATTGGATTGAGGTCAGGTGATTGTGGAGGCCAGATCATCTGATGCAGCACTCCATCACTCTCCTTCTTGGTCAAATAGCCCTTACACAGCCCGGGAGGTGTGCTGGGTCATTGTCCTGTTGAAAAACAAATCCCACTAACGCTATCAAATCTTGTTTTGGCTATCACTGCAGAATGCTGTGGTAGCCATGTTGTTTAAGTGTGTCTTGAATTCTAAATGAATCACTGACAGTGACACCAGCAAAACACCCCCACACCATCACACCTCCTACATGCTTCACGGTGGGAAACGCACATGCAGAGTAGGTGAAAGGATGATCTCTGTGTCTCAAAGACACGGCGGTTAGAACCAAAAATCTCAAATTTGGACACATTTCACCGGTCTAATGTCCATTGCACTTCTTATTGGTGTCCTTTAGTAGTACGTGTAATTTAGTAGTTGTAGGTATTCACTATTATTCTACAATGTAAAAAAGAAAATAAAAAAACTCTGGAATGAGTAGGTGTCCAAACTTTTGACTGGTACTGTAAGCATTCAGACCCTTTACTCAGTACTTTGTTGAAGCACCTTTGGCAGAGATTACAGCCTCGAGTCTTCTTGGGTATGATGCTACAAGCTTGGCACACCTGTATTTGGGGAGTTTCTCCCATTCCTCTCTGCAGATCCTCTCAAGCTCTCAAGTTGGATGGGGAGCGTCGCTGCACAGCTATTTTCAAGTCTCTCCAGAGATGTTCAGGCTCTGGCTGAGCCACTCAAGGACATTCAGAGACTTGTACCGAAGTCATGCCTGCGTTACCATGGCTGTGTGCTTGAGGTCATTGTCCTGTTGGAAGGTAAACCATCGCCCCTGTCTGAGGTCCTAAGTGCTCTGGTGTAGGTTATCATCAAGGATCTCTGTACTTTGCTCTGTTCATCTTTCCCTCGATCCTGACTAGTCACCATAGGGACGGTATAGGCCAGGTGATGAGCAGTACCTGGTTTCCTCCAGGCATGACGCTTGTCTTTCAGGCCAAAGAGTTCCATCTTGGTTTCATCAGACCCGAGAATAATGTTTCTCATGGTCAGAGTCCTTTAGGTGCCTTTTGGCAAACTCCAAGCGGGCTGTCATGTGCCTTTTACTGAAGGAGTGGCTTCCGTCTGGCCACTCTACCATAAAAGCCTGATTGGTGGAGTGCTGCAGAGATGGTTGTCCTTCTGGAAAGTTCTCCCCATCTCCACAAAGGAACTCTGTCAGTGACCATCGGGTTCTTGGGCCATTCTCCCCGGATTGCTCAGTTTTGCCGGACGGCCAGCTCTTGGAAGAGTCTTGGTGGTTATTCTAGATTTTTTTTGTCGTTCAGTTTATTATTATTTTGTTTGTTGTGTAGTACATTTGTTTTTATTTTCTTTATTCATTTTTTTTCCTGTGAAGCACATTGTGTTGCATTCCATGTCTGAAATGTGCTCTATAAATAAAATGTGATTTTATTTAACAATATGGAGCGTGGCACTCGGTAATGTTTTGTATTTGCCCCAAACAACACTGTATTCCGAACAAAAAGTGCAGTACTACTTTAGTGCCTTGTTGCAAAAAGAATATATGTTTTGGAATATTTCTGTACAGGTTTCCTTCTTTTCCCTGTCAATCAGTTAAGTATTTTGGAGTAACTACAATGTTATTGATTCATCCTCAGGACCCTGTATATAAACATAAAAAAACATTGAGTCAAATAATAATACTAGCAAAAACAGCATAGCCTAACTGTCATGTGCTAGTGTTAGGAGACAATGAATACGCCAGACACACAAAACCAACAATCCCCTTCCCCAGACCTGTCTGAAAGAAAGGAACCCAGGAGAGTATGGATGAACTACTACTGTTATATTGCCCCAAGCTGACTTTCAAGTCTCCCGTCTCTCTCCCCCTCACACAGACAATGCACTTCCTCCAACCCGTCGGAGTAGACCCAGGAAATGGTGCACTGTTGTTTTATTAGCCCCAGCTGCTAGGCAGCAGGAGTCAAACAGGAGGCAGAGCACTGAGCAGGTATCACTCTCTATCTAATTTGAATTGTCACTTACACATTTGCAGATGCTATCGCTAGGGATGCAGTGGTATGACATTTTGGGCCGATACAGATAGATATTTTCTTTGCCTGCCTGCCTGCCTGCCGCCCCCCCCCCCCAAAAAAGCAGCCTCAAGCATTCTCGTGCAGTTAAATAGTTGAAACACACAAACCAAAAAGTTATTTGTTAGCATTTACACATGTCCCCATTACTAGTAAACATAATCAAAAACCTATCTTTCACTTACTTGCTGTGCTGTTTCATTGTTCTTTTGTTCATTCGCAACCAGGATTTCATCATACATGTCAAGCAGGGAAGATTCAGCTCTGTCTGTCCATGGCCTCTCTTCCTCATTGCGCACTATCACTGTCCGTTTACATCTTGTCCAGCTGTGTCTAACATTTCACGTAAACCCTGTTTCTTGTCTGCATCGAAGTAGCAGGCAAGGTGGCGACACAGTAAAGAGGCTAAGAGAGAATGCCACTGACTGGCTTGTTCTCCCAGCCTCTGGTACAGTACTTTTCCAAGTTAACCCGATGGTCTGTTTGCATTTTTCTTGAGCAGGTGTTTCAATGCCATGACAGAGGATATCGCGTCTGCTGCAGATGCAGTTGAGCTTATTTCTCGAGTCAGTTGTTCAAATGGCAGTAGAAGTGTGTTCATGTTTCAAACATGTTCTCAAATGCCATTGAAATGGCAACAGCGGTAAGAGAACCAGCACATTCTTGAGCATGCAATACAGCTTTCCTCAGTACAAAATCCTTGTCGACCCACTGTACCGTCAGACTCTGCATGCTCATGGGGCTGACATCGCTGGTCCAAATGTCAGTCGTGACGCTCTCAATTAGAGGTCGACCAATTAGAGGTCGCCGATACCGATTATTGGAGGACCAAAAAAAGCCGATACCGATTAAATCAGACAATGTTTTTTTCTTCTTTGTTTTCTTTGTAATAATGACAATTACAACAATACTGAATGAACACTTATTTTAACTTAATATAATACATCAATAAAATACATTTAGCCTCAAATAAATAATGAAACATGCTCAATTTGGTTTAAATAACGCAAAAACAAAGTGTTGGAGAAGAAAGTAAAAGTGCAATATGTGCAATGTAAAAAAGCTAACGTTTCAGTTCCTTGCTCAGAACATGAGAACATATGATAGCTGGTGGTTCCTTTTAACATGAGTCATCAATACTCCCAGGCAAGATGTTTCAAGTTGTAGTTATTACAGGAATTATAGGACTATTTCTCTCTATACCGTTTGTATTTCATTAACCTTAGACTATTGGATGTTCTTACAGGCACTTTAGTATTGCCAGTGTAACGGTATAGCTTCCGTCCCTCTCCTCGCCCCTACCTGGGCTCGAACCAGGAACACATTGACAACAGCCACCCTCGAAGCATCGTTACCCATCGCTCCAGAAAAGCCACGGCCCTTGCAGAGCAAGGGGAACAACTACTTCAAGGTCTCAGAGTGAGTGACGTCACCGATTGAAACGCTATTAGCGAGCACGCCGCTAACTATCTAGCCATTTCACATCGGTTACACCAGCCCAATCTCGGGAATTGATAGGCTTGAAGTCATAAACAGCTCAATGCTTGATGCACAAGGGAAGAGCTGCTGGCAAACGCACAAAAGTGCTGTTTGAATGAATGCTTACGAGCCTGCTGCTGCCTCCACCGCTCAGTCAGACTGCTCTATCAAATCATAGACTTAATTATAACATAACACACAGAAATACAATCCTTAGGTCATTAATATGGCCAAATCCGGAAACTATCATTTCGAAAACAAAACGTTTATTCTTTCAGTGAAATACGGAACCGTTCCGAATTTTATCTAACGGATGGCATCCATAAGTCTAAATATTCCTGTTACATTGCACAGCCTTCAATGTTATGTCATAATTATGTAAAATTCTGGCAAATTAGTTCGCAATGAGCCAGGCTGCCCAAACTGTTGCAAATTCCCTGACTCTGCGTGCAATGAACGCAAGAGAAGTGACACCATTTCCCTAGTTTAATATTGCCTGCTAACACAAATTTATTTTAACTAAATATGCAGGTTTAAATATATATACTTCTATGTATTGATTTTAAGAAAGGCATTGATGTTTATGGTTAGGTACATTTGTGCAACGATTGTGCTTTTGTTAAATCATCCCCCGTTTGGCAAAGTTGTGAAGTTCTTTGTCTTTGTTCTTTGTTAGGAAGAAATAGTCTTCACACAGTTCGCAACGAGCCAGGTGGCCCAAACTGCTGCATATACCCTGACTCTGTTGCACAGAACGCAAGTGACACAATTTCCCTAGTTAAAAGAAATTCATGTTAGCAGGCAATATAAACTAAACATGCAGGTTTAAAAATATATACTTGTGTATTGATTTTAACGAAGGCGTTGATGTTTATGGTTAGGTACACATTGGTGCAACGACAGTGCTTTTTTCGCGAATGTGCTTGTTAAATCACCCGTTTGGGGAAGTAGGCTGTGATTCAATGATAAATTAATAGCCACTGCATCGATTATATGCAACACAGGACAAGCTGGATAAACATGTAATATCATCAACCATGTGTATTTAACTAGTGTTTATGTTAATTAAGATTGATTGTTTTTTATAAGATACGTTTAATGCTAGCTAGAACCTTACCTTGGCTCCTTGCTACACTCGCATAACAGGTCAGCCTGCCACGCAGTCTCCTCGTGGAGTGCAATGTAATCGGCCATGATCGGTGTCCAAAAATGCAGATTACCGATTGTTATGAAAACTTGAAATCGGCCCTAATTAAATTGGCCATTCCGATTAATTGGTCGACCTCTACTCTCAATGGTAAATCTGTAGAAGCGAGGGTCTGTGGGGCCAAGCTAAATTTCTTCAGCCTCCTCACACACGAGAGCCCAGGGGCTGCACATGAGGAGTCGCGGAAGAACACTGGTGTTGCCATGGAAACACCTCCTTGCCAACTCAGCCACCAGGGGGTTCTCAACCCTTACACAGACCTGCCTAGTCTATCAAAGACCAGCAGTTCTCTCTGGTCAGAAGGATTTCAGACTTTCATAAGCATGTGTGTCTGGTTGCTTACATAGCACCTTGGTTGAATTATCAACCTAGACTTAGAGACACACACTTGACTAGTCACTCACCAGAACGAAGCTGCCTCAGCTACAACGTGTGTCTGTCTCCGTGACAATGACCGGATAGAATGTTTAAACGCTGCCAAACACCGGTGTTGGTACTCTAAGTGCTTTCAGAGAAACATATTATTGGATCTCTTATGAAATACTGGTGTAAATGTATTCAATTCAACATAACATGCATGGAGGGAGTGGTGTTCATTCCACAAAGCTAGTTGGAGATGTTGCTATGGGTCAGTAGTCCAAATCTGTGTTTCCTGACCTGATAGACATCTACAGGGTGACTCGTGTCAAAACATACACCTTCCTGTGCCATCTCAGGAATTAAATCGAGACCTCAGAGAAGTACAAGCCCAATAAAAAAAATACCAGTCACAGATTTTAAAAGTCATAAAGGAGAAGCTTTGTGCTTCATGAGAGCTAGGCTACATGAGCTAATGGAGACAGAATAGAGCGCTGAAATGTTCAATCAATCATTATGCAACTGCTGCACCAGACTTTCCATATTGACTAGTCAACATGGAAAATGGTCCTGTTAGGGACAAGGGTACACTACAGTAGAGTGGAAAAGGTAGTGCAGGACAGATGGAACCCCACTGGGTCATTTAGCTCATATTAGGCCTAACTCAACACTGCTCTCTCCTCTCACCATGGAGAGGCCTGTTAGCCTTTCTCCATCCAGCTGTGAGAAAATTATTATCAAACGAGATCAACTGAATCAGTGTTCACCTAAAGAATCAGAATGGGCCAAAAGCTTTGTTGTGAATGCACAAGGAATAGGCAATGACTTTATATGGACATGAACCCGGGAAAAATTTGAATCACCAAGGTAGCTAAAGATAAGGAAGCAGCCAAATTGTATGGAACTAATTAAATAGGTTAAACAAATGAAGAACATGTAAATTACTCTAAACCGGAATGTTATGATGAGAAAGTTACTGTCAACAACAAAAGACTAGAGGTCAAAGGCTGTTTGCCAAGATCTAGTAGATGAGGTATTCCAGTGTTAGAGGGTTAGGGCTGTAGAGAGATGCCATCGTTTGATAGAGAGAAGAGAACAATGGCTACTTTCATTGGATAAATCACAAGAGATAAGAGAAGGCCTACAGCAGGAAGGGATACTGATACAGGCAATACTGGCCCCTGTAACATTTCCAAACTCCTTTCCCTCTCCCTCACATTGCCTTGGCCAGCTTGACGTCTATATAAAAAGGCCATTGTACCTACACAAAGATTTACCAAACAGAAGTCGGAGGTTGTTGACTTCGCTCATCCTTGGCCATGTTAAAAATGCAACACTGCACCAGCAGAAAGGCAGTGTGTGCTTTTCTGACTTGATTTATATCCGTTTTTGCACAGGGGCTAATTCATTTGAACAACTTCTCTCGCCCACAAATCATGAACAGCCTCTGGCAAAGACTCCCACAAACAACATGGATCGCCTACCAAATCAGTCCCAACGCCCCAAACAGGGAGCTCCTAGTCTGTGATGAAGAGGCCATTGGGTGCATCTCAATCGCTTCTTGTCCATAATCTGTACTCATGTGAGGCATCCACCATATTGCTTTTCTCTCTCCAATGTTTTCAGTGCAGATTAAGGAGAGGAGACAATGAGAAATACTTGAACCACTTAAAGGTCGACATTGGCCAAAAATGCAAAAATAACAGCTTTAAACTGTATAACTGACAAACGTACCATTATACCATGAAACGTAATTATATTGTTTTAAAAAATGGATGCATAAGATGTTTTTGCTACAGAAGTGCAATTTCTTACCGATCAAAACAGATCCCGTCCAAAAACAAATCCTGAGAAATGACATCAACACATGCTGGAACAGTTATTGTGCACTACTACGTCAGTCGCGGTGCACATGACTAGAATGACACGTCGATGAACCAAAGGCAAACCCCCTTTCTGTTTGAAAATTCCAAAAGGAGGCAGAGTTGGACTGTTCTTCATGCCCAAAGTCGACCTTTAAGACTATTGAGATGCTGCCATTACCTTCTGAACAGTAGGCCTATTTCACCCTTCCTACACACACTACCACTCACCATTTTGATGGGCACACAGGCGAGGTCGGCCTCTGTGACTGGCGTGTCATCACTCTCCATGACATAGATCCCTTTACGGCTCAGGGCCTGGATAACTGACAGGTGTGACTGCAGCGAGGCGGCCTGGTCCGTCTTTAGGATGAGGGCACACACACGGCAGTAGAGCTCACAGGACAGCAGCAGGTGGAGGACGGGGGGCTTGATGTGCTCTTGCTCATACTGGTCTGTGTAGAATGGGTCCCGCAGGTCCTCTGGGATGTGGTCTGGAGGGGAAGAGGCATGGTTAGTTATGTTGTAAAAGACTGGTTGGGTTCCAATTCTTCCATCTATTTGTATGGCAACCTGCATGAAAATATTTGGTTGCTATTGGTTTCAATGGAATATTTTGGTGGGCGCAGCCCTTTGCCTACTTCAGGAATAATCTAGGGGAAACACTGCTGTGATGACTAAGATGCATAGGGCTATATACACAAGAGTCTAATGTTTCATGGATAGCCAAATGTGAAATTAATTTTTTACTTTGAAAACTCCACAAGTTGTCTCTGTAGTTAAGCAACTGAGGGAATATCAAACCTTTCAACAATGAAAGGGAACGTGACAACTGCAACTGCTCACTGTGTAAAAATACACTGCTCAAAAAAATAAAGGGAACACTAAAATAACACATCCTAGATCTGAATGAATGAAATATTCTAATTAAATACATTTATTTTACATAGTTGAATGTGCTGACAACAAAATCACACAAAAATGATCAATGGAAATAAAATGTATCAAACCATGGAGGTCTGGATTTGGAGTCACACTCAAAATTAAAGTGGAAAACCACACTACAGGCTGATCCAACTTTGATGTAATGTCCTTAAAACAAGTCAAAATGAGGCTCAGTAGTGTGTGTGGCCTCCACGTGCCTGTATGACCTCCCTACAACGCCAGGGCATGCTCCTGATGAGGTGGCGGATGGTCTCCTGAGGGATCTCTTCCCAGACCTGGACTAAAGCATCCACCAACTCCTGGACAGTCTGTGGTGCAACGTGGCATTGGTGGATGGAGCGAGACATGATGTGCCAGATGTGCTCAATTGGATTCAGGTCTGGGGAACAGTCCATAGCATCAATGCCTTCCTCTTGCAGAAACTGCTGACACACTCCAGCCACATGAGGTCTAGCATTGTCTTGCATTAGGAGGAACCCAGGGCCAACCGCACCAGCATATGGTCTCACAAGGGGTCTGAGGATCTCATCTCCTTACCTAATGGCAGTCAGGCTACCTCTGGCGAGCACATGGAGGGCTGTGCAGCCCCCCAAAGAAATGCCACCACACACCACGACTGACCCACCGCCAAACCGGTCATGCTGGAGAATGTTGCAGGCAGCAGAACGTTCTCCATGGCGTCTCCAGACCCCCACCTGTGGACGTCGGGCCCTCATAACACCCTCATGGAGTCGGTTTCTGACCGTTTGAGCAGACACGCACATGTGGCCTGCTGGAGGTTATTTTGCAGGGCTCTGGCAGTGCTCCTCCTGCTCCTCCTTGCACAAAGGCGGCGGTAGCGGTCCTGCTGCTGGGTTGTTGCCCTCCTACGGCCTCCTCCACGTCTACTGATGTACTGGCATGTCTCCTGGTAGCACCTCCATGCTCTGGACACTACGCTGACGACACAGCAAACCTTCTTGCCACAGCTCGCATTGATGCTCCATCCTGGATGAGCTGCACTACCTGAGCCACTTGTGTGGGTTGTAGACTCTGTCTCAAGCTACCACTCGAGTGAAAGCACCGCCTGCATTCAAAAGTGACCAAAACATCAGCCAGGAAGCATAGGAACTGAGAAGTGGTCTGTGGTCACCACCTGCAGAAGCACTCCTTTATTGGGGGTGTCTTGCTAATTGCCTATAATTTTCACCTGTTGTCTATTCCATTTGCACAACAGCATGTGAAATGTTTTGTCAATCAGTGTTGCTTCCTAAGTGGACAGTTTGATTTCACAGAAGTGTGATTGACTTAGAGTTACATTGTGTTGTTTAAGTGTTCCCTTTATTTTTTTGAGCAGTGTACTTTGGTGTATGTGGCCACCCCTTAATTTGTGGATTTGGTTATTTCAGCCACATCCATTGCTGACAGGTGTATAACAATCGAGCACACAGCCATGCAATCTCCATAGACAAACATTGGCAGTAGAATGGCCTTACTGAGGAGCTCCAGTGACTTTCAAAATGGCACCGTCATAGGCTGACACCTTTCCAACAAGACAGTTCGTCAAATTTCTACCCTGCTAGAGCTGCAACGGTAAAACTGTAAGTGCTGTTATTGTGACGCGGAAACTTCTAGGAGCAACAACAGATCAGCCACAAAGTGGAAAGCCACACAAGCTCACAGAACGGAACAGCCGAGTGCTGAAGCGCGTAAAAAAATATTCTGTCCTCAGTTGCAACACTCAGTGCCGAGTTCCAAGCTGCCTCTGGAAGCAACGTCAGCACAGGAACTGTTCATCGGAGGCTTCATGAAATGGGTTTACATGGCCGAGCAGTTGCATATAAGCCTAGGATCACCACGCGCATTGCAAAGCATCAGCTGCAGTGGTGTAAAGCTCACTGCAATTGGACTCTGGAGCAGTGGAAACGCGTTCTCTGGAGTGATGAATCACGCTTCCCAATCTGGCAGTCTAACGGAAGAATCTGGGTTTGGGATGCCAGGAGAATGCTACCTGCCCGAATGCATAGTGCCACCTGTAAAGTTTGGTGGAAGAGGAATAATGATCCGGACTAGGCCCCTTAGCTCCAGTTAAAGGAAATCTTAATGCTACAATATACAATGACATTCTAGGTGTTTCCAACTTTGTGGCAACAGTTTGGGAGAGGCCCTTTCCCGTTTCCTCATGACAATGCCCCCCCCCGGGCACAAAGCAAGGTCCATACAAAAATGGTTTGTCGAGATCGGTGTGGAGAACTTGACTGGCCTGCATAGAGCCCTGACCTCAACCCCATTCAGATGAATTGGAACGCCAACTGCGGACAAGGCCTAATCGCCCAACATCAGTGCCCGACCTCACTAATGCTTGTGGCTGAATGGAAGCAAGTCCCTGTAGCATTGTTCCAACATCTAGTTGAAAGCCTTCCCAAAAGAGTGGAGGCTGTTATAGCAACAAAGGGCCGACCAACTCCATATTAACACCCATGATTTTGGAATGATATGTTCGACAAGCGGGCGTCCACATACCTTTAGCCATTTAGCGGATTTGTTCTGCAAGGAGGGCTCAGTTTACTCAGTGTAAATATAGTCACGGCTTGGGACCTATATTTCCACTCAGGAGTTCCACTCAGAAACAGATGGGCTACAGTAACACTAATGAGAGCAGAGCTGGGTTCTCCGGTTGTTCTAGTCTGCAACAAAGCCTTTCTAGTTTCCACCACAGAGGAGGAAAACAAACACTGATCTAGGAGTTATCCTAGTCTACTTTGCATTTGCAATGACTTAAAAACCCACCATATTAGGCTAAATGACTCCAGTGTTGAAGGATAGGAATCCAATCATGATAATTGATGTCTGTTGATGTCATACTCTGGTCATCTAATAGGAAACATGTGCATACAATCCATGTCTTTGAGCTTAAAGCAGTAAAGCGTAGGCATAAAACAGAAAATGCAAGCCCATGCACTCTCTCAGAAAGGTGTGATGTTCTTCAAGGCAAAAATAACCCTGATGAACTCCATTATTCAGACAGCTCGCGCTCAGTTGTGGCTGTGAGGCTGAGCTAACAGAACTCCATCTATATCTAAACTCCTACATCTGCGTGTTATGACACCCTCCCAGCTCCAGTCCCAGCCATGACTGACGGCATAGAGGCAGAGCCTAAATCCGATCCTAAGGGATCGGATCGTCAGCATTCTCCCATCCAACCACACTAACAGGAAGACATACAGGTTGAGGCAAGCAGAGCTCTCCTTGAACCAGTCATAACAATATTGTTATTTTATTTATTTTACCTTTATTTAACTAGGCAAGTCAGTTAAGAACAAATTCTTATTTTCAATGACGGCCTAGGAACAGTGGGTTAACTGCCTGTTCAGGGGCAGAACGACAGATTTGTACCTTGTCAGCTCCGGTTACTAGTCCAAATCTCTAACCACTAGGCTACCCTGCCGCCCCGTTATGAGAAGTAGGGATGTATGGATAATACACCTGGGACTGTATAACAACGTGTGATTCCTGTAGAGGAGTGTGTCTGGGCATTACAACAGATTCAATAATAATCATGTTATTGTATAACAGTCAGTCATTCCAAGAGATATGCGTGTGAGGGATGCACTTTATTTAATGCATTGAGTGAAAACAAAAGGGGTCTGGCCTGGCTGGGACCCGGATGGGTCTTCATGTTTGACTTCCCCCTGGAGACGCTGATACTGTGTGGCAGCAGCTTCCCCTCTCCTACCCCCTCTGCACAGTGGGCTGGGATAGCCAACTACTGGGACAGGGAGAGGGCTCTGCATGGTAAACACCCTTTCGCTCCATTGCCAGGACCAGCTGTAGTGCATCCCCCAATCACCATCAGACCATCAGAGCAGAACACCAGCTTTCCCCAACGGGTGGCATTCTGACTGGATGGCTGGCCGCTGGTATGAGGAGCTGTGCCAGCCATGTTCTGTCTGTGTCGGCACTGGGCTGGATACAAACTCAGAGGCGGGAGCCATCACAAAGCCCCGACCTCATCCTATAGAAAAAGTGTGGGCGGAACTGGAAAATGTGCGAGCAAGGAGGCCTACAAACCTGACTCAGTTACACCAGCTCTGTCAGGAGGAATGGGCCAACTTATTGTGGGAAGCTTGTGGAAAGCTACCCGAAACGTTTGACCCAAATTAAACAATTTAAAGGCAATGCTACCAAATACTAATTGAGTGTATGTACACTTCTGACCCACTGGGAATGTGATGAAAGAAGTAAAAGCTGAAATAAATAATTCTGTACTATTATTCTGACATTTCACATTCTTAAAATAAAGTGGTGATCCTAACTGACCTAAGACAGGGAATTTTTACTAGGATTAAATGTCAGGAATTGTGAAAAACTGAGTTTAAATGTATTTGGCTAAGGTGTATGTAAACTTCCGACTTCAACTGAAGATAGCAGATAGATGTTGTTGTGCATGCGACTGTACTCAGTCTCTGCCTCATTTTTTTATTTTTTAATGGCACCGGAAAGAAATGGCAGCTGTTTTACAGGCACCTAACCAATTGTGCTATTATGTATTTTTTCTAATGTTATCTGTAACTTATTTTGAACATAATGTTTGAGGCAAAAAAAGAAGTTCTGGATATCAGGACAGCGATCACTCATCTCGGATTAGACTAAGATTGTATTATTCAACAAGCAGGAAGCACAGGCTGTACTGCGAACACCCGACAAGGCCAAAATCACAGTCATTGGCAAGGGAAAGAGACGCAAGTACAGAGGACACAGAGCAGGGTGTCTTGTAAGGATCCGCCAACTGCAAGTGCCTTTACCGTCAATATTACTTGCCAACGTACAATCATTGGACAATAAATTAGACGAGGTACGGTCACGAATATCCTACCAATGGGACATCAAAAACTAACATCTTATGTTTTACCGAATCGTGGCTGAAAGACGACAACAGCTCGCGGGATATACGCTGCACCGGCTATATAGAACAGCACACTCCGGTAAGGTAAGACGGGTGTCTGTTTATATTTGTAAACATCAGCTGGTGCATGAAATCTAAGGAAGTCTCTAGATTTTGCTCGCCTGAAGTAGAGTATCTCATGATAAGCTGTAGACCACACTATTTGCCAAGAGAGTTTTATCTATATTTTCATGGCTGTTTATTTACCTCCACAGACAGATGCTGGCACTAAGACCACACTCAGTCAGCTGTATTAGGAAATAAGCAAACAGGAAACCGCTCACCCAGAGGTTGTGCTCCTAGTGGCCAGGGATTTCATGCGGGGAAACTTAAATCAGTTATACCTCATTTCTATTAGCATGTTAAATGCACAACCAGGGGGAAAATTAGATCACCTGAATTCCACACACAGAGCTCTCCCTCACCCTCCATTTGGTAAATCTGACCACAATTCTATCCTCCTGACTAGAAGCAAAAATGTAAGCAGGAAGTGCCAGTGACTCAAGTCTACAAAAAAAAAAAGTGGTCAGATGAAGCAGAAGCTAAACTACAGGACTGTTTTGCTAGCACAGACTTGAATATGTTTTCAGGATTCTGCCGATGGCATTGAGTACAACACATCAGTCACTAGCTTTATCAATAAGTGCATCGAGGATGTCATCCCCACAGTGACTGTACGTACATACTCCAACCAGAAACCATGGATTACAGGCAACATTCGCACTGAGCTAAAGGGTAGCGCTGCCGCTTTCAAGGTGTGAGACTCTAACCCGGAAGCTTATGAGAAATCCTGCTAAGACCTCCGACGAACCATCAAACAGGCAAAGAGCCAATACAGGGCTAAGATTGAATCGTACTACACCGACTCCGACGCTCGTCTTATGTGGCAGGTCTTGCAAACTATTACAGATTACAAAGGAAAGCACAGACGTGAGCTGCCTAGTGACACGAGCCTACCAGACAAGCTAATTCACCTCTATGCTCGCTTCGAGGCAAACAACCCTGAGGCATGCATGAGAGCATCAGCTGTTCCGGACAACTGTGATCACGCCCTCCGTAGCCGACGTGTGTAAGACCTTAAACAGGTCAACATTCACAAGGCCGCGGGGCCAGAAGGATTACCAGGACGTATGCTGACCAACTGTCAGGTGTCTTCACTGACATGTCCCTGATTGAGTCTAACACCAACATGTTTCAAGCAGACCACCATTGTCCCTCTGCCCAAGAAGACTAAGTTAACCTGCCAAAATGACTACAGACCCGAAGCACTCACGTCCATAGCCATGAAGTGCTTTGAAAGGCTGGTAATGGCTCACATCAACACCATTATCCCAGAAACCCTAGACCCACTCCAATTTGCATAACACCCTAACAGATCCACAGATGATGCAATCTCTATTGCACTTCACACTGCCCTTTCCCACCTGGACAAAAGGAACACCTACATGAGAATGCTATTCATTGACTACAGCTCAGCGTTCAATACCATAGTGCCCTCAAAGCTCATCACTAAGCTAAGGATCCTGGGACTAAACATCTCCCTCTGCAACTGGATCCTGGACTTCCTGACAGGCCACCCCCATGTGGTGAGGGTAGGTAGCAACACATCTGCCACGCTGATCCTCAAGGGGTGCGTGTTCAGTCCCCTCCTGTACACCCTTTTCGCCCACGACTCCAACACCATCATTAAGTTTGCAGACAACACAACAGTGGTAGGCCTGATCACCGACGAGACAGACTATATTGAGGTCAGCGAACTGGCTGGATGGTGCCAGAATAACAACCTATCCCTCAAGGTAATCAAGGCAAAGGAGATGATGGTGGACTATAGGAAAAGGAGGATCGAGCACGCCCCCATTCTCATCGACGGGGCTGTAGTGGAGCAGGTTGAGAGCTTCAAGTTCCTTGGTGTCCACATCAACAAACTAGAATGGTCCAAACACACCAAGACAGTCGTGATGAGGGAACGACAAAGCCTATTCCCCCTCAGGAGACTGAAAAGATTTGTCATGGGTCACCAGATCTTCAAAAAGTTCTACAGCTGCACTATGGAGAGCATCCTGACTGGTTGCATCACGGCAACTGTTCGGCCTCTGACCGCAAGGCACTACAGAGGGTAGTGCGTACGGCCCAGTACATCACTGGGGCTAAGCTGCCTGCCATCCAGGACCTCTATACCAGGCGGTGTCAGAGGAAGACCCTCAAATTTGTCAACGACCCCAGTCACCCCAGTCAGACTGTTCTCTCTACTACCGCATGGCAAGCGGTACCGGAGCGCCAAGTCTAGGACCGAAAAGCTTCTCAACAGCTTTTACCACCATGCTATAAGACTCCTGAATATATAATTTGCCTAGTGTCCCACAAACAGAGTAGCAGCAGTGTATCATATATATGCATAGTCACTTTAACTATACCTACATTTTGCCTACATTAGCCCGACTAACTGGTGCCTGTATATAGCCACGCTACTGTTATTTTCACTGTTGTTTTTATTTCTTTACTTATCTATTGTTTACCTAATACCTATTGTTTACTTAAAAATTGCACTGTTGGTTAGGGCCTTTAAGTAAGCATTTAACTGTAAGGTTTAACTGTTGCATTCGGCGCACGTGACAAATGTTGATTTGATTTGCCTGCATGGCTTTAGCCAGGGCCCTTAGAGCAGATGACAGACAGCCAGTGGGGGAGACTCCTCAGAGTGAGAGAAGAGGAGGGGGAGAGGAGGATGAGTGCCAGGCAGAGTTCGTCATCAGGACAAAAGCCAATTACTGTTTCTGAGCTCTCTGGGACCACAGCTCGCTGTTAGAACACAGGGAGCTTTTAGGAGAGTAAGCAGGAAAACATCCTTAAAATGGGAGAACAGCAAACCATCCATATAGATAACCATTATAAACTAAATCTAGGATCATTTGCTTTCTTTGTGCAGGCTTGAGTCTGAGTGACATCATGAAATCACAGTGATGAATGCAGAAATCTAAAGGGTGGGATCATGAAATGGAACCTAGGCCTAAATAAGAACAATGTAGGCGATCATATACTACAATAGACTGCAAAGATGCAGGTGCTTAAATGTTACTAAAGGAGGTGACAGGCCTCAGCATTAGTGAGGCCTGAACAGTAAGTTAATACAAAGGTAAATAGACCCTTGAAGCCAGAAGTAGTAATATGAACGGCAATCCAAAGAAGCCATAATATGAAAACAATGGACGGAGCCATTCTGTTCTTCCAATGACAACAGGCACAGACGACACACTCCATTGACATGACTGTTCAGCAATTAAAGATTCATGGCCAGAGTAAGTGCTCTTTCGGTGAAATTAGGTCACGCGTCTCACACATGACAGGTTCTCTACTATTGATAGACAGACCTAGCTCTGGCGCCTCCACAACATCTTAGCATGTCTTCTGCAAGTAACAGCCACAGGCCTTCAATAACAATGCTAGGTCTGATTGCTATTTTAAAGGATTTCCTACCTGTATCTATGCAATTATGCTCCCAAACAAACAATGTAAATACTGGGGGTGAGGGTAACTGATGAGCTACAAAACAGTGACAGTCATTGAAATCTTGTAACCTCTTCCCCAAGCTATTACGCACAGCCTCAACTAACCTGTACCCCCCCGCACATTGACTCAGTACCAGTAACCCTGTCTATAGCCTCATTGTTATTTTATTGTGTTACTTGTTGTTTTTTAACTTTAGCTTATTTAGTCAATATTTTCTTGAATCTTCTTAAAACTGCATTGTTGGTTAAGGGCTTGTAAGTAAGCATTTCACGGTAAGGTTGTATGCAGTGCATGTGACAAATACTATTTTATTTGATATAGCCTAAGTCTGGGATAATCACTCGTTCAGTTGGCCTTAGTGGAACTGAACTACTGAGTAAAGTATGTCATTTCGGCAACTCACATGACTGAGGCGTAACTTTGTGCTTGTAGTATGCTAGCGTGCAGGGGAAGGTGTTGTGGGAGATGTTTGGTTGGTAGATTAAGCCGATAAGCCAATGCATTTTAGGACTGACGATACCAGTATCACAATATTTTTCCCACGGCAGAAATGAAAACACAAAGCAGACCAAACTCTTTGGTCCTCTAAGACGGTTGTTTCCAAACTGTGGGGCTCGCAGGTTTTTCTTTTTAAAGGAACTTTAAACTTACTATTGAAAGTTGTAGTAGTAGAATGCACAAGGTGCAATTTATAAAAATGGGTAGTGCACCATCAGTTCCTATTGTCATGTTAATAATGATTGCATACCTTAGAGAGCGATTTATAACTTGTCAGAAATGTCCAGGTCAACCAGACCATGTCAGCTAATGTTTTTTTTTTATCCCATAGAAATAGTCATTTATGTGTCAATCATATCACATGAATGCACAGACAAAGTTATCTTTGCATCCTGGCTCTGTTTTGGCTAACAAAGGCCATGTCTGACACATTGATCCACAAAACTTTGTGCTTTTGTGCGGAAGTGTCAGGGAACGAGATTAGGAATCTTGCAATCAACTAGAAATCCAGAAGCGTCAAAATATTTAGGTTGTTTTGCTATGAAGTTTGACAAATGAACATGTGTCATTTAGCATACGCTCTTAACCATTGCGACTTACAGGAGCAATTAAGGTTTAGTGACCTGCTCAAGAGCACAGACAGATTTTTCAACTAGACCGCTCTGGGATTCAAACGAGCAACCTTTCGGTTACTGGCCCAACGCTCTTAACCACTGGGCTACCTGTCGCCCATGAACTATTGCTTGCTCTAGTGGTTACCGTTCCCTTGCTCTAGTGGTTCCCTTGCTCTAGTGGTTCCCTTGCTCTAGTGGTTCCCTTGCTCTAGTGGTTCCCTTGCTCTAGTGGTTCCCTTGCTCTAGTGGTTCCCCACAACAACTCAGAGAACTTGGGCACCTGGAAAAGGATAATACTAAAGGTCAACACTTGCTACAGTGTTCGCTAACAGTAAGCAAGCCTGGAGTGCCACCCCAACATCCGTGCCCCCCTCTCTGGCCAGGCAGAGCCCAGACGTCATGTCTGAAGGGATGAGTGGGTCGGCCTTGAGGTCAAAAGAGGGTTCGGTTGGAGGTAGCACTAGATCCAGGTAGCCAATTTTTTGTCAAAAATGTTCTTTACCTAAAAATAGCATCATTACAACAAGCCAACAACCGTTGGCTATCTTCACAAGAGAGTGAGAAAGGCTAATGTCTTGTTCTGCATTTTCCATGACCTGATGACAGTCTGACAGTAGATTCTGTGGATTTATACATCAGCTTCCTGTGAGTCCCATCTCACTGCTGCTAAAGGCCACTGCACAAAAACAGAATGGCAAAATCTGGTGAGTCAGTGGGGAGGCAGATCATTTGCCAAGTCATACTGGGGGGGGGGGGGGGGGGGGGGCAGCCAGTTCAGCACACACACATATTTTGATGAATAACAGAGTAAATCTAGAATGGTTCCCACCATCTAGGTCTGTTCCAAGCGTGGCTCATTAATACTATCTTAACTGCTAACTGTTAGTCTGGAGTGTGGACGAACACAGACACATTTCCTGTCCAACAACATTTGGAACCAACTCTGCCAGCCTTGCAGATGAGGGGTAAAGACAGCTGATCCTCACTTTCAATTCCAGGTTCAATGGAGACTGGCTAGGGCAGTGTTGTTTTTCTGGTAATTAAAAACCTCACGTCTCGATAACATTTCGGTTCATATAGGGTAAACACCCAGAAGTGCCTTAGTGAGAACAGTAAAATAAAATTATACTGAACAAAAATATAAAACATGTAAAATTCTAGGTCCCATGTGTCATTCTTGGGGCTCGTGAGTGGCGCAGTGGTCTAAGGCACTGCGTCGCAATGCTAGGGGCGTCACTACAGACCCTGGTTCGATCCCGGGCTGTATCACAACCTGCCGTGATCGGGAGTCCCATAGGGCGGCGCACAATTGGCCCAGCATCACCCGGGTTAGGGAAGAGTTTGGCAGGGGTAGGCTGTTATTGTAAATAAGAATTTGTTCTTAAACGACTTGCCTAGTTTAAGGTTAAATAAAAAAGCTCAAATAGAAGATCCCAGAAATGTTCCATTCACACAACAAGCTTATTGCTCTCAAATGTTGTGCACAAATTTGTTTACATCCCTGTTAGTGAGCATTTTTCCTTGCCAAGATAATCAAACCACCTAACCGGTGTGGCATATCAAGAAACTGATAACCAGCATGATCATTACACTGGTGCACCTTGTGCTAAGGACAATAAAAGGCCACTAAAATGTGCACATGTTGTCACACAATGCCAGAGGTGTCTCAAGTTGAGGGAGTTTGTAATTGGCATGCTGACTGCAGGAATGTCCACCAGAGCTGTTGCCAGAGAATTTAATGTTCATTCCTCTACCATAAGCCGCATTCAATGTTGTTTTAGAGAATTTGGCAGTAGGTCCAACCAGGAAAGTTGAATGCATATAGATACCATGACGAGATCCTGAGGCCCATTGTCATGCCATTCATCTTCCGTTATCACCTCATGTTTCAGCATGATAATGATAATAATACCCCATGTCGCAACGATCTGTACACAATTCCTGGAAGCTGAAAATGGCCCAGATCTTCCATGGCCTGCATACTCACCATACAAGTCACTTGTTGAGCATGTTTGGGATGCTCTGAATCTACGTGTGACAGCATGTTCCAGTTCCCGCCAATATCTAAGCACAACCATTGAAGAGGAGTTCAACATTCCACAATTGACAGCCTTATCAAATCTATGCGACAGAGATGTGTGGCACTGCATGAGGCAACTAATGGTCACACCAGATTCTGATCCACGCCCCTACTTTATTTCCAGGTATCTGGGACCAAGATATGCATATCTGTATTCCCAGTCATGTGAAATCCATAGATTAGGGCCTAATTCATTTATTTCAATTGCCTGATTTCCTTATATGAACTGTAACTCAGTAAAATCTTTTGCGTTTATATTTTTCTTCAGTATACACACATCCTGTGTGACAGGAGACTATTTTGGAACTTTCCAATGCCTATGTTGTGTGTGTGTAATAACTTACCAATGCCATAGGCTTTGGCGAACAGCCACCGTAGGTTGGCGTCTATTTTTGCTCTGGCAGAGTCGTACAATTCCAAAGGTACAACCTCCACTGTCCCTTCGCCAGCTGAATCCATCTTTCTTCGGGTGCTGTGCCCGCCAGCACACAATTCCACATCCATCCTGTAAAACAGTCAAATGTACTTATAATCAAATGTATTTATAAAGCCCTTTTTACATTAAACATACTACAAGTGATTTCATGAGTGCATTACGTTAACTAGCTAGTCAATGAATAAATGTTCTTAGCTAGCTAACTGGTTACTGCCTGCTAACTAACGTTAACCCTCTAACGCTAGCTACCTAGCGTAGCTTCATTGGACGCCCATCCTTGGACAGGTGGCTAACTAGCAAGCTGACAACTGGGTGGGCTGTTATGTTCAATCTGTGTCGTAAGTTACATGTTTTACAAAATAGCTTTGCTAGCTAAGTTAGAAAGCACATTGGCCAACACAGACGCAAACGTTAGCTACCTATGAGGTTAAAAACAACAGCCTGCCTGATAGTTGCTGTAACCTAGCGTAGATACTGAGTGAATCAAGCGGACATTCGCTAGCTAAATCAAACAATATTTTCAATATACCTTTAAAGCCGCGATGTGTCCTCAATCCACCCTTTAGATCCGACAGAATAATGGATTCAACATAAGGACGTTTTTATGCAATTGCTCGAGCAAAGCCCAAGCAGCACATAACAGCAGCGAGGTGAACGAACGGTCTCCTCCCCAGCAACAAAAAACAAATTTGCGGCCTGAGAAATTTGCGGCCACCGCAACCCGAGGAGCGCTTACTTACTACCAATGCCAGATAGAAATGTATGGCGGTTACGGAACACAGTATTTAATCATTCGGCGTTTTACCGTTTATCCCTTCTATTTAATGTCTCATTTTAGGCCGAAGAATTTGACTTATTCGCAATAAGCACCTTGTGTACCTCCGTGTCTGCGCTTTCCCATACCAATCTAATAGTCAGTCGGTTAGCAATACATACATAGCTAGGTAACCAGTAATCACTACGCCTGCGTGGATGCTGAAACTATCACGCAACCGGGATTCAAAGTAACCATTCATTCAGTGACAAAGAAGGGCGTATGAAGGTAGATATGAAACATTGTATGTTTTTTTGCAAAAAAAAGTATCAGGAACGATCCAGCCCATGTGTATGCAATACGGCCTGTATATGGTGTGTATGCCCATACCGACAACTTTTGTTATGTTCTGAAATTAGTCCATGGAAATGTACTGAAACAGTGTAATATAAACTGCATTCATTAATAAGTACTTTATATGGCCCTATAACTTATCAATCAATTATAGTATATTGAACAGGGTTACTTTCTAAATGTAATCAGTTACATATATTAAATACCACTCAAATTGTAATCAGTAACACGTTCTGGATTACCCCAAACTCAGTATCATAACCTGATTACTTTGTTACTTTTTAATTACATTCTCCTTAGAAGACAAAATCAAATCACATTTTATTGGTCACATACACGTTTTTAGCAGATGTTATTGCTGGTGTAGCGAAATGCTTGTTTTTCTATCTCTGACAGTGCAGTGATATCTAAGAAGTAATATCACACAACTTCCCAACGTATACTCAATACACACAAATATAAGTAAAGAATGGAATTAAGAATATATACATATCTGAACAAGCAATGTCACAGCAGCAGCGACCTGCTTTTTAAATTATATGAGCAAAAGATATTCAATTTTATTTGGAATGGCAAGGCAGACAAAATTGAAAGGGCCTATTTATATAATGAATATGAATTTGGAGGGCAGAAATGATTAAATAGATTGGAAATGATGCAGACATTGATGGAAGCAACAATCTATCCGCAATATTAAAGCTGATCCACCCCCTAAAAAAGATACAGTAGAATAGTATAGAATACAGTATATACATATGAGATGAGTAATGCAAGATATGTAAACATTAAAGTGACTAGTGTTTAATTTATTAAAGTGGCCAGCCTCTATGTGCTAGTGATTACTATTTAACATGCCTTGAGATAGAAGCTGTTTTTCAGTCTCTCGGTCCCAGCTTTGATACACCTGTACTGAACTCACCTTCTGGATGATAGCAGGGTGAACATGCAGTGGCTCGGGTGGTTGTTGTCCTTGATGATCTTTTTGACCTTCCTGTGACATTGGGTGCTGTAGGTGTCCTGGAGGGCAGGTAGTTTGCCCATGGTGATGTGTTGGGCAGACCGCACCACCCTCTGGAGAGCCCTGCAGTTGCAGGCGGTGCAGTTGCCGTATCAAGCGGTGATACAGCCCGAAAGGATGCTCTCAATTGTGCATCTGCAAAAGTTTGTGAGGGTTTTAGGTGCCAAGCCAAAAAAGGAACTATCCAACGCATTTGGTCATCATAGTGGTCTCTGACTTGTGGTCAGAGTCAGACTCGCTTAGGTGGAACCCGGGCCGGTTCCAGGGGGTGTAGATTTTTAGACGGGTGGGTATAATTTGTGGAACGTTCCAACAGGAATCTGTTCTAAAAACTTTGTAAATAACAAGGATGCCAACAAACAACGCATACAAAGTAGCATGATCAATTCACCTCGCTAACTAGCTGAGGAATAGGCATCAACCCACTACGTAGCTTATTCTTAATGTTTGTCAATAGGCTACCAGAGTGAGGACAGACAATTTTCGGAATAAATGTGGTTAGTGAAAAACTTGACAGAATTGCCCACTCCCTATTCTTATTCTGCCGCTATACAACTTTGTATGTGTTGTTTGTTGTGTGGCTGCAACTGTAGGATGAACGATAGAACAGTTAAAATGTTATGTAATGTTTTGATGGTAGGCCACTCTGGTAGGCCAACATTATGATCATACACAGTAGCCGACTTGACCACTGTCTGAAACTGAAACTGAAAGTGGGTACAGCCACAGTGTTCACAGCAAACGCATGCTAGAAATTACACAGAATATTCACAATGTTTTCCCTCATCAGACCTGAAATTTGCTCAGTGCCAAACATTTTTTTAGGGAACATTGCTTCTGCAGAGGTCACATCATCACAGTAAATGCTGTATGGCTAATGCAGACTTTGGACTGAACACGCAGTGTCGTTCAGTCACTTTTATTTGCAGCCCATCTGTAAATAGCACACACAACTACCTCATCCCCATATTGTTATTTATTCTCTTTATTATTCTCTCTCTGTTTATCCCATGTGTAACTCTGTGTTGTTGTTTTAGTCGCACTGCTTTGCTTTATCTTGGCCAGGTCGCAGTTGTAAATGAGAACTTGTTCTCAACTGGTCTACCTGGTTAAATAAACACAGGGGGAAAAATCATGGTGTGTGGCTTAAATGAAATAGTGAGCGAATTCGATCAGACTGAACCATGGTAAACCGTGCTATGGCCCGTCACATCACCGGGCAAAAGTGGTGAAGGAGGAGTGCCTGGTACAAATTGAGCATCACGGGGCCAACATGTCAACAAAATAGCTTGATTAACTGTTCCGAAACACAAAACATGCATTTTCTAAATATATGTTACAATTTTGAAAGTAGTTTTCTTTGGGAAGGCAGGTAAAGCGATATATGCATTTTTATAAGGGTTAACACTTTTGCATGTGAAAACACTGAATCCTCCACGTGCTTGGCATATGTCACTTTTGTTTTCAAATGACTTTGCCGTTGGCTTTTACCAGGCGACCCAGCTCACCCCTGGGAGGCAGCCAGGTTTCAAGATGAATGCAATCAACGCCAATACCCTGACTACAGCGCTCGCGTGCGTGAGCGTTGCAAAATAAATGTAGGAATCTATGTTATTCAATTATTGCACCCACACTGCTCGCGCGCGTCTCCGTTGCCAAGGGAAAATAGAAGTCATTCCTATTTCTGACGCAGATCGCGCTGCAAGTCCTGCCTCTCCCATTTCCTCATTGGTTTATAGAAGCAGGTACCCCACGTGGGTGGTTGAAAGATGAACTTTTGCCGGTTGTCATGGTAATACTATGAAAGTTTAGGTGCCAATCACCATATAAGTTAAACGATGAAAAAGCCTGGAAGGAGGAGAGATGACGAGAAACTAGAGGTCGACCGATTAATCGGAATGGCTGATTAATTAGGGCCATTTCAAGTTTACATAACAATCGGTAATCTGCATTTTTGGACACCGATCATGGCCGATAACATTGCGCTCCACGAGGAGAATGCATGGCAGGCTGACAACCTGTTATGCGAGTGCAGCAAGGAGCCAAGGTAAGGTAGGGTGACAAGACGTCCCCGTTTTCCAGGGACAGTCCCCGTTTTTGGTGGCCTGTCCCCGGCTGGAGCTATCCCCGGAAATGTCCCCGTTTTTAACTGTGCGTTAAAAACAGACTGCAAAGTGAAATATTTTACTTGGCAAGAAAGACTGGGCAGCAGAGCCTACGGGTTGACGTCTCAATCGCGTTGTGCTTGTTTAGGCCAACAGGGGGGGGCTGCTTGCTATAGCAGCTTCATTCACTCTTCTTCTTCTACTAACTACTTGCTCGCGATAGTTTTAGAGAAAACTGCTGTGGAAAACTTGGCCAGAAGCTAGCAAGTATCAAGTGAATCCACAACATCACCACAAACGTCTTTTCAAGCCAGGTAAGTTACACTCGTTTAAGATACTAGCTAGTGATGTTATAATGTCACAATTTATCATATAGATAGATGATCTGCTCTATAATGTTTTAAATAGGTTGTGCTAACTTACGTTAGCTATGTAGACTAAGTTAGCTAGCTAGGTTAGCTAGCTACTGTTATGGTAGCGAGGTTAAAAAACGTTCACATGTAAACATGCAGTGGACGGGCTATTTTGAAAATATAATTATATTAAATGAATGCACAATTTATTCAGAGAAAAATTTTGTAGATTACAATTGTAATGGTTTGGCATTATAATAAGTAATGTGGAAAATATATTTAGAAATGTTCATGGAAAGCATTAGCAGTGGAGAGGAAGGAGAGGAGGAAGACTGCATAGGAAAGAAGAGTGAAGGAGACAGAGGAGGAAAGGTAAAGATATGGTTACTAATCACCGCCTGGTACGGCAACTGCTCCGCCCACAACCGTAAGGCTCTCCATAGGGTAGTGAGGTCTGCACAACGCATCACCGGGGGCAAACTACCTGCCCTCCAGGACACCTACACCACCCGATGTCACAGGAAGGCCATAAAGATCATCAAGGACAACAACCACCCGAGCCACTGCCTGTTCACCCCGCTATCATCCAGAAGGCGAGGTCAGTACAGGTGCATCAAAGCTGGGACCGAGAGACTGAAAAACAGCTTCTATCTCAAGGCCATCAGACTGTTAAACAGCCACCACTAACATTGAGTGGCTGGTGCCAACACACTGACTCAACTCCAGCCACTTTAATAATGGGAATTGATGGACATTTATGTAAAATATATCACTAGCCACTTTAAACAATGCTACTTAATATAATGTTTACATACCCTACATTACTCATCTCATATGTATATACTGTACTCGATACCATCGATACCATCTACTGCATCTTGCCTATGCCGTTCTGTACCATCACTCATTCATATATCTTTATGTACATATTCTTTATCCCTTTACACTTGTGTGTATAAGGTAGAAGTTTTGGAATTGTTAGGTTAGATTACTCGTTGGTTATTACTGCATTCGGAACTAGAAGCACAAGCATTTCGCTACACTCGCATTAACATCTGCTAACCATGTGTATGTGACAAATACGTTTGATTTGATTTGGTTACAGAACCTGCCAATTTATTATTCCAAACAATGTTTTTGAGATAAAATACAAACATGAGGCAAGCAATGGGAATCTGTTAAAATACTTTGGTTATCTAATAGTATGCTATTTATTAATACAGATTGGAGAGGAAGGAGAAGGAAAAATGAAGGGAGTAAAAAGAGTGAAGCAAGGAGAGTGTAGAAGAGTGAGGTGGAAAGGTGAAGAGAAGGAAAGGAAGATGAGTGAAGAAAAGAGGAGTAAGATTGGAGGAGAAGAAAAAGTTAAGAGAGTAATTAAGAGTGGCACAAGGAGAGTGAAGAAGAGCAGACAGAGATACAATGACTCTTTCCAAGAAACGGAAATGCACTTTTTATGATAAACATGATGAGAGAATTTCCATTTAATATGCTCAGGTCAAGACGATAGAATGGTTCACTGCACCCTTTGCAATTTCTCTCTTTCAATTGGCAGCCAGAGAAGAACGGCAGTGGTAAGAACATCAGCAGACGAAAAAGAATAAAGCCTCTCTGATTGCCCGTGTTGGTATGTCCTCTGTCACCACATTCTTCAAGAAGGTAGAGCCTTCCCAAGAAGAATATGATTTAGCTGTGCAGTAGGGTGTCTTTGCATACCACAATATGCGACACAATCATAGTCACAGATCTATGGACTGCACAGCACAACTGACACGGAAGCTTTATGAGCCAAAGTTTACATATGCTATGACAAAATGTGACGCAATAGTGAGTAACGTGTTACGTGTTAGTATCATGGGCAACTACTTTGGTAACACAGGACCTAGACCAGGTTGAATTTGTGTCCCTGTCCATTGATGCATCCAATCATGGACATGTAAAGCTGCTGCCAATAGTAGTCAGATATTGTAAGATATATGATGGTCCGGATTTGACCATATTAATGACCTACTATTTACGTGTTATTATATTATAATGAAGTCTATGATTTGATAGAGCAGTCTGACTGAGCGGTGGTAGGCAGCAGGCTCGAAAGCATTCATTCAAACAGCACTTTACTGCGTTTGCCAGCAGCTCTTCGCAATGCTTCAAGCATTGCGCTGTTTATGACTTCAAGCCTATCAACTCCCGAGATAAGGCTGGCAATACTAAAGTACCTATTAGAACATCCAAAAGTCAAAGGTGTATGAAATACAAATGTTATAGAAAGAAATAGTCCTATAATAACTACAACCTAAAACTTCTTACCTGGGAATATTGAAGACTCATGTTAAAAGGAACCACCTGCTTTCATATGTTCTCATGTTCTGAGCAAGGAACTTAAACGTTAGCTTTTTTACATGGCACATATTGCACTTTTACTTTGTTCTCCAACACTTTGTTTTTGCATTATTTAAACCAAATTGAACATGTTTCATTATTTATTTGAGGCTAAATTGATTTTATTGATGTATTATATTAGGTTAAAATAAAAGTGTTCATTGTTCATTCAGTATTGTTGTAATTGTCATTATTACAAATATGTATATAAAAATCGTCCGATTAATCGGTATCGTTTTTTTTTTGTTCCTCCAATCTTTATCGGTATCGGCGTTGAAAAATCATAATCGGTCGACCTCTACTAGAAACGACTCGGTTGACCGTTTTTATGTGTGGATTAATTGAGGACCTTGTGCATTTCAGGTAAAATAACAACCTAGTGTTTCTATCCCACGGCAAATTAGCTAGCAACAGCAAGCTAGCTAATTAGGACAAATTAGCTAGCAAGTGCAAGCTAAATTGCCATAAATGTTTAATGCTTTTCGACCTGTCCCCAAATTAATGTCATTGGTTCAGAGTTTGTTTTGATATTTTAACCTGCATGTTGTGATTGCGTTTGGTGTAGGGGGACAAAATACATTACTGCACGATGGCGCACACGCGCAGCCGGTTTGGGTCCCGTGTCACCCTGTTCACCCGGGCAGGCCTGGGGCATTAATAGAATCCCCTCAGTTTTGATCCATAGACATTCGGTTCGATCACTTACAACATTTGTAATTGGTAGTTGCACATGATAAAACGCTAAATGTTAGCTTTTACCATTTGATAGCCTAAACTTGGCACACTTATCCCTATATTCTAACAACACCTTGAACATGTATTATTTCCTTTAACAAATTCTGCATCAGCCAATAGGCCTTCTCCAAGTCACTATTCACAATTTCCCCACAGTGAGGGAAAAACACAGGGGGTTTCGTAGACCACCGTTGACGATTTTAATTGGCTGATGCACATTTTGAGAAGAAAAAAAGTTTAAATTTAAAGCTGTAGCTTTTTGGGAGACACGAGCAAATTCACATAGAAATGACAGTTACAGATCTGTCATTCCAAAGTGGGTCGCGAGGTGTCAGAGTAAATGTAGTGTAACGACCCTGGGTTTATCAGCGCGGAAATCGACCCTGCCGCACGAGCATGCTTTTGCGGCACAGTCGATAGCGCGCCGGACCTCGGGCTTCGAGGGTTAGAGACCTGCTCCCTGCTGTTTCATTACAGTATAATTAATGAATTACTGGGATTGATTTGGCCAAGTGCAACTGCGCTCTCTGTTCAGTGCACTCTCTGATTAGCAGCGGTCTCTGCTCGGTTTGGCAGCTGTGCGACTGTACTGGGAGAGGGAGATGCCCGTGTGCTTCGCGGTTTACCAGATCTTTTTTTCTGCAGTTTTCTTGAACGTCACTCCGCGACACACGCTGCAGCGCTGTGGTTCAACAGCAGATGATGCGCTGTCACTGACTTGTCATTCCCACTCACCGCCGTCATCAAATGGACTCATGCTAGCCACATGTTCTGACTGAGCGCAATCGTCATGAAACACAAATACGCCGATGAGTTTCTCTCTCTTTCATACAAACTTTGAGAAATAACGAGGAGCGCCCACAATGTGTTTGGTGCTTAGTAATGAATCTCAAAACGAACAAATTAATATGATACATCATCCACAGCATGACGGTAAACCCAGGGAGTTCTTACTAAACAGGGCAGAATGCTTCAGGAAACAATGCTTCGACTGCGACTCACTTATTTCACCTATCTCTCGTAGTAGATTTGAGTTTCTCTTTCAAACAGTTCCCTGGCCTTGTACACAGCTAATAGCTAGCGTTAGCCAAATCAAGCGAGCTAGCGACACTAATCACAGTACAGATGAAGATGAAAAAATGATCAGGCCTACTGTACATTTTACTGTATACATTATTGTTGAAAACAAGTCTAGGTTGGAACTGTTGCTGTTAAAATACAAGTAATAATTTTATTGTGAACTGGAATAAACTGATTGAAGCTAGATGCTTTTTGAGGCAAACACTCACACCGTTCTGGGTTGCTAATCTCCAAGAAGCAGTCTCCTGCCTGACTGAGAAAGCAGTAGATGTTCTGATCCAGTTTGGCACCACATACAGTTAAAGTTACATACACCTTAGCCAAATACATTTAAACTCAGTTTTTCACAATTCCTGACATTTAATCCTAGTAAAAAGTCCATGTCTTAGGTCAGTTACGATCACCACGTTATTTTAAGAATGTGAAAAGTCAGAATAATAGTAGAGAGAGTGATTTATTTCAGCTTTTATTTCTTTCATCACATTCCCACTGGGTCAGAAGTTTACATACACTCAGTTAGTATTTGGTAGCATTGCCTTTAAATTGTTTGTATAACTTGGGACAAACATTTTGGGTAGCCTTCCACAAGTTTCCCACAATAAGTTGGGTGATTTTTGTCCCATTCCTCCTGACAGAGCTGGTGTAACTGACTCAGGTTTGTAGGCCTCCTTGCTCGCACATGCTTTTTCCAGTTCTGCCCACACATTTTCTATAGGATTGAGGTCAGGGCTTTGTGATGGCCACTCCAATACCTTGACTCTGTCCTTAAGCCATTTTGCAACAACTTCGAAGTATGCTTGGGGTCATTGTCGATTTTGAAGACCCATTTGTAACCAAGCTTTCACTTCCAGATTGATGTCTTGAGATGTTGCTTCAATATATCCACATAATTTTCCTCCCTCATGTCGCCATCTATTTTGTGAAGTGCACCAGTCCCTCCTGCAGCAAAGCACCCCCACAACATGATGTTGCCATCCCCGTGCTTCACAATTGGGAGGGTGTTATTCGGCTTGCAAGCCCTTTTTCCTCCAAACATAAGGATGGTCATTATGGCCAAACAGTTGTATTTTTGTTTCCTCAGATCAGAGGACATTTCTCCAAAAAGTATGATCTTTGTCCCCATATGCAGTTGCAAACCATAGTCTGGCTTTTTTTATGGCGGTTTTGGAGCAGTGGCTTCCTCCTTGCTGAGCGTTCTTTCAGGTTATGTCGATTATAGGACTTGTTTTACTGTGGATATAGATACTTGTGTACCCGTTTCTTCCAGCATCTTCACAAGGTCCTTTGCTGTTGTTCTGGGATTGATTTGCACTTATCGCACCAAAGTACGTTCATCTCTAGGAGACACAACGCGTCTCCTTCCTGAGCAGTATGACAGCTGCGTGGTCCCATGGTGTTTATACTTGCGTACTATTGTTTGTACAGATGAACATGGTACCTTCAGGTGTTTGGAAATGGCTCCAAAGAATGAACCAGTCTTGTGAAGGTCTACAATTACTTTCTGAGGTCTTTGGCTGATTTCTTTTGATTTTCCTATGATGTCAATCAAAGAGGCACTGAGTTTGAAGGTAGGCCTTCAATACATCCACAGGTACACCTCCAATGATGTCAATTAGCCTATCAGAAGCTTCTAAAGCCATGACATCATTTTCTGGAATTTTCCAAGCTGATTAAAGGCACAGTCAACTTAGTGTTTGTAAACTTTTGACCCACTGGAATTGTGATACAGTGAACTATAAGTGGAATAATCTGTCTGTAAACAATTGTTGGAAAAATGACCTGTGTCATGCACAGAGTAGATGTCCTAACCAACTTGCCAAAACTATAGTTTGTTAACAAGACATTTGTGGAGTGGTTGAAACACTTAGGTTGGAGTCATTAAAACTTGTTTATGTAAACGTCCGACTTCAACTGTACCTATGTGTACAGAAACAGTCTCAATGCTGTGCATGACCTGCACTGTCAAAAACTGAGCCCAGAATAGACATGCCTGTTGAAAACTTCAACCAGGTATACACCTCTCATTATGACTGTGTGGGTGTGTGTTTTCTGGTCCATATCTGTGTGATGTGATCAATCAGTTTATTCCAGTTCTAAATAAAAAATATGAATTGTATTTTAACAGCAACAGTTCCAACCTAGACTTTCTTTCAACAATCATTTCTACAGTAACATGTACAGTAGGCCTGCTCATTTTTCATCTGTACTGTTACTTTGGGTTGCACTATCAAAAAGCCTGTCAGTGTTTTTTGTTATACATCTGTGTGATGTGATCAGTCAGTTTATTCCAGTTCAGAATTAAAATGATTTATTGTATTTTAAAAGCAACAGTTCCAACCTCGACTGATGTTTATTTTACTAGGCGAGTCAGTTAAGAACAAATTCTTATTTTCAATGACTGCCTCGGAACAGAGGGGCAGAACGACAGATTTTTACCTTGTCAGCTCGGGGATTTGATCTTGCAACCTTTCGGATACTAGTCCAATGCTCTAACCACTAGGCTTCCTGCCACCCCATATGTAAGAGTGTTTTTAATCGGGGAAAATAAACATGAATAGATATTTATATGGGTATTTCATTTAATTGTTATTTGTTTTTATCTATATTGCATTTGTTTTAGGCATAATGGCAATGAAATGTATTGATATTTACGTAATATAGTTGCATATTTTCCAAAGCTTGGGTCCCAGGAAAAGTTTAAAACCCTTGTGTTGTCCTAAGGGTAAAACATGACCCACCACTATGTTTAACAGCAGAGAAAACCCCCTAAATTATATTTTTTCAACTTGAAATTGGATGACTTTTCCTAGAGTGACCCCAACATTAGAAAAAATGAAACATCGCCTTTGTTCATATTTCCATGAAAGCTGTACACCACCAGGGTACAAATATTGTCTTAGGGTCATTTTTGACCCAGCAGTTATAAAATAATTTACACACCACAAAAACCACAAAGACACACACACACACACAATGGAAAAGTGAGATTGTGTGCTACTGATTGAACTCAGACAAAACTCAAACTTTCTTGTGCATGTGCAGCATCTCCCCTCCACGACCCAAAAACATGACTCAAGGTCACAGACAAAATAAAAACCGTTTCAAACTAAATAAAAACAATTTCAGACAAAATAAACATTTCTTGAAAGCATTGTTTACTAATGGGGAATGCAGTCAGAGGCTATAAAGGTGCTGCAGATGACAGTCCCCCCCAGTTCTCGCTTTGCTGAAGCCATGAGTGCGCGTTTCAGTGCCCAACAGGTCGTAATCAGATTTTTTTCAGATGTCCAGGAGGAACAAGTGAGCAATGATTTAGAAGAGGAGGTATCTGAATTAGAAGATGGGGAAGAATACAACCCAGAGCACGATGCATCATCTTCAGATGAAGATGAAATCCCCCAAGCTGAAATAATTTTTTTGGTCAAAGAACATCAAAATAACATTGTCCTTGTCACCATATGACAACCAGAGCAAGATGGCAGGACAAAATGTCATAAGAACAACCCAAGGGCTCACAAGACATGTAGTTAGTTGCCCATGCCCAGGACATCTCCAAAACATTGTACATGTTCATCACACCAGCCATCGAAAAAATACTGGAGATGACAAATTTGGAGGGTTTCTGTAAATATGGAGACAACTGGAAAAGGATTGATGAGATTGACCTGCGTGCCTACATAAGGCTGCTAATCTTAGCGGGTGTATATATAGGTCCCGAGGCTAGGCTACATTTAGTCTCTGGGATGCAGAGAGTGGAAGGGCGATTTTCCGTGCCACAATGCCACTGAAAGTCTTCAACTCTTTCTCAAGAATGCTACGATTTGATAACCGTGAGTCAAGACCTGCAAGACATGTGAGAGACAAACTGGCGGCCATAAGAGAGGTCTGGGGGAAGTGGTTGGAACGTCTGCCATACCTCTATAACCCTGGGCCTGAAGTAACAGTGGATGAGCAACGTTCCATTCAGAGGTACATTTCTATTTACATATCTGTAATGTAAGTGATTTTTCACTGTTCATTTTATTATGTATTGCTGTAATATCATTGATTTATGTGATTGTTTTCTGTGACACTGATACTAATTACTGAATGTAATCTCTTTTGTCAAAAGGTTGCTGTCCTTTCCGGCAGTATATGCCCAGCAAGCCAGCAAAGTATGGCATCAAGATATGGGTGGCCTGTGACACACAATCCAGCTATGCTTGGAAGATGCAAGTCTACACAGGGAAGCCGACCGGCGGAGGCCTGGAGAAGAACCAGATGACAGTCCTGGGCAGTGCTTGACATGACATATGGATTTAGGGGGCACAATGTCACGTGTGACAAATTCTTCACCTCTTATTAACTCAGCCAGCAGCTCCTGAAGAGGAAGATCACCATGGTTGGCACAGTTAGAAAGAACAAGCCTGAGCTCCCCCCGTGCAATCCTCGCAACAAGGGGGAGAGAGGCCTTCTCATCAAAGTTTGCCTTCACCACCACTATAGTTTCTTACCTCCCAAAGAGGAACAAGAATGTGGTCCTCCTGAGCACACTGCACAAAACGGCTGAGACCAGTGATCGTGAGGACAGGAAGCCAGCTGTCATCCTGGACTACAACCACAACACGCGTAGGACAACCTGGACAAGGTGATTGGAACTTACAGCTGCAGGAGGATGACTGCCCGCTGGCCCCTGGTCATCTTCCACAATATCATTGATGTGTCCTCATACAATGCCTTCGTGATATGGAACAAGATCAACCCTCCTGGATGCCTGATAAGCGGAACAAGATGAGGGTGTTCCTGGAGCAGCTGGGAAAGGCACTTGAAACCCCACACATTCAAAGAAGGGAGCGCCTCCCCCACACAGCAGCCTCTGCAGCGCTTGTGAAAGCTGTTCAGGGGGCTGAATCTTGTCCTGATCCACCTGAGGCTGCAGCTGGGGCAGGCAAGAGGAGGAGATGCCAATTCTGCCCCCCAAAGAAGGACTGTAAAAACAAATACGATGTGCTGCACATGTGAGAAATACATCTGCAAAGTCCATGCACACACACTTGCATACTGTCCTACATGTGCTAATTAAAGCTAATTGGATGTTCTTCACATTTTTGTTTTGTATATATTATCTTATTTTATTCTTATTTATTGTTGTTGTTTATACACCTTGTGGGTGGAGGCAATGGTTAAAAAATGGGAGAAGACTAGTATTTTGTAGTTGAATTCCTCATTGTACAGTATATAAGAATATATCACGATGTTGCCAAAAAACTTCAAGACTGTTGTTTCCCTTCAATAAAATGCATTCAAAACTACTTTCTGTACATTTCTGCTACTTTCTTAGGCTATACAAGTGTTATTTCTTGCTAAAAATGTGTGTTTACACCTATGTAGTACCCTTAGCAATAATAATAATAATAAACATCTTTAGTAAAGAAAACAATTGTGACAGGTGTGTTGTAATAAAAACAACTGGTGTCCACTGATTAAATGCAGTCTTTCTGCATTGTGAAGAGGGAAAACTCAGATATTCACAAAGTTTGTGATGAATACCGGTTGTTTGTTCATGCAAAATACATTTGGGGTTTAAAATTCAATTAAGCTGCTTTATTTTAGGGGTTTAGTGAAGGCGGGTCATTTTTTTATCCTTACGACGGGAGTATACAGAATGTTAACACTACACAAGGGTTAAGAACCCCTGCTCTTCATGGTCAATCAGCAGTCTGAAGTGACCATACCTCATTTACTGCAACGTAGCCTCCGAAGACATCCAGGCTTTCATACTTCTTGCGCTAAGCTGAGCTGAGCAGAGCTATTGTGAAGGAAGTTGTCAAGGAATTGAGTTTGTGTTTATACAGGATGTACTGCCCTCACCTACCATAAACCAATCATATCAGTGCGGAACAATGCAGAGGCCTCCACATTGTTACAACATTTGAAAGGTGCACAGTAATGCAGTAAGGAGCTTGGCCGCTGCATGCCTCCGCAGGCACTGCAATTGCGTCACACCCTCCATACCAAGTCTCCGACAACATTTTCGGATCAAGCATAAATTGACTTTAGTTTAGTTTAGTTTTTGAGTCTTTTAATGTTGGTTTTGTACACAAGCTGAAAATACAATATTTTTGGTTATCGAAAATATATTCCACAACGGTTTAGATGGTACAATGATTCTCTACACTGCTTATACACAACTTATTTTGTCAGTTAAACTGTAAAATTTTAGAAACCAGGAAATGGCGGAGCGATTTTTGCAAATTGCACCTTTAAATGTTTTCTAACTTTGGCAAGTATGGACCCAGTGTGTTTCCATGGCCCATTCTACCCAATGCATTGCACTGTTTATGAAATACATATTGGCCTACAGAAAAAAGTTAAGGGGATACTGGAAGTAGTGACATGTGTAGAATCTGAATTGTAATGTGTTTCCCATGAAAGGCTGATCCTTCTGTGGCCAAAATGGGATGCCTCAGTAAGGCAATATTCATACTAAACAAAAATATAAAACACAACATGTAAAGTGTTGGTCCCATGTTTCATGAGCTGAAATCAAAAATCACAAGCATGTTCCATGTTTACATCCCTGTTAGTGAGCATTTCTCTTTTGCCAAGATAATCCATCTACCTGACAGGTGTAGCATATCAAGAAGCTGATTAAACAGCATGATCATTGCACAGGTGCACCTTGTGCTGGGGACAATAAAAAGCCACTCTAAAATGTGCAGTTTTATTACACAGATGTCTCAAGTTTTGAGGGAGCGTGCAATTGACATGCTGACTGCAGGAATGTCCACCAGAGCTGTTCCCATCGAATTAAATGTACATTTCTCTACCAAAAAGCCTCATCCAATGTCATTTGAGAATTTGGCAGTATGTCCAACCGGCCTCACAACCGCTGACCATGTGTAACCACGCCAGCTCAGGACCTCCACATCCGGCTTCTTCACCTGCAGGATCGTCTGAGACCAGCCACCCAGACAGCTGATGAAACTGTGGGTTTGCATAGCCTAAGAATTTCTGCACAAACTGTCAGAAAACGTCTCAGGGAAGCTCATCTGCGTGCTCATCATCCTCACCAAGTTCTTTACCTGACTACAATTCGGCATCGTAAAATGACTTCAGTGGCCAAATGCTCACCTTCGATGGCCACTGGCACGCTGGAGAAGTGTGCTCTTCACGGATGAATCCTATGACATTGTGTGGGCAAGCAGTTTGCTGATGTCAACGTTGTGAACATAGTGCCCCATGGTGGCAGTAGGGTTATGGTATGAGCAGGCATAAGCTACGGACATTGAGCACAATTGCATTTTATTGATGGCAATTTGAATACCGTGAGATACCGTGACGAGATCCTGAGGCCCATTGTCGTGCCGCCATCCCTTCATCTTTCAGCATGATAATGCACGGCCCCATGTCACAAGGATCTGTACACAATTCCTGGAAGCTGAAAATGTCCCAGTTCTTCCATGGCCTACATACTCACCCATTGAGCATGTTTGGGATGCTCTGGATTGACGTGTACGACAGCATGTTCCAGTTCCCGCCAATATTCAGCAACTTCGCAAAGCCACTGAAGAGGAGTGGGACAACATTCCACAGGCCACAGTCAACAGCCTGATCAACTCTATGCGAAGGAGATGCATGAGGAAAATGATGGTCACACCATATACTAGGGTTCCCGAGTGGCGCAGCGGTCTAAGGCACTGCATCTCAGTACTAGAGGCGTCACTACATACTGGTTCGATCCCGGGCTGTATTGCAACCTGCCATGATCGAGAGTCCCATAGGGTGGCGCACAACTGGCTCAGCATCGTCCGGGTTAGGGGAGGGTTTGGCCGGGGTAGGCCGTCATTGTAAATAAAGGTTTTAATATATATATATATATATATATATATATATTTTTTTTTAAAACCTTTATTTAACTAGGCAATTCAGTTTAGAATAAATTTTTATTTACAATGACGGCCTACCCCGGCCAAACCCTCCCCTATATACTGACTGGTTTTCTGATCCACACCCCTACCTTTAACCAACAGATACATATCTGTTTTCCCATTCATGTGAAATCCATAGATTAGGGCCTAATTTAAATTGACTGATTTCCTTATATGAACTGTAAATAAAATCTTTGAAATTGCTGCATGTTGCATTTATGTTTATGTTCAGTGTAGTAGTCCCAGGCACTGTAGGCTTTGTCTCCCTCTTCTGGTGGTAATTTTTAGGATTCACAGCTCAGCTAAATGAGCGCTAAACTACACAATTTAAAACAACTACAATTCCCATTTACACAGGGACAAACGTTGCCTTGGTTCAAAGGTTAATCATAACCAACACAATAGTATACTTGGCTAGCCGCTCGGCTCTTGGAGAAAGATAAACAACTCTTATTTGCGAAATTAACAGCACTCGACTGCTATAGCATTGAAGTCCGATCAAACTGTTTGAAAATCATAAGTGTAGGTGTTTGCACTATTGTCGCTGTTTTTCGAAGGCGCTAGCTAATGTTAGCAAACTAACGTAGCCATCACTGAACTGGCTCGCTAGCTATATAGTTACACACAAAACTACAGCTATGTTTGTGCAAGAAGAGAAGATATTCGCTGGAAAAATATTAAAAATCCACATTTGTACTATGGAGGGTACAGAGTGGTTGGAAGAAGTAACAGAGGATACCACTATTGAACAACTCAAAGAGAAGTGCTTGAAACATGTATGCTTGTTTATTTTCTTGCTCATTGATTGGTGTTTGCCCGGGTGAAATTGTAACGTAGTTGTGTAACTGTGTCGCCAATGTTTGCAGCCCTAGTTGAAATAGTCAATGTCGGTGTCAGTCGTTCCGTATTTAGAGTAACTGGGTAGACACTGCTATTTATAATTTAGCAAGTTGATTCACAAGTTAGCGAGCCTAGAATCCCTGCAAACTAGGCGCACCCCATGAGCTCCTTGGCAAAATGTGATAGCTAGCCTAGCCCAAATGCTCGTGTCTGTTGGTGTAGCTATGTAAGTTAAGTTACTCTGTTTATGTTCCTAGGCTCCTGCCTTCTGAGTTTTCCTTATTTGTTCCACAGACTATACTATACTACACAGACTATACTGTACTGTTGCTATTTAGGGCTACTCATTTTTACACTTGATTCGTCTGTAAGTGCCAGTATGATGCCCCACTTGCAGCTAGCCTACCCCATATGGCTGCCAGTCTCTTTCTGCACTGCATCCTCCTAGTACAAATTTAGACAGTAAGAGACCCAGCTAATGCAGAAATCATTGGTACCTTTAGAAATATGTTTGGCTGTTGATATAGGGCTAGCTAGCCTATCCATTACCAATTATTTGCGTGGTTAAATAAAAACAACAGTAATATAATTACCAGGGTAAAAGTACTGCTATTTGTTCCTGTCGATGGGATTATTATTATATATATATTTTTTTTTTGGGGGGGGGGGTTGTTTTTGTTGCAGTATGTACATGGAAGCCTCGAAGACCCCAAAACAATCACACACCATAAACTTGTCCATGCTGCCACGGAGAGGATCCTCACAGAAACTAAAACGGTTGCAGATGAAAATCTAAAAGATAAAGGTACTTCTATGGATTTAAAGATTGAAGTTGTCTCAATGTTAATATTTTCCAATCGAACAATTAGCCGATATGTTCAATGCTACTACATGCCATTAAGTGAATGTTTTCCTTTGGTTTTAGATTTTCTTCTACTGATAAAGAAGAGACCACTGCCACCCCCTCCGAAAATAGCTGACATAACTGCAGAGGAAAAGGTAGGCCAAACAACAGATTTAAATACTCTCCCTAATTGTATTGGTTTGTGGCTTATCTAACTCGGCACTTAAACTCAATAGGCACCGATCATCAGACACAAATGTTTAATGAATTGCTAAGACTGCTAGAACCAGGGACAACACAACAAGAAACGTATTACGTCCAACTTGTTGTACTGTTTGCAACTATCTTCATGTGTGTTTCCTCCTTGTCTGTCAGAAGAAGCAGGATAACAAGGCTCCAGATAAAGATGCCATCCTGAAGGCCACCGCCGGCCTGTCCACCCGTCACACAGACCGCACTGTCACCCAGCATAACATCAGAGATGTAAGTACAGCACAATACAGTAAATAACCTGTCAGAATGCACAGTTCAAAGCACTTCAGGAGCTTTCCACTGACTATTGTACTGAAATTTAACTATAGTCCTAAAATGTCACCTGCAAACTTATCAGAGACATATTAAAATGAGTGAATTTGAGAATGAGTGAACCTGATACTAAGATTTTATTTGTTTATTTAACCAGGAAGTTCAAATGAGGTCAGAAGACCTCATTCCCAAAGAACCTCATTCTTAAAGAGAGGTTATTCATTCTGGTTTAAGAATGAGGTTCTTTGGGAATGAGGTCTTCTGACCTCATTGGAACTTCCTGGTTAAATAAACAAATAAAATACATTTTCCATCAGTTTCAGACGGAGCTCAGGAAAATCCTTGTCTCTCTCATTGAAGTGGCCCAGAAGCTTCTCGCCTTGAACCCCGATGCTGTGGAGCTCTTCAAAAAGGCCAATGGTACAGTGTGCAGACATTATTTCATTATCAAAGATTGTTTTTGGTAACTGCCTTGCAGGGCTAAGAGGCTGGTTTTGCATTAGTTTATTTTTTATTTTTTAACTAGGCAAGTCGGTTAAGAACAAATTCTTATTTACAATGATGGCCTGGGAACAGTGGGTTAATTCCTTTGTTCAGGGGCAGAACGACAGATTTTTACCTTGTCAGTTCAGGGATTCGATCGAGCAACCTTTCGGTTACGACCCAACGCTCTAACCACTAGGCTACCTGCCGCCCCGACGGCTACCTGATGTTTTTTTAATGAACAACAAGTTGGAGCTGTAACAGTCATATTGTCACTAAGCTTATGTATAAGTGACAGAATAGTGCATTATGTAAGCGATAATCAACTACGTTCTCTGGAAAATAATGTGCGACGTGGAACTCACCTTACACAGAGTTGCATTATTTTCCAGAGTACGCATTAGAGCTCCAAAGTTGATAATCCCTATTATATACCATGGCTATAATTTAACACATTTGATGCTAGAAATGTGTTCAACATCCACTGAAGTAGCTAGCAAGTTTACTAGATATCTATAGTAGTTGCCTTGGTAACCAAACAAATAGACTTGCTAGCTCAGCTAACCAAATCCATAGAAATCAGAATGATTTGATTCTGATTTTTATGGCCAAAGCATTAGTCCTAGCTTGCTATTATAAAAATCTAATTCAACAATGCCAATAATGTTTTCAAATCAACTTTTGCTTTCAAAAGCAGCTCAAACAGAACATGTAAGTATGAATTTCATAGCCACTGAATTATACTGTGCATTATAGGGAATTATAAACTGGGTGGTTCGAGCCCTGAATGCTGATTGGCTGAAAATCGTGGTATATCAGACCGTATACCACGGGTATGACAACATTTTATTTTTACTGCTCTAATTACGTTGGTAACCAGTTTATAATAGCAATAAGGCACCTCTGGGCTTTGTGGGTTGGCATCGTGCCTAAGAACAGCCCTTAGCAGTGGTATGTTGGCCATAAACCAAACCCCCTCGTGCCTTATCGCTTAATTATACAGCGGGTGGGTCTAATTCTGAATGCTGATTGGTTAAAACTGCGTTGCAGTCGGTGTCTATTCCACAAGTTACCACTGGCTATATCTATGCCGTTAAAATGCCTATTTACTCTGTTCCATCTGACTGTGCAATCCCGTGTCTCATCAGCCCAGCCAGGCAATTTATAAACTTGATCTCTACTATAAAAATAATCTAGACATTATCTCACCTTTCTTTTAGACTAACATTTAGTTTTCAACAGCAGAGATTTGTATAAATCTTGCTTTCTGACATTTGCAACATTTCAGTATTCAAATTTGAGACAGACAGGCAGCTTTTCTCAGCCAGTCGAAATCATGAATCAGCATACATTTTTATGGATACAAAGAAATGTCAGTTAACAGGTAAAGCTAAATGAAGTACAGGTAAAGCTAAATGAAGTGCAGCTAATTAGCAGTCTTTCTAGCTTTAGTTTGAAGTGATTGTGTTAGCTGTGTTGTTGGCTAGCTCCTCTGAACAACAGTGTCCAGATGAGAGTACATTTTCTATGCCAGGTGAAATCGCACATCATTAGCTCATTGTTATGGATGTGTCCCAAAAAAGATCACTAGAAAGCTTCAACAAACGCAAGTGCAGCTGTTATTCTGGCTGCACTGTTTGACATGACTGTAAGTTAGCCGTAGTTGAATAGCTAGCAAGCATGGGATAAGAACGTTGCCAGCCAGTATGGCAATGGAACATTTGGAACGAACGACTGGGTTGCGCCAATACAGTTGAAGTCGGAAGTTTACATACACTTAGGTTGGAGTCATTAAAACTTGTTTTTCAACCGCTACACAAATGTCTTGTTAACAAACTATAGTTTTGGCAAGTCGGTTAGGACATCTACTTTGTGCAAGACACAAGTAATTTGTCCAACAATTGTTTACAGACAGATTATTTCACTTATAATTCACTGTATCATAATTCCATTGGGTCAGAAGTTTACATACACTAAGTTGACTGTGCCTTTAAACAGCTTGGAAAATTACAGAAAATAATGTCATGGCTTTAGAAGCTTCTGATAGGCTAATTGACCTCATTTGAGTCAATTGGTGTACCTGTGGATATATTTCAAGGCTTACCTTCAAACTCAGTGCCACTTTGCTTGACATCATGGGAAATCAAAAGAAATCAGCCAATACCCCAGGGGAAAAAAATGATAGACCTCCACAAGTCTGGTTCATCCTTGGGAGCAATTTCCAAACACCTGAAGGTACCATGTTCATCTGTACAAACAATAGTACGCAAGTATAAACACCATGGGACCACGCAGCTATCATACCGCTCAGGAAGGAGACTCATTCTGTCTCCTAGAGATGAACCTACTTTGGTGCGAAAAGTACAAATAAATTCCAGAACAACAGCAAAAGACCTTGTTAAATGCTGGAGGAAACGGGTACAAAAGTATCAATATCCACAGTAAAACTATTCCTATATTGAGATAACCTGAAGGCTGCTCAGCAAGGAAGAAGCCACTGCTCCAAAACCGACATGGGGACAAAAATCATACTTTTTTGGAGAAATGTCCTCTGGTCTGATGAAACAATAATATAACTACTTGGCCATAATGACTTGTTATGTTTGGAGGAAAAAGGGGGAGGCTTTGCAAGCCGAAGAACACCATCCCATCCGTGAAGCACGGGTGGCAGCATCATGTTGTGGGGGTGCTTTGCTGCAGGAGGGACTGGTGCACTTCACAAAATACATGGCATCATGAGGTAGGAAAATGATGTGGATATATTGAAGCAACATCTCAAGACATCAGTCAGGAAGTTAAAGCTTGGTCGCAAATTTATCTTCCAAATGGACAATGACCCTAAGCATACTTCCAAAGTTGTGGGAAAATGGCTTAAGGACAACAAAGTCAAGGTATTGGAGTGGCCATCACAAAGCCCTGATCTCAACCCTGTAGAAAAATCGTGGACAGAACTGAAAAAGCGTGTGTGAGGAAGGAGGCCTACAAACCTGACTCAGTTACACCAGCTCTGTGAGGAGGAATGGGCCAAAATTCACCCAACTTATTGTGGGAAGCTTGTGGAAGGCTACCCAAAACGTTTGACCCAAGTTAAACAATTTAAAGGCAATCCTACCAAATACTAATTGAGTGTATGTGAACTTCTGACCCACTGGGAATGTGATGAAAGAAATAAAAGCTGAAATAAAACCTTTCTACTATTATTCTGACATTTCACATTCTTAAAATAAAGTGGTGATCCTAACTGACCTAAGTCATGGAATTTTTACTAGGATTAAATGTCAGGAATTGTGAAATGTATTTGGCTAAGGTGTATGTAAACTTCCGACTTCAACTGTAGAAGAGAACAAAAAGACTAAATGACTGTGTCACATCTCTGGCAACCGAACCGATAGAACGAACGACCGACCAGCCAGCTTGGGTAGCAACCCTAGATTTGTGTCAGTACTTTATCTTGTGGAATGATTAAATAGTAGGAATAAATTCATCAAAATAAAAATATATATATTTCGGTAACCCGTTGTATAAAAGTGATAATGCCAGAGAAGCCGGTGTTTGGAGGAGATATTGGCACGGCTTGCCAATATATCCCTCAAACACCGGCTTAAATAATGCACTCTAGAATTCCCTTCAAGGCAGTCAGTAGCAACTTCATTCCATGCATGAAGTATTATTATAGTTATACTATTATTCACTAATATTGTGTGTGTGGTTTGTCAGCCATGCTGGATGAGGAGGAGGAGGACCGGGTGGATGAGACGACCCTTCAGCAGCTGACTGAGATGGGTTTCCCTGAGAGCAGAGCCATCAAAGCTCTCAGGCTCAACCAGTGAGTCACAATCAATAATACTTATCACCTGAAGTTCAAATGAGATAATCACTGACACAAGGAGTGCAGGGTTGTTTCTGAATCAAAAGGGGGTGTGACGGGGGTGTGGCAATGGGCATGCTCAGCTCATGGTTAGTGCTATCTTGGCCCAGCTGTATTTGGTCAAGGCCCTGGGCAAGAACATTTGAGCCCCCCATCTTGGCCGCGCGGCTATTTCCTGCAATTCTGCAGATTTTTCCATGAAGTTGAGAGAACTTTTGCCGTTTGTAAACCAATTTTCTGCAGTTCTGCTATAGAGCTGAGAGAACATTTGGCTATTTTCCTGCATGTTTCCCCCTGCAATTTTATGCATTTTGCCATGCCTAATGCGGTGTTCTTATGCTCAAACATGATAACAAAACCAATACTCCTGAATTCATTGTTTTTGTCTAGCTTTTATTTGAGTGATTTTTATTTCTCATAGTTATTTAAAAATATATAGGTCCATTACCTTTTTTTTTTTTTTTTTTACATACTTGATACTAACTTTTTAGTTTTTTCTATATACAACAACACAATGTTTTTCCATCCCAAAAATGAACCCTCCCCTCTGAAAACATTGTTTGGACCTAAACAAATGATTTGGCCGTTCGTTTCTAGGCAAAACCCCCAAAAATCTGTAGTGTTTAAGATGAGGGAAGATTGTTATTTTATGAGCATGGCCTTATTTCTATTACAGCATATTGGATGACACTCATTCATGTTCAATGTCACTGCGATAGGTTTAGGCTGCCACATGATACTCAAATGTTCACTATACCCATCATGAGGTTGCTACAACCTAGCCTATCAATAAAAGTTTACAACGTAGGTGCACACAGGGCGAGACACCACATTTAGGGTGACAGTGACACTTTTTTTGTTTTGATACATGGACAGACAGTGCCATTTAAATACTGCCTTGCACACTCTTGCCTGCATCTAGCTGATATAGGGTGTAATCATTAGTCCAACAGTTGCAAAGAAAAGTTTCTAATTGATAAATTCAGCTACGTTTATAGTCGTTTTGTTCCGTTTGCTTCCTTTTAAGAAACATTTTCCAACAGAATCATCAGAATAAATTCACCCCCAATCGCACATAAACACAGTTCGCTTTCATAGCTGCCACGTTGTATTCCTTCTCGCATCTATGCGCTCTCCTCCTCTCACCTCTTCCCTTTCGCTTGTGGACTTCAATGTGCAACACATTAGCTGAGAAAAAACCTTTCCAAGCCAAACCGCTACACTCAGCCTACATCAATGTCACCATATTAGCTAAAGTAACGTCATAGTCAGCATAGCTAATTGAACTAACGTGTTAGTAAACCCGCTACAATCATGCAGTAATGTTAGTGTACTGTATAGTCACTAAGCTGTTACACCGGCGGCCCTGGTGGCAATACATTTGTAAAAACCGAAAGCTTACCCTGAGTTCCAGTGTTGTTGGAAAGTCAAAGCCAGCTAGCTAACATAGCATCCCTCTGTTTGAGCAGGGTGTTCAGTAGGCTAAACTAGCTAGCTGCATTTGCTAGCAAAGTGAGAGAGAGAAATTACTCTCGCTTCTCCATTTTGGAAGAAATTAATTTAACTGTTCAACTATTGTCTTTCTCTCTCTGAGTCAACACTAGTGCTAGCTAGCTGTAGTTTATGCTTTCAGTACTAGATTAATTCTCTGATCCTTTGATCGGGTGAACAAAATGTCAGTTCATGCTGCAAGAGCTCTGAGGTTGGAGGAAGTCCTCTGGAAGTTGTCATAATTACTGTGTAAATCTATGGAAGGGGGTGAGAACCACGAGCCTCCTAGGTTTTGTGTTGAAGTCAATGTACCCAGAGGAGGATGGAAGCTAGCTGTCTTACGGCTACACCATGGCGCTACCTTACAGAGTGCTGTTGAGGCTACTGTAGAACTTCTTTGCAAAATAGTGTTTTAATCGATTATTTGGTGACGTGATTATATTTAGTATAGTTTTGTCCCAAAAATAATAAATGTCTGACATACATGTTTTGTTTTTTTAGAGTTCACTGAGGATGGACCACTGCCCTGGAGTGTAGTCTGAGTCAATGATACTGGTCAGTGGTCATATCAGTGAAGTCTATAAAGAATCAATTAGACACTTAGCCTGTGATTCTATCCATCACAACAAGTGAGTCCAGTCTGATCCGATGAGTCTGAAACAACAAATTCATCCATGCCCCTCCCTCACTGCCTCTCCTACAGCATGTCAGTGACCCAGGCCATGGAGTGGCTGATTGAGCACGTAGACGACCCCACGGTGGACACAACCCTGCCCGGCCAGGGCACCCCAGGAGCAGTAGGAGCCACAGCACCACCCCTGATCCCCTCTATCTCTGCCTCATTTCCAAACCTCCTCCGCACCGTCTCCCAGACTAACACAGATTCCGCCGCCAGGCAGGACGAACTCACTGAGATCTTCAAGAGGATCCGAAGGAAAAGAGAGTTCAGGCCTGAGTCACGGGTGAGTGTTCTCTCTGTCCCACTGCCCTGGGATATACCAAGCTAAAACTTACATGTTAGACTGGTCCCATATCTGTTTGTGCTGAATAGTCAACTGAAGGATTTGGCAAGACGACAA